>NW_012102151.1:0-1384 GCF_000951045.1 Mandrillus leucophaeus | reverse complement strand
CCAAACTCATATGTTGATTGGAAGTGGAGACTTTGGATTGTAATTAGCATTAGATGAGGTCATAAGGCTGGGGCCTCTGTGATGGGACTAGCAACATTATTAAAAGAGGAAGACATTTGAGCTGACATGCATGTGTTTGCTCTCTTGCCATGAAATGATTTTCACCAGATGCTGGTGCTGTGGTTTTGGATTTTCCAGTCTCCAGAACTGTAAAACATAAATTTATTTTTAAAATAAATTACTCAGTTTATGGTATTTTATCATAGAAACAGAAAAAAAAATACACTTTTTTAAAATGAGAACATGAAAATAATTTGTTGAAAATTGGTAGATCAAATAATAATTAAGTACATTATGTAAGAGAAAACGGAACAATAGTTTAAAATGTGTGTCTGTGTGTGCGCGTGTTTGTGTGTATGTGGGTGTTTGCCTTTTTTGACCTTATTTTTGAGACTTCTATTATTCGAATTGTGTAGAATTTATGTGTGACATTTGTATTTCAAAATTTCTTTGAAGCAAATTGGACATCTAACTGTGTTTGAAAATAACTATTTTAATACTTTACCAAAATAAGCATTCCAATTCTGCTAAATTTGCAAAATGATTTATAGTTAGAATCTATTTTGCCTTTAACTTTACCAAGAAAATAATACTAGCCATATAAGAAACAGTAAGATTATAGCCTCTATATTTTAATATGCTTTTAGAATATTATCTTCTTATTTACTACTATTAATTTGTGAAAGAAAGAACTTCTGTACATTTGGAAGAAGAATTAACACAAGTCTTTGGTGCCTCATACTTTAGATTAATCTCAAAAGGTCATGTCAAGTCCTTCTTTTGGTTATTTTAGGTTAAAACATTCCAAGCTTTCCAACAGGTATCAACAAAAGACAATGAGTGGAAATGTCCATGAACTCATTTTATTCAGAGATGCAAAATTATCAGTCATATCCCCCATTATCTTTGTCTCTGTGTTAGTTATTTCCTATTGAAAATAACCTTTTTTACTTTGACATATTTTACTCTATTATAAAAGGCAGCCATTGACCCTGAGTTCGAACACATAGCAATCTCAAAAGATAATTGTAATTTACATACTGTATTATCATGTGTGTTCATATCATCTCTAAGCATGATCTGACTAGATGTTCTTACCTTTATCTTTAGCTATGCAATACACAGTCTTTGGCCAAAACTGAAAAAGTCTCATTATAATGTTCTCTTACACTGTATACTTACATAGTTGTTTTCTTATTACTTCTGTTTTTCTTACTTTATTATCATAACCTTCATACATAGAACCACATTTTTTATATCTAGTGTATAAGAATCAAAAGGCCAAGAAGCAATAAATATTTATTAAATAAGAAATAATGAATAA
>NW_012102150.1:60267-61725 GCF_000951045.1 Mandrillus leucophaeus | reverse complement strand
GGCTCGGGGTGGCAGGACACCAGAGGGCAGGGGTGACTGCCGGGGTGCTCTTGCGGGAGGATGGGCGTCAAGGCCCCCGGCAAGGTTGCGATAAAGTTTCTCTCCGAGGCACAGACTGCCGCCTGCGGGGTCAGCATTTACCTCTCCCTTCCTCCTTCCTAACCCAACTTCGGCGGAGAGCTGAGGGCTGAGGGCTTTAGGCGCGTTATCTCGAATGTTGGTGAATTCTAATGGTTCTGTGTTGTAAGTTTAAAATACACATGGGATTTAGAAAACAATATAAAATGATTAAAACTCTCAAAAATAAATTTTATGTTGTTTACTATTGTTTTCCTTTTTGACAGAGACTCACCCGTTTGCCCAGGTTAGAGTGTAGTTGAAGGATTACAGTTCACTGAAACCTTCCACTCCTGAGCTCAAGCAATTCTCCTCCCTCAGCCTCCCTCCATGCCTGGCTAATTTTATCTTTATATGTGACATAGATGTGTATATATCGTATGTATACATACATATACGTATATCATATATATATATTTGGTTTTTTTCAAATGGATTGTTCCTCTGTCGCCCTGGCTGGAGTGCATTGGCGCAGTTTTGGCTCACTGCCATCTCTGCCTACCGGTTTCAAGTTATTCTCCTCCCTGAGCCTTCTTGGTAGCTAGGATAACAGGCGCCCACCACCACGCCCTGATAATGTTTTTGTATTCTTAATAGAGATGGGCTTTCACCATGTTGGTCAGGCTGGTCTCGAACTCCTGACCCTAGGTGATCCACTGGCCTCAGCCTCCCAAAGTGTTGGGATTATGGACCTGAGCCACTGTGCCCGGCCTTTTTTGTTGGTTTTTGTTTTGTTTTTTTGAGACAGTTTTGCTGTTGTTGCCCAGACTGGAGCGCAATGGAGCCATCTCAGCTCACCGCATCCTCCACCTTCTGGGTTTCCGTGATTCTCCTGCCTCAGCCTTCCCAGTAGCTGGGATTATAGGCATGGGTCACTATGCCCGGCTGATTTTGTATTTCTATTAGATATGGGGTTTCTATATGTTGGTCAGGCTGGTCTCAAACTCCCGACTTCAGGTGATCTGCCCGCCTCAGCCTCCCAAAGTGTTGAGATTACATGCGTGGGCCACTGCACCTGGCCTATTTGTTTTTCTTTTTTTTTAGATATAGCCATGCTCTGTGGCCCAGGGTGAAGTTCAGTGATGAGATCTCGGCTCACTGCAAATTCTGCCTCCCGGGTTCAAATGATTCTGGTGCCACGCCTTTTTAATAGCTGGGAACGCAGGAACAGGTCACCACACCCATCCAATTCTTGTATTTTTAGTACAGATTGGGTTTCACCTTGTTGGCCAGGCTGGGCCGGAACTGCTGACCTCAAGTGATCCATCCACCTCGGCCTCCCAAAATGCTGAGATTACAACCATGCGCCACTGTACCCATACTAAGATTTTTTTTTTTTTT
>NW_012102150.1:34739-59872 GCF_000951045.1 Mandrillus leucophaeus | reverse complement strand
TCGAGTAGCTAGGATTATAGGTGCGGGTCACCAGACCCAGTTAATTCATGTATTTTTAGTACAGGTTGGCTTTCATCTTGTTGCTTAGGCTGGTCTTGACCTCCTGACCTCAAGTGATCCACCTGCCTCGGCCTTCCAACATGCTGGGATTACGGTCCTGAGCCACTGTTCCGGAACTAAGTTTTTTATTTATTTATGTTTTTGTGAGACAGAGTCTTGCTGTGTCACGTAAGCTGGCATGTAGTGGTGTGATCTCGGCTCACTGCAACCCCTGCCTCCCGGGTTCAAACAATTCTGCTGCCTCAGCCTCCCGAGTAGCTGGGATTACAGGCACGTGCCACCATGCATGGCTAGTTTTTTGTATTTATAGTAGAGATGTGGTTTCACCATGTTGGCCAGGCTGGTCTCTAACTCCTGACCTCCTGCCTCGGCCTCCCAGAGTGCTGGGATTACGGTCATGAGCCACTGCGCCTGACCCATTTTTTAATTCTTATGGAGACACGGTCTTCCTATGTTGCCTAGTTTTGCCTGGAACTCTTGGCCTCAAGTGATACTCCTGCCCCATCCTTCCAAAGTAGTTAGTTACCTGTTGAAGTGATATTTTGTATATGCTGAGTTAAATGAAATTAAACTTAATTTCCTTGTTTGTTCTTATTTTATTTCAAAAATACGGCTACTGCAACATTTACAGTTACATGTGACTACGTATTTCTAGGGAACAGCACTGTCGTAGAGTGACACTCAGAGAGGCTAAGCAACTTGCCTAAAAGGAAGTAAGGTCAGCATTTGAACCCAAGCCACCTGTTAACCATATGCAGTCTCAAGGTTTGCAATTGTAGCATGGGGATAAGGATGACAACTCTCTGATTTGGGTACTTGGGAAGCTTCTTGTGGAAATGCCAGGCCTAGAGGAAGGAAAGCCTTATGTGTGCACTAGGGAAAATCACTTCTCATCTGTCAAATAGAGATAATATGCTTTCTACAGCGCTGCAAAGAAGAGTCTTCCCCTACCCACGTGGGCATTGCTGCTTCCTATCCTGCTTTCCTAGCTTTGTGTCCATACCATTTTTCATCATCTGTCATATATACACATATACATAGATATCTAGCTATATTCACAAATATACATAATTGGTTGAGATTTTGTTTGATGCTCTATCAGATCACCAGCACCTAGGACAACACTTGGCATGTACATGACATTTAATAAGCATTTGCTGAATGAAATAAATGAGGGTCCAACGAGACAATGTATATGTGCTTAGCCTGCACCTGACGTGGCCCTTGATGCCTCCCCACTCCCATCATCTCTGCTCAGTTCTGTGTTTATCAGACCATATTGTGCCCACTAGTAAGTTTTCCCTGAGAAGAGGATGCTCTGGGTGGTAGGCAAGAGGGTACTGGCCATTGGAAAGGAATTTTTCTCACTGCAAACTAAGACTCTGCTTTCTGGTTCACACATCAGCTCTGAGAGTTAATGTGATTATCACAAGCTGACTCCAATCGATGCGGACAGACCAAAGTGCTTGGAAGGGTGAGGCGGCACCAGGACATGGCTGTGCGGCAGTCAGGACTCCTCTGGGTACCTGTGACATCACCATGGTGCTTCACCATCGTGCAAGGGGTTTGGGAATTTCTGACTGCTACAGGACAGTGGCTCTAAGGACACCACTAGAGCTATCAAGCTGTGCGCATGTCCCCAGGCTCGCCAGCACAGCATCGTATCACAGTTACGGAAATCACCAATCTCTTAATGGAAAAGTTGTATCTCAGTGGTTTATATTTTTCTATGTTTGCCAAAGAACCACTTTTTCTTTTCTGGGAACCGTGCTTCACCTTTGATCATTGTTTTCTTCTGTAAGCTTGGTCTTTTATGTAATTATTTGTCTGAGCTCTTTATATATCAGCAAGATAAGTACTTCTCCTGGGGTTTGGGTTGCACATCTTCTCTTTTAGTTTGTTGCTTGTTTGGTGTTTTTATGTATGTGTGAGCATGGTATTTTTGTTTTTTTCCATGGAAGGTTGTTTTTTGTCTTCACATCATCAAATTAAATACTTGGTGGGGCACAAAACAGGATGAGTTCATGTCCTTTGTAGGGACATAGATGAAGCTGGAAACCATCATTCTGAGCAAACTATTGCAAGGACAGAAAACCAAACACCGCATGTTCTCACTCATTGGCGGGAATTGAACAATGAAAACATTTGGACACACAGCGGGGAACATCACACACCGGGGCCTGTAGTGGGATGGGAGGAGAGGGGAGGGATACCATTAGGAGATATACCTAATGTAAATGACGAGTTAACGGGTGCAGCATACCAACATGGCACATGTATTCATATGTAACAAACCTGCACGTTGTGCACATGTACCCTAGAACTTAAAGTATAATAAAGATATATTAATTATAAGATTAAAAAGTAAATACATACTTGGCTGGGTGTGATGGCTCACGCCTGTAACCCTAGCATTTTAAGAGACCAAGGCAAGAGGATTACTTGAGCTCAGGAGTTTCAGACCAGCCTGGGCAAGAGAGTGAGCTTCCTTCTCTACAACAACTTAAAGAATTTTCTGGACATGGTAGTCTGCACCTGTGGTTCCAGGTACTCAGGAGACTGAGGCAGGAGGATCTCTTGAGCTTAGGAGATTGAGGCTATAGCGAGCTGTGTTTGTGCCACTGCACTCCAGCCTGGGTAGAGTGAAACTCCATCTAAAAAAAATAAATAAAAATAAAAATAAAAAAGACATGAACACATAGCACTAAACCCCAAATTGGGCTCTTTTGAGCTCATGGATTGCATGTCCATGAAGCCTACCATGAATAGCCAGTTCTGTCTCCTCCCAGCAACTTGAGATGCCACCTTTACTACATAGTACAATTTATCTGTGAATTTGTGTATATTTATACTCTTCCCTACAAAGAAAAGTGTCCAAGCCAGGCTCACTGGTGTACACCTGTGGTCCTGTCAGAGAATCGCTTGAGTCCAGGGAGATCAGCCTGGGCAACATGGCCCTACGGTATATCAATTGAAAAGAAAAAAAGATACCCTCCAAATATTGCCTGACCTTTCTTTTTTTTTAAACATAGGGTCTCACTCTGTCACTCAGGCTGGAGTACAGGGGCCCTGTCATAGCTCACTGCAGCCTGGAATTCAGGGACTCCATAGTTTAAAAATTTTCCTGATATTCAGATGAAAGTGTGACTGAACTTTATCAGTGTTTCCCCAGAGGATGGTTACACTGTTGTCTCAGTACCATTTACGGAATAATTTGCCTTTTCCCACCTACTTGAGATGCCAACTTTACCATTTCGTTTATTTTTTATTTTATTTTACTTTATTTTGGAGACGCAGTCTCACTCTGTTGCCCAGGCTGGAGTGCAGTGGCATGACCTTTGCTTGAACTCCTGAGCTCAGGCAGTCCACCCACCTTGGCCTGCCAGAGTGCTGGGATTATGGGTATGAGCCACCATGATTGGGCAATCCATGGTAAACTTCAATGCAGCAATCTTCATATTGCACCTGATTGAACTAAGTGAATGGAACAGTAGTCAGATGTTGGATAGTGATGTACACACGGCGAACCTGAATGTAGTGATCTTCATATGGCATCGGAGTAAACCAAGCGATTGAAAAAGTAGTGAGACTCTGGATAGTGATGTACACAAGGTCAACTTGAGTGCAGCGGCCTTCATACCACATCTGACTAAGCCAAGTGAATGGAAAAGTCATCAGACTCTGTATAGTGACCTAAACACAGTAAACTTGAATGCAGCCAACTTCATACCGCATCTGACTCGTAGGGTCCAGCCCTACAGGGCCTGTGAGTTTTCTCTTCGTGTGTGGAGACAAGAGATCATAGAAAAATAAGACACAAGACAGAGAGAGTAAGAAAGACAGCTGGGCCCAGGGGGCCACTACCACCAATGTACAGAGTCTAGTAGTGGCTCAGAATGCCTGGAAGCATTGCTATTTATTGAATATAAGGCAAGGGGGCAGGGTAAGGAGAGTGAATCATTCCAAGAGATTGATAAGGTCAAGCAAGTCATGTGTCCACTAGACAGGGGGCCTTTCCCTTTGTGGTAGCTGAAGCAGAGGGGGAGGACAGCATATGTCAGCGTTTTTTTAAAGCACTTATCAGAGAGATCAAAGATTTTAATACTTTCACTAATTTTGCTACTGCTATCTTCTAGGAACTTAAAAGAGGCACCAGGTGTACAGGCGGAACATGAAAGTGAACAAGGAGCGTGACGACTGAAGCACAGCGTCACAGGGAGACATTTAAGCCTCCAGATGACTATGGGCACGCCTGGCTAATGTCAGGCCTCCCACAAGAGCTGGTGGAGCAGAGTGTTCTCTAAGTCCCCCAAGGAAAGGGAAACTCCCTTTCCCGGTCTGCTAAGTAGCGGGTGCCTTCCCAGGCACTGGCGCTACCGCTAGACCAAGGTCTGCTAAGTAACAGGTGCCTTCCCAGGAACTGGTGCTACCACTAGACCAAGGAGTCCTCAAGCGGCCTTTATCCGGGTGTGACGGAGGGCTCACACTCCTGTCTTCTGGTCATCTCTCACAATGTCCCTTCAGCTCCTGACTCTGTATGGCCTGGTTTTTCCTTGGTTATAATAATAAAGATTAATACTAAAAACTAATAATTGATAATATCCATATATAATCATCTCTATATCCTATGTCTAACATAACTTTCTTTTACCCTATTTTCTTTATTATATTGGAACAGCTTGTGCCTTCAGTGCTTGCCTTGGCACCTGGGTGGCTTTCTGTAGGGTCCAGCCCTATAGGGCCTGTGAGTTTTTCTCTTCATGTGCGGAGACAACAGATTGTAGAAATAAAGAAACAAGACAGAGAGAAGAAAGGACAGCTGGGCCCGGGGGACCACTACC
The DNA here is from genome assembly GCF_000951045.1 of Mandrillus leucophaeus. Taxonomy (NCBI): domain Eukaryota; kingdom Metazoa; phylum Chordata; class Mammalia; order Primates; family Cercopithecidae; genus Mandrillus; species Mandrillus leucophaeus. The sequence goes on along the minus strand of NW_012102150.1, from coordinate 54,971 downwards.
ACCAAGATGCGGAGACTGGTAGTGGCCTCGAATGCCTAGCTGCGCTGTTATTTATTGTATACAAGGCAAGGCGGCAGGGTAAGTAGTGTGAGTCATCTCCAATGATAGGTAAGGTCACGCGAGTCACATGTCCACGGGACAGGGGGCCCTTCCCTATTTGGTAACCAAGGTGGAGAGAGAGAGAGGGGACAGCTTACGTCATTATTTCTTCTATGTATTTCTTGGAAAGATCAAAGACTTTAGTATTTTCACTAATTCTGCTACTGCTATGTAGAATGCGGGGCCAGGTGCGCAGAGCAGAACATGAAAGTACACCAGGAGTGTGACCGCTGAAGCATAGCATCACAGGGAGACGTTTAGGCCTTCAGATGGCTGTGGGCGGGCCTGACTGATGTCAGGCCTTGCACAAGAGGTAGTGGAGCAGAGTCTTCTCTCCCCAGGGGAAAGGGAGATTCCCTTTCCCGGTCCACTAAGTAATGGGTGCCTTCCCAGGCACTGGCGTTACCGCTAGACCAAGGAGCCATCTAGTAACCCTGTCTATGCATGACAGAGGGCTCACACTCTTGACTTCTGGTCACTTCTCACCGTGTCCCTTCAGCTCCTATCTCTGTATGGCTGGTTTTTCCTAGGTTATAATTGTAGAACAGAGATGATTATAATATTGGAATAAAGAGTAATGCTACAAACTAATGATTAATACTGTTCACATATAATCATATCTGTATCCTATTTCTAGTATCACTTTTCTTATTCTAATTATTTTCTTTCTTATACTGGAACAGCTTGTGGCTTCAGCCTCTTGCCTCGGCACCTGGCTGTCTTACCGCCCCCATCGCCCCCCTTTTTATTGACCAGGATCGTCACTGCCATCATTGCTTGTCGTTGATTTTGGACTTGTCCTCGGACTCTTTGGAGACATCTGCAGACTAAAAGTAGACAACGTAAACATACAGTATTAATAATGCCAATGACAACAATGATCCTCTGAGGGGTTTGATCCATTTAAAGGGATTAAGATCAGATAATCCTTTAGTTATTCCTTCAAAAATGTCCGAGCCAGGAACAGTAGTTAAATGAGCCTGTGAGGCCTCACAAATTTGTTCTTTAAGTTTTGAAATATCTAACATTAAGTTATCATCCCAGGCTTTTAAATATTTTGAGACTTTTTCCCAGCTATATTGATCTTTATTATAAGCATAAGCCGTTATGCAATAATCGGAAGTATTCCAATCGCACTGTAATTGCATACGGTGTTCCAGATTCATAACTCTCTCTCCCAGTCAGATTACACTCTGGCGGAAATAATTAATTAGCCAATTTTTGATCAACTTGAGTCTGAGAATTTCAGAGTTTGGTGGGTTTTTTTTGCCATGCTTCCACATATTGAGCAGTTTGAACAGAGTTGTGGATAGCAACTCCAGCAGTTGCCGCTATTACAGCAACCGCAATTAGTCCTGGAATGACTGCAGTAAGAGTAAAGATGAACCTCTTAGTTGTCTGAAGGGTACGTTTAAGAACTTCATTGACTATGTATATAGAGGGGGAAGACTCCCATGTATGATGTAAATAGACTGGTATGCATACTACCTCCTTAGCCCTTACCAAGAGAATACTTGTTCTGCGATTAAAAGCAGCATCAATACACGTGGACAGCTTACAATCATCACATTATATAGTTTGTGCATTGGGAGTGATAATTATATTTCCAACTAACAGCATATAAGGGGGTTTGACACAGCTCCTGATAGGTATCACCTGTTCTGACATCAAGGTGATCTTGAATATGGGTGTCTCGGTATTAGTAGGAGAGAATTGATAGGTAGCATTCCATATCCTTATTCTTGTCATGGCTGCAGCTAATTTCCATAATTCAGGATGTTCTGGGGTAACAACTGGATGAATCATTTTTGGTCTAGGAGGAATGATTCCTGTGTCCATCCATTTAAATCGATAAGGAGGCACCCGTTCCTTCAACCTGTAGGACTGCCATCAGTCCTCCACATAATCTAACAAATAATTAAACTCCGAGCATTTGGTATTTTGGCCAGAGCAATTCCTCCAATAATACCCTCTTGGATCCCAGTCAATAACAACACCCGTAGCTAGATTTTGGAACACTATGGCCTTTAGAGCATTATAACAATTCCATAAAATTGAATTTACTAGAAAATGTCCCTTTGTAGGTTCATTTGAGCAGTCTGGCAGTCCTTTTGTTTTACTACTTTTAGTAGTGACAGGAACCCTCCATTCCTCATGTGGATTAAGTTTAACATTCATGAGTTGGAAAGAATTGCTACTGAACACATATGCACTTGATAAAAATCATTACTAGAGGACAGTATGGTCCACATCCAGTTCTTATAATAAGCTAAGCAGCCAGGCAAATTCCAATGCACAGTGGTGGATATTTGTAGCCAATTGACAAATTAAAGTGCATACCTTCTTCTTCTGGTTGGGCTGGAAACCTGTCATCATCGGGGACCAGTGTGAATGCACTATTATTAGTGTAAACTTCCACTGAGGAGTCTATCCAGGAGACAGACTGAATTAAAGAGGGAAAAGGAATGTATGCCCAGTAGGTATAATTTTGAGTTGCCCCAACCTCTGGTATACTCACCACTGCACTGACCACCATAACGGCAGCCAGAATTATATTACCCGTCATTTTTGGAATTTCTTCTTCTTGTAGTAATTTCTCTGTTTGATGTGATAAAACTTTTATCTGGCCCCATGTTGGTAGAGTAGAATGACTGGTGTTGTAGGTCACACGGCGATATTTTGTTGTAATGTCGAGGTCATGGAGTTTATGTGTCAGGTGACAAACCTTGCTCTTTGCTTTCTGACGGCTCTTTGCCTTTTGTTTCTGAGAGTTCTACATCCTTGGAGTTATAATGCAATCTCAGTTGCTGGGAGGGAACCCACACGGGTTGTTGTCCTTCTCCTGGAGAAACACAAGCGAAACCCCTACCCCATGTTACCACAGTACCTAATTCCCATTTGTCAGTTTTTGCATCCTTCCACCATACCCGCTTTCCTTTTTGTGGATCAAATTTATTTCCAGTGAAATGTTGTTCTGCCGCTGTAAAAGGTTGACTTCTTGCTGGTTTAAGAAATTTAGTGGAGAAAGAGCCAAATTTAACTGAGTATGAGGGGTAGCAGCATCCCTTTTCGGTTTAGTGTCCTGTTTTCAAAGTTGGTCTTTAAGCGTTTTATTAGCTCGTTCTACCAATGCCTATCCTTGAGAGTTATACAGAATGCCAGTTGTGTGAGTAATTTCCCATTTCTGAGTGAACTTTTTAAAGGCATTGCTAACGTAACCAGGACCATTGTCAGTTTTTAGTTTCTCAGGACAGCCCATAACCAAGAAACGTGAAAGCATGTGCTGTTTAACATGAGCCGTACTTTCCCCTGTTTGACACGTGGCCCAGATAAAATGAGAAAAAGTGTCAATAGTTACAAGTATAAGACAGAGTTTGCTGAAAGCTGGATAATGAGTCACATCCATCTGCTATAGAGCACTCTGTGAAAGTCCTCTAGGATTAACTCCTGAGGAAAGTGGCTGTAAAATTAACACTTGACAAGCAAGACAGTGACATACAACGGTTTTAGCTTGCTTCCATGTGAGGGAGGACTTTTTTCAGAGTCCCGCAGCATTGACATGAATTAAAGCATGAAAATTTTCTGTGTCTGTAAAAAACGGGAGCAACTAATGTATCAGCACTCGCATTTGCTGCTGAGAGGGGTCTGGGAGGGGCGTGTGAGCCATAATGTGAGTAATGTAGAAGGGAGAAGACCTTGCTCTGAGTATGGACTGAAACCTTTGGAAAAGAAAAAGTAGGCTATCATCAGGCAGAAATATGTTTAAGGCAGTTTCAATGTTGCAAGCAACATATACTACATACACCGAATCAGAAACAATGTTAACTGGTTCAGGGAAATATTCAAGAACAGCCATGATGATGATCATCTCATCTCATTGTGCTGAAGCAGCTCCTGAGTTAAGGACACGTTCTTTTGGTCCTGTATATGCTGCTCGGCCATTACAGGAAGCATCAGTAAAAACAGTGACAGCTTCAGCTAATGGGGTATCCGTAGTAATGTTAGGTAAGACCTAAGAAGTTTAAAGAGCTGAAACAGTTTTACATTAGGATAATGATTGTCAAATACACCCGGGAAACATGCCAAATGTACTTGCCAAGAAATGCAGATTGCAAAAGCCTGTTGGACTTGTAATCGGGTGAGGGGAACAATGATTTTAGGAGATAAGAATGAGCTTGACCAATTAGGATGGAAATTTGATCTAGATAAATGATAAGCGTCTATAAAGTGCTGTGTGGAAGAAAGCGTTATTCAATTAAATTATGTCCCTGGATAATGAGTCCTGTTGCTGAATGAATGTTTAGTAGGAAAGATTAGTATTTCAAAAGGTAAATGTGGATTCGCCCTGGTTACCTGAGATTGTTGAATGCGTTTTTCTGTAAGTTGTAATTCAGAATCTGCCTCAGGGGTCAAAGACATTTTGTTGCGTAAATCAGTATTGCCCCATAATGTTGCAGAGATTAGACATAGCATAGGTAGGAATGCTCAAGGAGGGGTGAATCCAATTAATATCTCCAAGCAATTTTTGGAAATCATTTAGAGTTTTTAGAGAGTCTCATCTGAGTTGAACCTTTTGGGGCTTAATAATCTTGTCTTCTAGCTGCATTCCTAAATATTGATAAGGAGAAGAAGTTTGGATTTTTTTCTGGGGCAATAACCAAACCAGCTGTTACGACTGCTTGTTGTACTGCAGAGAAACAAGATATTAATACAGAACGTGAAGGTACTCCACAAAGAATATCATCCATGTAATGAATGATATAATATTGGGGAAACTGATCTCTTACTGGTTTTCATATGCTCCCTACATAATATTGACAAATAGTAGGGCTATTAACCATTCCTTGAGGTAGGACTTTCCAATGGTAATGCGCTGTGGGAGTGATGTTGTTAAGGGTTCGAAGTGTGAAAGTAAATTTTTCAAAGTCCTGAGGGGCCAGAGGAATGTTGAAGAAGCAGTCTTTAAGATCAATGATGATAAGTGGCCAGTACTTGGGAATCATAGTGGAGAAAGGCAAGATGGGTTGTAATGTCCCCACAGGCTGAAGGACAGCATTTACTGCTCTAAGATCAGTAAGCATTCTCCACTCACCAGATTTCTTTTGGATAACAAAGACAAGTGAATTCCAGGGAGAAAAAGATTGTTCGATGTGTCCCAATTTTAACTGTTCAAGAATCAAAATATGGAGTGCCTCCAGCTTATTTTTAGGGAGCGCCCACTGATCTACCCAAAACAGTTTCTGAGTTTTCCAAGTCAAGGGGGTGGGATCTGGAGGTTTGATAGTGACTCCTTCTAAAAAGAATAACCAAGTCCCGTAGAATCTGATTTATGGGTAGGTATAATAGGCTGGGTGATGCCTTCTGCTGATTTTCCTAAGCCCATACATTTTGGTCATAATGTCTTTACTCTGCTGGCTATAATTGCCTTGTGGAAAAAAAATCTTTGCCCCTCATTGTTGTAAAAGATCTCTTCCCCACAGGTTAACAGGAACGAGTGTAATGAGGGGGCAGATAGTACCAATCTGTCCCTCTGGGCCCATACAGTATAAAATTATAGAACTTTCATAGACTTCTGAAGCCTGACCAACACCAACTAATGCTGTGGACGTGTGTTCCTTTGGCCAGTGTCAGGGCCACTGATATAAAGTGATAATGGAGACATCAACGCCCATATAAATCATTCCCTCAAACTTCCTTCCTTGAATATGCACGGAGCACACAGGACGAGTGTCAGAAATTTTGCTGACTCAATAAGCTGCTTTGCCCTGATAGTCTGTGCTACCACAACCTCCGGTTCTTGTACAAGAACTGGATCCTAAAGGAATGTAAGGGAGTATAAGAAGTTGAGCAACGTGGTCTCCAGCTGCCACATACCAAGGGACTGCAGAGCTAATGACAATATGAATTTCACCTGAATAGTCAGAATCAATTACATCAGTATGTACTTGAACACCTCTTAAATTTAGGCTTGAGCAACTAAATAGCAAACCGACACTGCCAGTCTGCAAGGGGTCAAAAACACCTGTGGGAACAGCAATAGGTGGCTCTCCAGGTAACAGAGAAATATCTCTTGTGCAACAAAGATCTACTGCTGCTGAGCCTGTGGTGGTGTGGGACAAGCACTGTACTGAGATTCGTGTTGGGGCAGAGCCATTAAATCCTGTGGCACAAATTGCTGAAGTGGGAATTGGGGTGTAGGTTGAATGGATTGGGCCGGAAAGGCACTCATCTGGCAGGAAGCTAGCTGGAAGTTGAGGAATGCCCCATTGTTTGGAAGGGCCTGGGGCCGGCCCTTCTTCCCGGTTCCCTGGTTGTTCAGTGACTGTAAGGGACTGCCATCAATATCAAATTTTCAGTGGCATTGAACCACCCAGTGATTTCCTTTTCAGCATCGTGGGCATACAGTAGAAGGTGGGGCTTGTTGTTGAAAAAATTTTGGTTGTCCATGTTGAAAAGGATGGCGGCCTGTACGACAAGGACAATCTCTTTTAGAATGTCCCGGTTGGCCGCATGGAAAGCATTTGCCAGGAAATTGTCCAGGCATTCGAATAGAGACCATGGCTTGTGCCATGACCATTGCTGCATGCAGAGTTTCCCCCACGCCTTCACAAGCTTTAATGTATGAGGTGAGTACATCACCCCCTAGTTGAATTTTGCCTTTAATGGGGCAAATAGACGCCTGACAGTCTGGATTTACTTGTTCATAAGCCAAAGTTCTACAACAAGGCCGTGGCTATCAGGGATAGCATGTTTTGCTGCGTCTTGAAGATGGGCAATAAAGTCCGGATAGGGTTCATGTTGTCCCTATCTGACAGCCATAAAAGATGGGCATACTTTGCCATCATCTTGAATTTTGTCCCAAACGTCCAGGTAACATTTTTGTAATTGTTCAATAACCTCATCATTTAGTATAGTTTGGTTTTGAATTGCAGCCCACTGGCCCATTGCCAGTAATTGGTTGGCCATAACATTAACAGGAGGATTAGAGTCCTAAGACGAATGCATTCCTGGACAGACAGCATCAACCCACGAAGTCCTGAACTGTAAATATTAGGATTTAGATAAGACTGACTTTGCTAAAATTTTCCATAGGGCACCAATGTGTTTATTTTCTGCTAGGGCTTTTAATTTAGAATGGACAAAAGGGGAGTTGGTGCCATACTGCTTCACTGGTGCTTTGAAATATTTAAAAGAAAAACTTGGCCGGGCGCGGTGGCTCACGCCTGTAATCCCAGAGCTTTGGGAGGCCGAGGTGGGTGGATCATAAGGTCAGGAGATCGAGACCATCCTGGCTAACACAGTGAAACCCTGTCTCTACTAAAAATACAAAAAAAAATTAGCCAGGCATGGTGGCAGGCGCCTGTAGTCCCAGTTACTTGGGAGGCTGAGGCAGAAGAATGGTGTGAACCCAGGAGGTGGACGTTGCAGTGAGCTGAGATCGTGCCACGGCACTCCAGCCTGGGTGACAGAGCGAGACTCCGTCTCAAAAAAAAAAAAAAAGGAGAGAGAGAAAAAAGAAAAACTTTCCCAAGTAGCAGGGCATAGCTGAACCTGGCCTGAATGTATAGGATCAGGTTGAACTACTGCCTGAACTGCTGGAATACCAGGAACTGTGCCCCAATGGCAAGCAGTTGTGGAGCCTGATTGTTTTCCTGAGCAGCCTGATTGTCAAGACCAGGGACTTGATTCTCAGGCTGTTGATCTTGAAGGACCATGGGATCAGCCGCCTGCTGAGCAGGATCAGCAGGCTGTGGCTGATTTTGTGCCACTGGGATGGTGGGTATTGGAGGCTGTAAAATTACAGGAAATTGCCAGGCTTTGGGATCCCCATATTCTCCTGCCCGAGCTATAGCCCTCATAAGAGAAGTGTCATTTTCAGGGACGTATATAGCTTGTTGCTTATGAGCAGCAATGGTGGTACTGGCAACCGCAGTAGCGTCCGGACCGGAAGCAGAAAAAAGTTGGAATTTTGAATGCAGGAAAAGTTTAGAACCTGTAGGCCAGGATGAGACAAGATTACCTGCTGGGCAGGTCTTTCACTGGCCTGAAATCCAGGCTGCCACAGTAACTGTGGGCCAGGCTTCAAGGGAGCCTGAGGTTTCAAGGGAGCCTGATTTGTTGGAAAAGACACAGGCTTCAAGGGTGTGTGATTTGCCGAAAAAGACTCAGGCTTCAACGAGCCTGATTTGCCAAAAGGGACCCAGGCTTCAAGGGAGCCTGATTTCCGAAAGAGACCCAGGCTTCAAGGCAGTCTGATTTACCAAGAGAGGTCCAGGCTTCAAGGGAGCCTGACTTGTCAAAACAGAACCAGAAGTGAGAGGTGGAAAAATAGGTTGAATATGGATAGGGTTGAGGGCCTCATAACTGGGCTGAACAGGTGGAAAGTTGAGAGCCCCACAGCAGGGCTGAACAGAGAGAGGGTTGAGGGCCTCATTACCGGGCTGAAAATGAAGAGCCTCTTCACCGGACTGTGTAGAAATTGGAGCCTTTGTACCAGGCTGCATGAAAACATAGTTATAGCCTCTTTTTCAGGCTGCATCATCTCATTTTCTATCTGCATAGCTGGAGAGTTGAGAGTTTAAGAAAGGTAGGAAGGTCCGGCTGCAATGGCTGTTGATAATATCTGTCAGCTGGATTTTGCTGGTTGGGGGAAATAAGCTCATGCAGATCAGTTAAAAGTTCGTCATAAAGTGATAACTGGGGCATGGTAGGCTCTGGTATAGGTGGTGGCACCAAAGGGGTATCAGAGTGGAGGTCCGTCTGTAGAATCACGGCCTCAATCCGCAGTATCCTCAGAGGAAAGAGAACTAAGAACTTCCTCAACCTCCTCAGAGGAAAGGAAAGAGGGATCAGCTTCCATGTTGTGCTCCTGAGTCTGTAAGGAGTCTAGGACAGAGGAAACCGAAGCCCAGATTGACCAAATTGTGGGCGGAATAATAAGTTCCCCTTTATGAGCAATTTTGAATTGTCTGCCAATCTCATCCCAATCTTTAAGTTCTAAAGTTCCCTCAGTAGGAAACCAAGGGCAAAGAAGATCTACAACCTCAAACAGTTCAATTAACTTATCAGTAGATATTTTTTACATCTCCTTCTTTAAGGAGAGTTTTTATAAAGTTTAAATAAGCCGAGTACTTGGTACTGGCCTGTCCCGTGGTGTCCCCAGGATACTCTGAGTGCCCAAGCTTACCACCAAGCTTGTTGACCGCAAGCCTCAGGAATCTGTCGTCGGTAGTCCTCCGCAGAGTTCCGCGCTCAAAGTGCACCTTCACACAGCGAGAGAGAAATCCTCGTTGGGTGCCAGATGTAGGGTCCAGCCCTACGGGGCCTGTGGGTTTTCTCTTAGTGTGTGGAGATGAGAGATCATAGAAAAATAAGACACGAGACAAAGAGAGTAAGAAAGCCAGCTGGACCCAGGGGGCCACTACCACCAAAATGCGGAGACCAATAGTGGCCCAGAATGCCTGGATGCATTGCTATGTATTGTATTCAAGGCAAGGAGGCAGGGTAAGGAGAGTGAGTCATCCCAAGTAATTGACAAGGTCAAGCAAGTCACGTGTCCATGTGACGGGGGCCTTTCCCTTTGTGGTAGCTGAAGCAGAGGGGGAGGACAGCATACATCAGCGTTTTTTCTATGCACTTATCAGAAAGATCAAAGACTTTAGTCCTTTTACTAATTCTGCCACTGCTCTCTTCTAAGAACTCAAAAGGAGGAGCCAGGTGTACAGGCGGAACATGAAAGTGAACACGGAGCGTGACCACTGAAGCACAGCATCACAGGGAGACGTTTAAGCCTCCGGACGACTGCGGGCACGCCTGGCTAATGTCAGGCCTCCCACAAGAGCTGGTGGAGCAGAGTGTTCTCTAACTCCCCCAAGGAAAGGGAAATCCCTTTCCTGGTCTGCTAAGTAATGGGTGACTTCCCAGGCACTGGCGCTACCGCTAGACCAAGGAGCCCTCAAGTGGCCCTTATCTGGGTGTGACCGAGGGCTCACACTCTTGTCTTCTGGTCACCTCTCACTGTGTCCCGTCCGCTCCTCACTCTGTATGGCCTGGTTTTTCCTCAGTTATAATAACAAAGATTAATACTAAAAACTAATAATAATATCCATATATATACTCTATATCATATGTCTAATATAACTTTCTTTTATCCTATTTTCTTTATTATATTGGAACAGCTTGTGCCTTCAGTCTCTTTCCTCGGCACCTGGGTGGCTTTCCGCCCACACTGACTGAGCCAAGTGAATGGAAAGTAAGTCAGACTCTGGTGATATACACGTGGTAAACGTGAATGCAGTGATCTTCATACCATACATATCTACTGAGCCAGGTGAATCAAAAAGTAGACTCAGCAGAGTGATGTTCATGCGGTAACTCAAAGTCAGTCATCTTCATACTACATCTAACTGAGCCAAGTGAATCGAAAATTAGACTCTGGAGAGTGAAGTACACGCCATAAACTTAAATGACAGGCTCTTCATTGCCCTCTGACTGAGCCAGGTGAACTGAAATGTAGTTAGACTCTAGATAGTGACGTACACGTGACGAACATGAATGCAGCGATATTCATACCACATCTGACTGAGCCAAGTGAATTGAAAAGTGGTCAGACTCCTAATAGTGACATACACACCATGACATTGAAGGCACGATCTTCATACTGCATGTGAGTGAGCCAAGTGAATCGAAAAGAAGTCAGACTCTGGATAGTAACATACACATAGAAAACTTGAATGCAGCAATCATGTTACAGGAAAGGTGCCCCAATCGAGACCCCAAAAGAGGGTTCTTGAATCTCACACAAGAAAGAATTCAGGATGAGTCCGCAGTGGAAAGTAAAAGCAAGTTTTTTAAGAAGGCAAAGTGGTGAAAAAACAGCTACTCCAGTCGGGCGCAGTGGCTCACACCTGTAATCCCAGCACTTTGGGAGGCCGAGGCAGGCGGATCACGAGGTCAGGAGATCAAGACCATCGTGGCTAACACGGTGAAACCCCGTCTCTACTAAAAATACAAAAAATTAGCCGGGCGTGGTGGTGGGCGCCTGTAGTCCCAGTTACTCAGGAGGCTGAGGCAGGAGAATGGCGTGAACCCGGGAGGTGGAGGTTGCAGTGAGCCGAGATCGTGCCACTGTACACTCCACCAGCCTGGGTGACAGAGCAAGACTCCGTCTCAAAAAAAAAAACAAAACAAAACAAAAACAAAACAAAAAAACAAACAAAAAAAAACACCTACTCCATAGAGCAGGACGTTCCCAAAAGAGGAGGAACACATCTACCCTAGATACAATGCTTGTATATATGGGGAGATGTGCTCTGCTAGAAGGGTTTGTGATAAAAGATTAATGTTCTTAATTACTGTATTTTGCAAGAACCGATATTATCATCTTTGAAGCAAAATTAGGAATGCCTTTGTTCTCCAGATATCGAGATATCTGGACATTGCCATGTCTAGGTCTGTTTAGTAAACATTATTAATTCGTTCCCTTAACCATAAACATCTAGAGGCTAGGAATGCCTGACTTTCTCAGAATCCAGCCCAGAAAGTCCCAGCCTCATTTTCCTAGCCCTCACTCAAAATGGAGTCTCTCCCACTCCCTTTACAAGAGGACCCTTAATCCTAAGCTTTGCAGAGGGACGAAGATCTGTCTTGTTTAGCTTCTTCAGGTTGAATTGGGATAATGATATTGCTGCCTAACTATTAGGGTCTCTTGCATTCAGGGTAAAGAAAAGCTCAGAGAGCGTTGGTATGGTGAAGGTCGTTCATAACTCTTGAGTTCTGATGAAAGGTGGTATCTGGAAGATTAGTAAGTGCCCAATTTAAGAAAGCATTGAGTGAGCTTGTCTTGCATTCCTACACAAAGAGCTCAACCACAATATTTTCCACAGCAGCAAAGCAAAATAAGTAAAATTATGCCAAGTAAACTAAACAGGAAGTCTTCCCAAGAACTGGGCAGTTGTTGAAACCAAGCCGATATAGGGTCAACTGACAGCACACCAATGGCAGAGATATGAGTGTCTAAAGCTTTCATAGACTGGGTAATAGTATGTGAATAGTCAAAAACATACACGCAACATTTGATTTTGATCAAAGCACATGTTTCCCCTTGGGCTGCTGTTAAAATGTTCACATACCCAACAGTTTGCCTGATTACATAGAGAGGCTAAAGTCTATGCCCACTCAATAAATAAGTTACTCTCTGCATGATTCCAACTTCTACCCAAAAGTAGAATCCCAATCCGTATCTTTATGTTACCCATCCCTTTCATTTCTTCTGAACAGGAGTCAGAGGTCACTGCTTGGCTCACAGGAATAAACGGGATCAGTCTCTTGTGTTCCACCAGATTGTGGGACTTTATAAGAGACAGGTTTCATTCGAGATAAGTGGACCCAGCTGTTTATTCTCAGAAGTTTAACTATAGCTGGCGTACTGAGGAGAACTTGGTAGGGTCCCTTCCATTTTGGGGAAAGTTGATCTGCTGGGAATACTTCCTTCCAAGTTTCTAATAGGACTCAATCTCCTGGCTGGGTTGTAACAAGACTCTTTCTTAGTGGGGGAAGGGAGTCTTTGGTTTCCATATTTAAGGAGTGCATTTTGCACTTGTTCTAAGTTGATCACATAATTCTGTAGCTTGAAAGTATCTATGTCTATTAGGAGGTCTGTAGTTAAGAAAGGCCTTCCATACATAATTTTAAAAGTGGTGAGCAGTATATTTCCCTTAGGGGCCACTCGAACCCATAATAAGGCTACAGGTAATAACAACAGACAGGTTTCTGATGTCTCCTGGCATAGTTTAGCAAGAGTCCTTTTTAGAGCTTAATTACCTCTTTCTACTTTCCCTGAAGACTGTGGCCTCCATGCCAAGTGAAGGCGGTACTGAATTCCTAGGGCTGAAGATACATTTTGGGTAACTGTCACTGTGAAAGATGGCCAATGATCGTTCTGTAAACTCAGGCAGCCCAAATCTAAGACATATTTCCTTTAACAGGAGTTTAGAAACTTCAATTGCCTTTTCAGACCAGGTAGGAAAAGCCTGAACCAACCAGTAAAGGTATCAATGAATAATAATAAATATTTAAACTTTTTACGTAGGGGCATCTGGGTATAGTCTATTTGTCAGTCTTCAACAGTGTACACTCCCCTATGCTGAACAGGCCTTATTAGAGGAGGTAGTAAAGATTGGTTATTTGGGTTATTCCAGGCACATAGGTCACAGGCCTGAGTTACCTGCTTTACCGTTTTAAGTAAGTCTTTTCCTACAAAAAGCGTGGGCATTAATTGAAACACGGAATCTCCTTCCAGATGAGTAGAGTCGTCCAAACACTTAGCTATTTTCCACTGATTAGCACCTGGTAGTAACAGCTTGTTGTCATTGATGAGCCAGCCAGAACGATCTTGAATTAAACCCTGACCTTTAGCCCATTTTTGTTCCTCTTCAGTATACCTAGGTTCTGTCATTATCATTGCTCAGGGCACTAACATGCCAACAGGTCCAACTGGCTCCTTTAATGCTGCTGCCTTAGCAGTTGCATCTGCAAAGGAGTTTCCCTTAGCCACACCAGAGTCTCCTTTTTGATGTCCTCTGCAATGGATTACAGTTACTTCCTTGGGCAGCAAAACAGCATCCAATAGATTCCAAATTTATAAGTGATGTTTTATAGGGGAACCCTTAGCAGTTAGAAGGCCCCGTTCCTTCCAGATAGCAGCATGAGCATGAAGTGCCAGAAAGGCATACTTAGAACCAGTATAAATATTAATTCTTAAGTCCTTTCCCAATTGCAGGGCTCTATTAAGAGCTGTTAATTCAGGCTGGGCACGGTGGCTCATGCCTGTAATCCCAGCACTTTGGGTGGCTGAGGTGGGCGGATCACTTGAGGTCGGGAGTTCGAGACCAGCCTGACCAACATGGAGAAACCCCATCTCTAATAAAAAATACCAAATTAGCCAGATGTGGTGGTGCATGCCTGTAATCCCAGCTGCTTGTGAGGCTGAGGCAGGAGAACTACTTGAACCTGGGAGGTGGAGGTTGTGGTGAGCCGAGATTGTGCCATTGCACTCCAGCCTGGGCGACAAGAGCAAAACTCTATCTCAAAAAAAAAAAAAAAGCTGTTAATTCTCCCTTTTGAGGTGATGTAGAAGCTGGTAAGGCCTGAGAGTCCATTAACTTGTGTTGACTGACAACAGCGTACCCAGCTTTTCTGTTTCCCTGGTGCACAAAGTTATTTCCATCTGTAAACCATTCTCCTTCGGGATTATCCAGAGGCTCATTTTTTAAATGTGGACGGCTGGAGTAAACTTGCTTCATAACTTGTATCCAAGAACGATCTGGGGTGCCTGTGGGTTCTGGCAAGTAGGTAGCTGGATTAAAATCTGGCATACTTTTATCAGTGTTATATCAGGAGCATCTAGCAGCAAAGCCTGGTATTTATTCACAGGAAAGGAGAGGAAGCAATTTCCGCCTGCCTTGTGATTTCCAAAACATACAGATGAGTTCATAAATGTTTTGTTCAAACATACAGTTTGCAGATGAGTTCATAAATCCCTTCCCAACAAGGGTGGGGCATTCAGGAGAAAACCAAAGTCCCTGAAGAGAAGCTTAAAGGATAGGTAAAATGGCGTCTATGGGCTTGTCTATCTATCCCCTTGACCATACAGTTTTGGGGTGACAAAGGCCCATTATAATGGGTCAAAACAGAGTATGCACTCTAGAAGGAAGTTAATATATTCTTACCTGCCATATCAAGGGTTATCTGAGGCTTCTCAGAAGATATGGCTAGTTGTCCGACGAGGTGTAGTAGAAGGTCTCAGGCCCCGTCACTCTTGGGCTTGCCTGGTTGTTTTGGCAATCTGGTTTGGATGCAGATGGCTGCTGTAAGGTACATGGATGTGCTTTGGTCAAGGAATAGCCCGAGGCAGATATCCAGGCCTGCATGACTCAGTGAGACTGGTGCATAGGCGCTCACCTCCACTTGTTATATAACCTGTTTGTGTAAGCTCATACTTGGCTCTACACCACTACCATCTGTAAGAGGTGTAACTGCCCTGCTGACACTGTGCACGGGGGCTCAACGTGGCTCAACATGGCTCTTGTGCAGGCACAGGTACCCAGAAAGAGAGTGAAGCTACTGACCCCTGTAAGGGAGAATGACTGGCTGGCGGATGGACAGAGGGGAGCCAGGACATGACTTGGCTTGTGCCCAAAGAGAAAGGTTAAGCTACTAATCTTAGAGTTGGCCGGCCTTGCAGGCCAGTTGTGCAGCTGTGCATAGGAGTCAGCTGCTGAGAGGAGCCAAAGAGTCAGAGCAGACAGCCGAGATAAAGGCGAACAATATAAAACAGCTAGTGTGAGAGAACTGCTGATGACAGAGCTGCTGAATAAAACTACATTTCACCTGCCTACAGTCCCCCAGTGTTCTTTCACCTATTCATCTATCCACCCATTCCTCTCAGACCTCAGCAAGGGGTGCACCCTAACTCTGGGCATGACATTTGTTGTAGTCATGGCCCTGGACCTAACAACTCCCTTTGGAGGAAGACTGGGCAATCCCTCTTCCAATGACCAGTTTCCTTAGTGTGCACACTGATTCATGCCCAAAGCACGCTGACTTGGACAACCAGCTTTGGGCTTCCCTTTTCAGCTTCCCTTGTTCAGTCCAAGAGCCAGGAGAGCAACTCTATGTGGGAGGTGAGCTTAAGGCTGTAGTCAAGAGCTACACCTTGTGGGAGGTCCTTCTTGCTCCTCTTTCTGCCTCCTCTGCTTTGCCCCTGTTATTAAAAACTAAGGATGCCACATCCAAAAGCTGTTTCATAGGAGTCTAGGGACACATAGCCACATGGTGGGTTTTTTTGTTTTTTTTTGCCTTTTTTTTTGAGACAGAGTCTTGCTCTGTCTCCCAAGCTGGAGTACAATGGCGCAATCTGGGCTCACTGTAACCTCCACCTCATGGGTTCAAGCAATTCTCCTGCCTCAGCCTCCCAAGTAGCTGGGATTACAGGCACTTGTCACCACGCTCGGCTAATTTTTGTATTTTTAGTAGAGACTGGGTTTCGCCATGTTGGCCAGGCTGGTCTTGAACTCCTGACCTCAAGTGATCCACCGCCTCAGCCTCCCAAAGTGCTGTGATTAGGGGCTTGAGCCACCACACTGGCTCCCATAGCTGCTTTTTGTAGTTTCCTGTGGATATCAGGGGCAGACTGGGTTATAAAATGTCCTCCCAAAAGGGTTTGCCCTTCCTTTGAGGCAGGATCAGTGATATTATACTTCCTGATTGCTTCAACTAAATGCCCTTGAAATAAAACTGGATTCTCATCTTCATCCTGAGAATCTTCTTTAACCTGTTCATAGTTAATAGGCTTTTTCATACATTTCTTCATCCCTTCCAACAAACAAGTGACCATATGATCTCTCCTCCCCAAGTCCTCACTGCCCCTTTGATAGTTCCACTCTGCATCTTGATCTAGAACTGCTATACTTCCTGCCTGATATATCGTATGGTTCGGGTTGCGAGTCAATACCTCATCTGCATGGGTCCTAGTTGTCCCCAAAATGCATTGTTTCTCTTCCAATGTACAACACAGAGACAACAAAACATGCGGATCCTGCCAAGTTAAACTATAGGTCAGAGTTGATTCTCAAACTTATCTATAAATTGTCCTGGATCTTCAGAGAAATTACCAACCTTCTCTATATAGAGAGGCAAATCAGACGTAGAAAAGGGAACATGTACTCTCACAGTGCCCTCTTCCCAGTTTGCCACTTCTCTAAGTGGACAAAGATTTCCCCTTGGAGGTTGATAGGATGATAGGAGGCCCCACTATGAGTAGTACTCACTGGGTTGAGTTCCGTGGGGAGTGGTGGGTATAGAGTGGGACTAGCTGGGTAAGGAGAAGGGACGAAGGGTTCTCAGGAACTTTCAGGTGGACTAAAGGGAGAAAGAACTGACACATCTGAACCTTCAGAACTGACAGAAGGAGGTTCTGCTCCACCCAAAAATGCCCACTGAACCACGGCGGGGCTTGCATTAAAGGATCACCTAGTATGTCTAGATCTTTATCTTCTTTTCCTCTCATCAAACATGATTCACATTATCCAAATAACATAAGTGAGCTGAGTCATGAATCTTAGATAAACCACAACATGGACTTTGACAAAAATGTCAAATAAGGCAAAATAAATGAAGAGGATTTAGATAGGAACAACCAGAGCAAGCAATAGCAGCAGTATGGATTGGGAAAGCAAAGCAAAGTCGGTTTGCCCGAATCCAAGAAAGGAAAGTTTTTTTGTTTTTGTTTTGAGACAGTCTCGCTCTGTTGCTAAGACTGCTGGAGTGCAGTAATGCAATCTCGGCTCACAGCAAACTCTGCCCCCCAGGTTCAAGCGATTCTCCTGCCTCGGCCTCCCAAGAAGCTGGGATTACAGACATGCACCACCACAGCTAAGTAATGTTTGTATTTTTAGTAGAAATGGGGTTTCACCGTGTTAGACAGGATGGTCTTGAACTCTTGACTTCAGGTGATTGGCCCACCTCAGCCTCCCAAAGTGCGGGGATTGCAGGCGTGAGACACCGCACTTGGCCATAAAGGAGCTTTTTTAGTGTGCAAAATGAAACAAAACAGCAAGGAGAAAAGTCCCCTGATTTCCATCGTAATGCTTCTCAATCACACTTAGCATAGCAGCAACAAAACAGAACCATATCTATCTAATCTTATTGCTCATAGTTGTTAAATACCGAATCTCAATCAGCAATTTTAGAGACGGATCCTCCAATGCTTGCTGTTCTCAGTGTTTCACAAGCAAACGGACAGAAATTGGGAAGGACACAGGAGAATAAAGTAAAATCCCTAAGACCAGTTAAATGAAGTCTCCTGAAAATGACAGTGAAACGGAGACAGCAACCAAGACAAGGAGGACAAGGCAGATTAATACCAAGAGCATAGCTTGCGGTGTGAAACCGATTTTTTAGCCGAGAGGGACTTCACTGAGGGGCCTCTAACCCCCTAAATCTTAGAAGGGACTCTAACCCTCCTAGGTTGGGCCTCTAACCCGAGGTCAAGCATCCTTGCCTTTTATTAAGAGGGGCCTCTAACCCACTCTCTTTTAGGAAAGACTCTAACTCCACTAAGTTGGGTCTCTAACCCAATCCCATTCTTTACCCGGGCACCCCACCACTTACCCAAAGTCGTCCAATCAGTGCTGCAGTCTACTTCCTTTGGGTTGGGTGAGTTTCTTCAGTATCGTCCCTTCCGTCGTTCGCCAGAAATATGTTATAGAGCCCCAACACTTACCCAAAGCACTACAGTCCCATCTGTGGTCGCCAGAAATATGTCACAGGAAAAGGGCCCCGATCCAGACCCCAAGAGAGGGTTCTTGGATCTCGCGCAAGAAATAATTCAGGGCAAGTCCGCGGTGCAAAATAAAAGCAAGTTTATTAAGAAAGTAAAGTGAAAGAACAGCTACTCCAAAGACAGAGTAGGACGTTCCCGAAACTAAGAGAAGGAACGTATCCACCCTAGGTACAATGCTTGTATACATGGGGAGAGGTGCTCTGCTACAAGGGTTTGTGATAAAGGATTAATTTTAATTATTATATTTTGCAAGAATCCCTATTACTATCTTTAAAGCAAAATTAGGAACGCCTTTGTTCTCCAGATATCCACCTATCTGGACACTTGGGTCTCTTTAGTAAACATTAATTTATTCCCTTAACCGTAAACATCTGACAGCTAGGAATATCCTTCAGAGAATGCACGCCCGTAAATCCCGGCCTCATTTTTCTAGCCCTCACTCAAAATGGGGTCGCTTCGGGTTCCAATGCCTCTGACACTCATACTACATATGACTCAGCCACGTTAATGGAAAAAATAGACTGGATAGCGACGTACCCGCAGAAAACGAGTGTAACATCTGTCATACAGATCTGACTACAGTCAGATCCTGCACGGTTAAGTAGAGGCGGCAAACTTGAATGCAACGATCTTCATACCGCATCCCACAGAGCCACGTAAATCGAAAAGCAGTCCGACTCTGGATAGTGAAACACATGCGGTAAACTTGAATAGAAAAATGTTTAGACTGCCTTGGATGGAGACACGTAAATGAAAAAGCAGTCCTACTTGGGATAGTGAAGTATGGGCGCTGAACTTAAACAGAACAATCCGCATATTGTATGTGAGTAAACCAAGTAATAACAAAGAGCAGTCAGATTACGGAGACTGATGGAGACCGATGTGAGTGCAGTAATCTTTAACTCAATGACCGTCACGCGGCAACCAAGTGAAACCGAAAGCAACTAAGCTCTCCCAAGCAGGCGCGGCCAGCTTAAAAACAAGGGCGCTAATAGCCAATGATCCGACGTAAACGTGCAAACGTAAAGCACCGGCGGCCAATGTAAAAACAGCGGCGCTAATAGACGCCAATGATCCGACGTAAGCGTGCAAACGTAAAGCACGGGCGGCCAATGTAAAAATAGCGGCGCCAACGGGCCCAAAAGAACCGATGTAAACGCGTAACAGTAAGAAACACACGGTGAACTTAAATAAATACTAGGGTGCTAACAGGCTGTGACGACCGGACTTACGGGGCGAAGTAACGTCTTCTGAAATGCTGAAGGCCCAACGTAAACGCTACGACACCGTCGCTTTTGTGAAGATCACACGTTAAAAACCTCCCGCTGCTGACGGCCACAAGAAAATAGACTGATAATCTTGCTTTTATAACGGGCGGACAGCGTAGAAAATGAAAAAAAAACACTCACAAAAAAACCCAAAACTAACATTAAAACACACCCTAATCACCGAACAAGGATTATAAACTCTGGAGCCGAGTCTTACAGAGTAAACTAAGCCCCAAAATGTCACACCTATCGTCCACTGCACCCCTTCTCCACACATCCTCAGCTCAGGGTGACAGATATCACCCTCAATAAGTCTTTCTCCTACGTTGAAACTGTGTATCTTTATCCAAATTTTAAAACTTGCCTAAGTAATATTGTTACTATTTCAGAGGATATTCGTTTTCCTTTTTTGCTCCCATAAGTCCTGAGAGAAACAGCCATTTAAAATTTGCATGCCCCGCCCCAGACGCGCCATGCCCTGCCTGCCAACCGCTGAACAGAAAAGAGCCTGTAAATCACTGG
>NW_012102150.1:26426-33979 GCF_000951045.1 Mandrillus leucophaeus | reverse complement strand
CTTGTTGCCGAGGCTGGAGTGCAATGGAGCGATCTCGGCTCACCACAACTTCGCCTGCCGGGTTCAAGTAATTCTCCTGCCTCAGTCTCCCGAGTAGCTGGGATTACAGGAGTGCGCCACCACGCCTGGCTAATTTTTGTTTTTTTGTTTGTTTGTTTGTTTGTTTTTAGTAGAGACAGGGTTTCAACATGTTAGCCAGGCTGGTCTCCAACTCCTGACCTCAGGTGATCTACCCACCTCCGCCTCCCAAAGTGCTGGGATTACAAGCCTGAGGCACGGCACCCAGTCCCATATTACTATCTTTAAAGCAAACTTGAATGCAACGATTTTCATACCGCATCCCACAAAGCCACGTAAATCGAAAAGCAGTCCGACTCTGGATAGTGAAACACATGCGGTAAACTTGAACTGAAAGATGTTTATACTGCCTCGGATAGAGACACGTAAATGAAAAAAACCGTCCCGCTTGGTAAAGTAGGGGCGCTAAACTTAAACATAACGATCCGAATATCGCATCTGAGTGTGCCAAGTAATAGCAGAGACCAGTCGGAACACGGATACTGATGTAGGTGCGGTAACCTTTAATCCAATGATCGTCACACTGCATGTGACTAAACCAAGTGAAATCTAAAGCAGCTACACTCTCCAAAGTACACGCTGCTGACATATACACACAAGTGTGCTAACAGGCCCCGACGATCCAATGCAAACGCGTGGAGGT
This sequence comes from Mandrillus leucophaeus, assembly GCF_000951045.1. Lineage (NCBI taxonomy): Eukaryota > Metazoa > Chordata > Mammalia > Primates > Cercopithecidae > Mandrillus > Mandrillus leucophaeus. The sequence continues at coordinate 33,258 of NW_012102150.1, read as the reverse complement.
AACGAAAGAACCTCCCATTCCACCTTGTCAGCAGACAGCGTTTAGAGATCTCCTTTGCTGATGTAATGCGAAATAAGGGTAACTGACAGTGCAAGTTCCGCACTTAACTTCAGCCTAAATGACTAAGGCGCTGTAGGCATTAGCGTTCGTTCACAGCCCTCCTCCTCTTAGAGCCAAGTGTATTAATAGGTTCCGACAATCTGAGTGGAGATGACAAGAGGCTCCCATTCTATGAGTGGAGATAACAAGCTCATGACAAAACTCGGGTGCTCCCCCCATTGGCACCCAGCAGGCAGCACCAGCCCCCGCTCCCAGAGCCCTCCATCCTGCCCCTTCCCAAACCCCCATCAAAACACTAACCCAGTCTCCTCGCTCTCAAGTCATTTTCCCACCTGCCTGGGAGCCACTCTGATCTCCCAGAACACCTCATTTTGTGAGTTATAAACCTTTCACACCTTCTCGGTTCCTGTGTGGTATCACCAGCCTCAATTTCCAAAATAAATTTTGGGTCAGTAGTGGGGGTGGGGTCCGTCTAGTTCTGCAGAGTGGGAACAGCACAGAAGCTATCGGACTTGCTGTGCACATATTCCAATTTGGGTGGAAAAGCCTCCCCACTGGACTGGGTGGCCTCTTGTCAGTGACAAAACCAAGGGATTTGCTACTCTCTCGTTTACACACACTGGTTACTGAGTGCCTCCTGTTGAACACTTTCACTTCCGGGGAAAATTCGTTGTTCCAGACCAAGCTCACTACTGTCTTCACTGGACATTTCTAAGAGGTGCTTTTGGTCCCAGGGAAATACCCCGGAAGCTGTGAAGTACAGCAGCCTTAGGCCCTGTCCCAAAGATTCTAATTTAATGGCTGTAGGGTGGGGCTAGGACCTCAGGATGATTCACTCCACGGAGCTAATGAGCTATTGTCCTCAACTATAGCCAAGGGGTGATAAGCACTGTTAGACACAGAAGGAATTTACACTCCCCTTCAGGAAAGACCTTTGTAGGTATGACCTCCTTTGGCTGTCATTGTTCAGAATGGTTGCAGGTCTGGCAAGAGCAAGTCTTAGGGTTAAGACTAAACCCAGTTTATAGGATTTAAGTTCTCTAGATGGGAGATGGGACAACTGGGGATGCTCACTTGTTCACATGTACATCTGCCTTGTGTATTTCCACCAGAAACTGTTCCTCATTATACTGTCTGTCTGGGCTGATCCCTCCTGTCGTAAGTTGAGACAAGTAAATTACAAAGTCCTAATCACCTAATTTTGGTGGAGTCTTCAGGTTTTTCCAAATATAAGATTACATCACCTTCAAACAAGGATAATTTGACTTCTTCCTGTCCTTTTTTTTTTTTTTTTTTTGAGACAAAGTCTCAGTCTGTCACCCAGTCTGGAATGCAATGGCACGATCTCCGCTTACTGCAACCTCTTCCTGGTTTAAGCGATTCTCACGTCTCAGCCTACCGAGTAGCTGGAACTACAGGTGTCTGCCACCATGCCCAGCTAATTTTTTTATTTTTGTAAAGGCGAAATTTCACCATGTTGCCTAGGTTGGTCTTGAACCATTGGACTCAAGCAATTATCCTGCCTCTGCCCCCCAAAGTGCCAGGATTACAGGTGTGAGCCACTGCGTCCAGCCAGAATAATTTCAATCTCTGGTAAATGCACCTGATAGAATTCTGCATTTCCAATTTCTTTTTTTCCTTTCCTTTCCTTTCCTTTTCTCCTTCCCTCCCTCCCTCCCTTCCTTCCTTCTGACAGAGTTTCTCTCTTGTTGCCCAGGCTGGAGTGCAATGGCATGATCTCAGCTCACCACAGCCTCCTCTTCCCAAGTTCAAGCAATTCTCCTGCCTCAGCCTCCCGAGTAGCTGGGATTACAGGCATGTGCCATCACGCTAGGCTAATTTTGTATTTTTTGTAGAGACGGTTTCTCCATGTTGGTCAGACTGGTCTCGAACTCCTAACCTCAGGTGATCTGCCTGCCTCGGCCTTCCAAAGTGCTGGGATTACAGGTGTGAGCCACCACGCCTGGCCATTTTCTCCAGTTTCTTTAAATTTCCTCAAAATTGCTATTTTGAATTCTCTGTCTGAAATGCCACATGTCTCAGTTTCTCTGGAATTGGTCCCTGGTGCCTCACCAAACATGGTTTGGTGAGATCGTGTTTTCTTGGATAGTCGATGCTTGTGGATGTTTGTTTTATGTGCGCATGGACGAATTAGGCATTTATTGTATTTTTCACAGTCTTGTTTCTGTGTGTTCTTCTTGGGAAGGCTTTCTGGGTATTCCAGGATATGTGTGCCCCAAGCCCAATCATGCCGTGATTCTTACAGTAGAGGTACTACCCTGGTGGTCTTGGATGAGATCCGGAAGAATTCTCTGGATTACCAGGCAGAGACTCTTGTTCTTTTCCCTTACTTTCTCCCAAATAAATGGAGTCTCTCTCTGTGCTGAGATGCCTAAGCAACCCTGTGCTGGTTCAGACCCAAACCCAGCACAGCACCGGGTCTCACTCAAAGGCCTGCTATATTCACTACCCGGCTACCACCTATATTCCCTCAAGGTCATAGAGCTCTACGATCAGGTGGCCAAGCCAGCCAGGATTATGTCCCTCCCTTTAGGGCAGTGAGCTCCCCCAAGCCCTGCATGGGTGCTGGGTTGCTGTCTAGGAGCCAAGGTTTGGAGTCAAGACCTTAGAAATGTAACTGATGTTTTATTCTACTGCAGTTAAGCTCCTATGCAAACCATGAGAAAAAACTTCTCCCCACTCCTGGCTAACTGTGAGATGCCTCCGACGAGGCCTCCTAGTCAAACAACCCTTCTTATTCGCAGGGACCAGGCGCGGATTCCTGAGTAAGAGGCTTCAGCTCCCTGACGGGATGAATTAAAAAGTGTAAAGGTCGGGCGCAGTGGCTCAGGCCTGTAACCCTAGCATTTTTGGAGGCCAAGGCGGGCGGATCACTTGAGTTCAGGAGACAAACCTGGCCAACATGGTGAAACTGTCTGTCCTAAAAATACAAAAATTAGCCCAGCTACTCGGGAGGCTGAGGCGGGAGGATCGCTTGAACCCAGGAGGCGGAGGTTGCAGTGGGCCGAGATGAGGCCACTTCAGCCTGGGCAACATAGTGAGACTCGGTATCAAAAAAAAAAGAAAAAATAAGAGCAGTTGGGAGGCAATAATATGAAAAACGAGAAAAAAAAGTCAAGGGGTAAAGACTAAATAAACCAAATCGCATCCGGCGTCGGCTTATGACTGATTATCCTGCTTGCTTCGTGTTTTAACTGTCCGAGTCCAGAAATCAGCAGTACACCTCTTCACACATCACGTTGGCGACAAGCGGTACTTAGTTTATCAAGCCCCAGAACCTAAAAATACACTTCCAAGTGCTTGCTCGTTTACCCTCAATCCAATTGAAAACAAAAGAGCTTCAGCCATCACACCACGCTCACGTAAGAAAACAGGAAAACGTCGAAAATCAGCCAGACCAACATAAACCTCACCTATTTTTTACGACTCGCATTTTGACCCCCCAAAAGGGGTGCACCGTTCCTGGAAGTACTGCAATACCAGGTCGATGCGTGGAGTGGACGGAGCAAGCCCCTTATTCCATCTCCCATGCTCCAAAAATCCATTTAATGTGTTGTCCTCGGATAGAGGACGTATCAGATATTAAACTGATAAGAACAGATACTACACTTGATCTTAGCCAAAAGGCCGAGAAGCGATACCATCTACTTTCTTTGGCCACAGCAGTCCTTCTCCCACTCATCCTGAGCTCACGGTAAAAAAAAAATCAGCCTCAAATAAAGAAGCACTCTCTTCCCTAGGTTCACACGATGTTCCTTGTTACAATTTGTGACACTGCATAAGTAATACTGTTACAACTTTGGGGGGATATTCACTTTCTCTTTTTGTTCCCAAAGCTCCCCAGCGAAACAGCCATTTTAAATTTGCATGCCCCGCCCCTCAAGCGCTGAGCGCCGTCCTCCCTGTAGGCTGGCCAGCCATGGAACAGGAAAGTGCTTGTGAATCACCAGAATCGCAGGGAAGCTCCTTCAGCTTCATTGCCCTTCAAGAGGAAAAGCCCACAACGAAATGGACTTGAAGAGTTGTATGAGGCTTTTCTTTCCAACATCTTTTTTTCTCTCTGTCTCCTCTCTTTTTCAGTCCTGACCTAGCTAGCATCCAACATTTCTTTAAACATTTTTTCACACATACGTTGAAAGAATTGTTCGGTGAACACCCCTATTACCACCATCTAACATAATCTCGGTGGACTTGCTTTATTTATTTATTTAAGAGGAATTCTCGTACTGTTGCCGGGGCTGGAGTGCAGTGGCGCCATCTCGGCTCACTGCAGCCTCCGCTTCCCGGGTTCACCTGATTCTCCTGCTTCAGCCTGCCAAGTAGGTGGGATTACAGGCGCACACCGGCACATCAGGCTAAATTTTTGTATTTTTAGTAGAGACGAGGTTTCACTATGTTGGCCAGACTGGTCTCTGTAAAGGTAAACTTTACAGAGGCTGGAGCCGAACGGGGAACAAAGACACAAGGCAAACGGCAGTGAGAATACCCTTTTATTAGGGCTTGCGGGCGAGGTTCCTTGGTCCAAAGGTGTGGGCCGAGGAAGTCGCGCTGAGGGAGGAGGGTAGGGGCTTCTGATAGCCTGAGAGGTAGGGAAGCTGGTTGTGCAAACAGGGCCTGGGGCGTCTTGAAACTACTAGGACAGGAGTTGAGTAAGGGTCATGAGGAAGGGGTCTTTGGAAACTGTCAACCGGAACTGCTATTTAGGAACTTGTGGAATGCAGGTGAGCTGCAGGTCATGGGGGAGTGCGACTGCCCAGCTGGAACCTCTGATGTATGTAAGTCTGAGGGTGTGTTCAAAGAGGGAAGGAAGTCTGGAAACAAAGGGCCGGCTGGAACAAAGGGCCTCCTACGCCCAGTGGCGCCGCCATGTCGGGTCCGGGTCCCTGCCTAACAGTCTCCAACTCCTGACCTCCTGATCCGCCCGCCTAGGCCTCCCAAAGTGCTGGGATTACAGGCCTGAGCCACCGTGCCCGGCCTGGGCTTACTTTATTAAATGTGTTATAGACATGTAATTACATATTTTGTATAGATGACCACACCGAGACGGGCACTTACCTCTCTGTCCCTCTAGCCATTTCTCAACCGTCTGGACCCGCGAGTTTTCGTTGAGGCCAGGGCACAGCCCCGTGGGAGGGAACGCTCGCTCCCACAGGTTCCAGGGCTGGGCGGAGCCTTGGGAAACGGGCCCTGGTAATCTCTGCTCCCTGAGTGGCGCTGCGAAGCTGCTTCTGCCCGGGAAGGAGGCGAGGGGCCTGGAACCGCCGAGGGAACCACCAGTTTCGACGCCCTGGGGTGGGCCCGGAGGACCGAGTCGCTGGGGCGGCGCGGGGCAGGGGCTGGGAGGTGACCCCAGAGGGCGTCGAATCGGGCGGGGCCTCGTGTGCTTCCCACCCGCGGAGGGGGCGAGCCCAGGGAGGGCGGTATAGCATGGTGAGAGCGACCACTATTTCTCTGTGAACGCGAGAGCTCGGACAAGCCACAGGGGGCCAGGGCTGAGAAACCGGAAGACGGGCGAGGAGACCATAGCACCCTCCCAGGAAAGAGAGCCCGAGGGCTTGGGCCAGGATGGGGGCAGTGCGGGGGCTGAGAAGTGGCCAGATTCTGGGTGTACTTTAAAAGTCGAGCTGATGGCCTTTGCGGACAGTTGGGATGAGGGGTGAGAGAAAGGAGTGGAGGGTGACTCCAAGTGTTTGGCCAGAGCTACTGCCGTATTCAGAGTTGGCCGAGGACTAGGTTTGTCGGTTCGGGGTTGGAGGGTTGAGGGGATGGAGTGCGGGAGGGAGCGGGATGTCCTGTTTGGAGATCAGTTTTGGAGAGGAGGAGCGAGAGGCGGCAAGCCAGACGGCCAAGCGGAGGTGTCAGCCAGGCCGCTGGATGTGCCATTCTGGACTCCAAGCTGGGACTCTTTGGGGACCATGAGTATGGAGGAGCTCCCCGGAAGGAGGAAGAGTGTGTAGCCAGCAGGCAGCAGAGGGCCAAGGAATGAGCCTTGGGGCGCTCCAAAGTCCAGGAAGAACAGGCAGAAGGAAAACCAGGAGAGCAAGGTGTTCCGGAAACCAAGCCCAAAAGGTTTGTCCGGAACCAGGGAACGCTCAACTGCGTGGGAAGCAGTCCATGAGTAAAGGAAGTTGGGGCTTGAGAAGCGGCCTTTGGATTTAGGAACCTTGACAAAAGCCGGGAGCAAGAGACTTACTGGAGCGGGTTCAAAAGAGAACAAGAAACAACCCTTCTTGTTTATCAATTTGCTCACTTGTCTGTCTCTCCCACTAGTAAGCAGGAAACAACACTGTTCTGTCCGTGCTAAATTGCTAAATGACCTAGCTTAGTAACAAGCTCTTGGTAGACACATACTTACTCTTTAAAAAAAAAAAAAAGTTTTGACTCATTGAACAGTGTCTACGAAAAAAAAAAAAAGAGAACAAGACCCCAAATGAGGCTCATTCTACAGAATACCGCCCTGGGCTCCTCCGTGAACGTCAATGTCGGCCGGGAGGGGTGGCTCACGCCTGTAATCCCATCACTCAGCACTTTGGGAGGCCGAGGCGGGTAGATTGCTTGAGTCCAGGAGTTCGAGAGCAGTCTGGGCAACATGGCTAACCCCCGACTTCATAAGGAAAACAAACAAACAAAATATTATTTTTTTTAAAAAAAGTCCAGGCACGGTGGCTCACGCCTGTAATCCCAGCACTTTGGGAGGTTGAAGCTGGCGGATCACCTGACGTCGGGAGTTCAAGACCAGCCTGACCAAAAT
>NW_012102150.1:19385-26106 GCF_000951045.1 Mandrillus leucophaeus | reverse complement strand
TGGTGGCAGGCACCTGTAATCCCAGCTACTTGGGAGGCTGAGGCAGGAGAATTGCTTGAACCCGGGAGGTGGAGGTTGTAGTGAGCCAAGATAGCACCACTGCACTCCAGCCTGGGGAACAGGGTGAGACTCTGTCTCAAAAAAAAAAAAAAGGCTGACAACACATAAGACCGAAGGAGACTTAAAGAGACCTGACAACCAAAAGTGACAAGTGATCCTGGGCCAGAAAAATCTAAAGGACTTTATTGGGACAACTGGTGAAATCTGAACTGCGACTGTAGATTCCAATATGGAATTCATGTGAAACATCTAGAAGGTCTGTCTTCTCAGGAAATACACTGAAGTATTGGTGGACTTGGGGGTGAAGGGACATACTGTGTGCAAATTACTTACCAATGGTTCGGGAAAAAAATGTATATAGGTGTCTTCCTATAAGTGTGTGTGTTGTGTAAGAGAGTGAGACAGAGAAAGAGAGAGAGAAAATTATAAAGTAAATGTGGCCATCAAGGGGACGGAGAGGGAGGGAGGGAGGGAGAGACGACAGAGAGAGAGAGAGAGAGAGAGAGAGAAGAAAGAGCACGAACTTGTGAGTTAAGAAGTGTGTCACTGAACCTCAGACTTCTTGTTTTGCCAACTGTGTACCTTGCGGGGATGAGGAAGAGGGTAGAGAAGTTCTCCATGTAAGTCTTCTAACTTTTCTGCAAATCTGAAGTTATTCAAAGATTAAAATAATTGAGGCTGGGCGCAGCAGCTCATGCCTGTAATCCCAGCACTTTGGGAGGCCGAGGCGGGCAGATCACCTGAGGTCAGGAGTTTGAGACCACCCTGGCCAACATGGTGAAACCCCGTCTCTACTAAAAATACAAAAATTAGCCAGGTGTGGTGGTGCATGGCTGTAATCCCAGCTACGAGGGAGGCTGAGGCAGGAGAGTCGCTTGAACCTGGGAGGCAGAGGTGGCAGTGAGCTGAGATGGCATCACTGCACTCCAGCCTGGACAACAGAGGGAGACTCTGTCTCAAAAAAATTAAAAAATAGGCCAGGCGTGGTGGCTCACGCCTCTAATCCCAGCACTTTGAGAGACGGAGGTGGGCAGATCACTTGAGGTCATGAGTTTGAGACCAGCCTGGCTGCCATGGTGAAACCCCATCTCAATTACAAATACAAAAATTAGCCCAGCGAGGTGGTACCTGTAATCCCAGCTACTCAGGTGGTTGAGGCGGGAGAATTGCTTTAATGCAAAAGGTAGAGGTTCCAGTGAGCCGAGATTATGTCACTGCACCCCAGCCTGGGTGACACAGCGAGACTCCATCTCAAATAAATAAAATAAAATAAAATAAGGGGGGCAGAGAGAAAAAGAGAAAGAGAGAGAATGACGAACAAATATAGACAAGTGTTTGGAGGAGTTTTCCTGTTAAAAGAAGGGAAATGAGATGGTAGGTATAGAGTGAAGTGAGGTCAAGGTAGGGTTTATTTTATTTATTTATTTTTAGGGTTTATTTTAAAGTGGGAACAATAACAGCACTTTTTACATGCTGGGGCTGGGGATGGGCGGGGGGCGGGAGCTGGAAGAGAATACAACCCAGAGAATATGAAGGATGCAGGAGAGAGAGAGGGAGAGTTGCCAGAGGTAAGGAGGGATGGATGGGTTCCTGTGCCCAAGTAGCAGGTGGGCCTTTGCTAGGAGCATGGATGGCTCATCCACAGCACCAGAGGGAAAGGTAGAGGTGGTGGCTACACATGGAGGGTGGATGTGTCCTGGGAACTTGTGGAAGTTTCCTCTGATTGTTTCTATTCCCCTGTAGAAAGCAAGGTAGTCAGCTGAGATTCTTTGGAGGTTGAAGAAGAAAGTGAGAATCAGCTGTCTGGAAAATGTAAGATCTACACATTAGGGAAACAGGATGATTTCACTTCTCAACACTAAGAGGCTCACCTGAGTCAGTGATTGCAAAGTTAACCTCCACTATACCACCAGGGTCCCTTGGACCCAAAGTTATAGCTGACTAATCCATTCTTCTCCCCACCCCAAGCCCCCATTCATTTTCGTTTCTTTTTGGAGCAATTCTAGATGTGCATACTGCTATTTCATGATTATTGTTCTTTTACAGATCTTCCAATGAAATAAGTAAGTTTATTTCTTTTTCTCCCCACCCCCCCCCCCCCCCTTTTTTTTTTTTTTTTTTGAGATGGAGTGTCACTCTGTTGCTCAGGCTGAAGTGCAGTGGCGCCATCTTGACTCACTGCAGCCTCCGCCTCTGGGGTTCAAGTGATTCTCCCACCTCAGCCTCCCAACTAGCTGGGATTACAGGCATGCACCGCCATGCCTGGCTAATTTCTGTGGTTTTGAGGTGGGAAATTAAAGAAAAATAAAATTAAAAGGAAACAGAAATAAGTTTCCGTGTATTAGGCTGACTTGTCCCAGAGGCAGCAACAGGCACAGCCCAGACCCAGGAAAAGTCTTGATAATATTATCTAATGTGCTCTGGAGACTCTCCCAGCACTCCCTCAACATAAGGAGAAGAAAAACAAATTTTCCTTTGTTTTATGGAACGAGTTTATAGATTCCTGTTCTCTGTAACTGTAGGGTCCAGACCTACTGGGCCTTGCGGGTGGTTTTCTTCGTGTGCAGAGACAAGAGTTGGTAGAAAAATAAGACATGAGACTAAGAGATAGTAGGAAAGACCACCAATGCACGGAGTCTGGTAGTGGCCCCGAATGCCTGGATGCACTGCTATTTATTGAATATAAGGCAAGGGGGCAGAGTAAGGAGAGTGAGTCATTTCAAGTGATTGATAAGGTCAAGCAAGTCATGTGTCCACTAGACAGGGGGCCTTTCCCTTTGTGGTAGCTGAAGCAGAGGGGGAGGACAGCATATGTCAGCGTTTTTTTAAAGCACTTATCAGAGAGATCAAAGATTTTAATACTTTCACTAATTCTGCTACTGCTATCTTATAGGAACTTAAAAGAGGCACCAGGTGTACAGGCGGAACATGAAAGTGAACAAGGAGCGTGACCACTGAATGAAGCACAGCATCACAGGGAGACGGTCCAGCCTCCGGACGACTGAGGGCGGGCCTGGCTAATGTCAGGCCTCCCACAAGAGCTGGTGGAGCAGAGTGTTCTCTAACTCCCCCAAGGAAAGGGAAACTCCCTTTCCCGGTCTGCTAAGTAACAGGTGCCTTCCCAGGCACTGGCGCTACCGCTAGACCAAGGCGTCCTCAAGCGGCCCTTATCAGGGCGTGACAGAGGACTTTCACTCTTGTCTTCTGCTCACTTCTCACAATGTCCCTTCAGCTCCTGACTCTGTATTGGCTGTATCCTTGGTTATAATAATAATACAGAGATTAATACTAAAAACTAATGATTGATGATATCCATATATAATCATCTCTATATCCTATTTTTTTGTTGTTGTTGTTGAAATGGAGTCTCACCCTGTCACCCAGGTTGGAGTGCAGTGGCGCAATCTCAGCTTGTTGCAAGCTCCACCTCCCGGATTCACGCCGTTCTCTTGCTTCAGCCTCCCGAGTGCTGGGACTACAGGCGCCTGCCACCATGCCCAGCTAATTTTTTGTTTTTGTATTTTTAGTAGAGACGGGGTTTCACCCTGTTAGCCAGGATGGTCTTGATCTCCTGACCTTGTGATCCACCTGCCTCAGCCTCCCAAAGTGCTGGGATTACCGGTGTGAGCCACCGTACCCGGCTCTATATCCTATTTCTAATATAACTTTTCTTATTCTAAGTATTTTCTTTATTATATTGGAACAGGTTGTGCCCTCAGTCTCTTGCCTCGGCACCTGGGTAGGTTTCCGCCCACATGTAACTAGTGACTGCAAGTATTCTGTTTTATCTAAGAAGTACAATGAAGGTCATGAGAAGCCTGAGTAGGCCTGAACTACAGCTGCCTGGGCACCATAGCGAAGGTTATAGGATAAGTTCATGCCCAGACAAACCTAGATAACAAACATCTGGGTTGCTTGGCAACAGTCATGTGCAATCCTGTCTTTGTCCTGCCTCTGTATCCCTGCTTTTCACGCCACTGTAAGCTTGCTTCAAGCTAGCCCACCCCCTTTTGTGAAGTATGTATAAAAGTCAGGCGCTGTCTTTGTTCCAGACTCAGTCTTTTGGATGTTAAGTTCCCTGGGCCTGAGTGCACTCAGTAAAGATTCTCCTGTTTCAACCCGAGGTCTCTCTTGTCCTCCCAAATCCTGCAACATTTCCAGTAGAGACAGGGTTTCATCATGTTGGCCAGGCTGGCCTCAAACTCCTAACATGAAGTGTTCTGTCTGCCTCTGCCTCCCAAAGTGCTAGGATTACAGGCGTGAGCCACCATGCTCGACCATTTTCTTCCCTTTTTAAACAGAATAAAACTTGTTCTGTCTTGCAGTGACTGTATAGATCTATTGGTAGGCCCTCTTTTAACCTGTCAGCACCATCCAGCCAAAGGCCACCAGGAACACAACTATCATGACATGAGTTAGCTTTGAGGGAGAACGTTTTGCATGCCACGGGGAACTGTGGGGCGAATCAGTAAGAGGGTGTCAGGGATGGTTTATTATAGGATTTGGGCATGTGTTAGGTGATTTGAGGAGTCCTTCCTCTGGAATGCTCTCAGGAAGTGGGGGTAATTCTATGATTGAGCATCTTAACACATCTCACTAAGAAGGAGGGAAGAGTAGAGGAAGGCCAAAGCCGTAATTGGCTAAAGTAGCAGCAGTCGATGCTATTAGCCAGGACATGGGGTATGGCCTGGCTGTGAATCCCAGACCCACTTCTGGGGCTGCTTTTCTCTTTCCCAAAATCCAAGATACATTGTGGGATCTTAGCGGTCTTACTTCTTTTGCATCTTGAAATGACTTGCTGTTTCATCATCCTGGGAAATCTGTAGTTAATTCATTGATTCCCCAAAATGACTTAAGAGTCTTCAAGAGGCTGAGCGCAGTGGCTTATGCCTTAATCCCAGCACTTTGGGAGGCTGAAGCGGGTGGATCATGAGGTCAGGAGTTCAAGACCAGCCTGGCCAACATAGTGAAACTGTGTCTCTACTAAAAATACAAAAATTATCCAGGCATAGTGGTGCATGCCTGTAATCCCAGCTACTCAGGAGGCTGAGGCAGGAGAATCGCTTGAACCTGAGAGGCAGAGGTTTCAGTGAGAGGATCGTGCCACTGCACTCCAGCCTGGGCGACAGATTGAGACTCCATCTCAAAAAGAAAAAAAGAAGTGTAAGAAAGAGTAAAGAAACATGAAAGGGTATGGGGGGTGGGGGAGTGGAGTAACATGTACCACAGAGTAACAGAGGGAGGGATGGTAGAAGGTGATTGGAGAGTGTGACCCTGGAAGTGGATGGTGGATGGCGTTATGGCATCGGCAATGACAAGATCTAGACTTAGACCAGGGAAGTGAGTGGCTGGGGTAGGTAAGGCCTAGGTCAAGGAACTGGGGAACTGGGTGTCAATTGGTGACAGAAGTTATATTGGAAAGTGAGTCAGGAGCTAAAACCTTCAAGGAATAAGTAAGTGTTGGCATGAGAGTGACTGGCCACCAGGACAGATGACAGCAATAAAGAGAGGTATGGGGCAGTATGGGTACAAGGCACAATGGAATGAAGGGTGGGGAGAACCAACAGAGAAAGGAAAGTAATCAGTGTCCTTAGGGGAGGATAGAGCAAAAGAAGAAAGGAGGCTGGGAATAGAGAGGACGGTAGGAAAATGAGCAAGGTTTCGGGAATCAGACATGGGATAAGAGATGAAGCTTCTTGTGCCAGACCTACACAGAGAAGAAATGCAGAACTTCGGGGTCATTCTACAGTGAGTGGCAGATACATGGAAGACAGCTGCAGCATTAGTTCTTTGCACTCACTACCTGGGGGATGTCACCTCTGTCCAAGTGTAATGCCCAATGGGTTCACCTTGCCTGCCGCCTAAACAGAGCTGATTCATTAGAACAGGGGAATTGCTATAGAGAAAGAGTAATTTGGCTGGGCACAGTGGCTCACACCTGTAATCCCAGCACTTTGGGAGGCCGAGGCGGGTGAATCACCTAAGGTCAGGAGTTTGAGACCAGCCTGGCCAACATGGTGAAATCCTGTCTCTACTAAAAATACCAAAAATTAGCCAGGTGTGGTGGCACACATCTATAATCCCAGCTATTGGGGAGGCTGAGGCAGAAGAATCGCTTGAACCTGAGAGGCAGAGGATGCAGTGAGCCAATATCCTGCTATTGCACTCCAGCCTAGGCAACGAAAGTGAAACTCCATCTCAAAAAAGATAAAAAAAAGAAAGAGTAATTCACGCAGGGCTGGCTGTGTGGGAAACCGGAGTTTTATTATTACCCAAATCAGTCTACTCGAGCATTTGGGGAGCAGACTTTTTAAGGACAACTTGGTGGATGGGGGGAAGCCAGTGAACCCAGGAGTGCTGATTGGTCAGGGATGAAATCATAGGGAATTGGAGCTGTCTCCTTGTGCTGATTAAGTTCCTGGGTGGGGGCCACAAGATCAGATGAGCCAGTTAATCGATCTGGGTGGTGCCAGCTGATCCATCAAGTGCAGGGTCTGTAAAATACCTCAAGCACTGATCTTAGGAGCGGTTTAGGGAGGGTCAGAATCTTGTAGCCTCCAGCGGCATGACTCCTAAACCATAATTTCTAAACTTTTTTTTTTTTTTTTTTGAGACAGACTCTCACTCTGTCACCCAAGCTGGAGTGCAGTGGCGAGATCCT
>NW_012102150.1:15310-16445 GCF_000951045.1 Mandrillus leucophaeus | reverse complement strand
GCCCAGGCTGGAGTGCTGGAATGCAATGGCATGATCTTGGCTCACTGCAACCTTCACCTCCCGGGTTCAGGGTAGTCTCCTGCCTCAGCCTCCTGAGTAGCTGGGATTAGATCTTTTAGCAAGTTGGGTGCGATGACTCACGCCTGTAATCCCAGCACTTTGGGAGGCCAAGGCAGGTGGACCACCTGAGTTCGGGAGTTTGAGACCAGCCTGACACCAACATGGAGAAACCCCATCTCTACTAAAAATACAAAATTAGCCAGGCGTGTGACGCATGCCCATAATCCTAGCTACTAGGGAGCTGAGGCAGGAGAATCGCTTGAACACCCGTTCTCTGGTCTCATGGAAAAATGGTTTGGAAAATGGAAGGGACTCATGACCTCAATCTTTACCTCCCTTGCAATTATTACCAGTGTACTCATTCTTGTAGGTTGTGTCATACCTGTATTTGTGGATTTGTGCAAAAGCTTATAGAAACAGCTCTTAAAAAAACCCCTCTCCATTCTCCCCCACCCTACTCAGATAAACAACTACTTCTAGACAACTAAGAGAAGCAACAAAGCCAAATATGTTAGAGAAATTTGAAGAGGAAGAACTATAAAGTCAAGAGAGGGAAAATTGCCAGAAACAGTAAGTTCCTCTTCAAAGCTTCCTTGGTCTTTCTTGCTCTGTACATAGCCCTTCCTGCTTAATCTGGAGTGAGCACTTGTTTCTCTGCTTAATGGGTAACTAGCAAACCTCTTACTCTGTAAACAACCCTTCCAGCCTAGTTAGTAATGGGCAGCCTCTCCCTTCCTGCCTAATTGGCCTTATCCAATTTCAAGCATTAGCCAGTTGTCAGCTTAGACTGTGCTGTCTGACTCCAGCCAATGGGGAAAGGACACAGAAACAGGAACTGCGTTAGGGATAAAAACCCCTGCTCTACCCAGCTTGGTGTGCTCTTGGGATCAGTCAGATGCAAGCAGTATGCTTCTGCAGAAGTAAATGTGCCTTGCTGAGAAATTCTTTGTTTAAGTGGTGGTTTTTCTTTGTGGCACCGAATACTTGTTTCTAATATCTGGGAGGCAGAGGTTGTGGTGAGGCGAGATCTTACCTGGGTAACAAGAGCAAAACTCTGTCTCAAAAAAAAAAAAAA
>NW_012102150.1:13505-15260 GCF_000951045.1 Mandrillus leucophaeus | reverse complement strand
TCACCAGGGAACCACTGTCTCCACAAGCCAAATGCTGTTGTAGGCCAATCTGAAATCCATGCACCTTTGTTATCAGGTAGGTCATCGTGGAGGACACACCCATGGAAGGTGGCCTTCCACCCCCATCCTATAAAAAGAAGGCCACTTCAGCAGATAGAATAAAGAGTCTGACAATGTCTTTTTTTTTTTTTTTTAAACTTTCTCATATGGGCCAACCAGTAACCATGATCACGGCCACATTTGAGAATCAGGGCTCTTTACAGCTGGGGCAATACTTCTTGGTCGGGAGCAACTTATCATGGAGGACCTGGTATTAGAAAACACATTGACAACATAGAATAATACAGGCAAGTACAATCAAGGCATTAAAAGTCCTCACATCAAGATGGACATGGCCTTCTCCCAGTGCATTCCACATACAGTATTTATTTGGCCAGCACTGCTGTGTATTTCTTTAAGAACGCATTTTCTCCTAATCATTCCATTTCAAACAGAGCCACAGCTTTAAATGCTTAGTCTCAAAAGAGGTGAGTCCCTTTCAGCATCTCATGGGGCACACTGTATCTCCTTTCTTTCTTTCTTTCAAAAAAAATTTTTTTTTTTTTGAGACAGAGTTTCACTCTTGTTGCCCAGGCTGGAGTGCAATGGGCGATCTCGGCTCACTGCAACCTCCACCTCCCGAGTTCAAATGATTTTCCTGCCTCAGCCTCCTGAATAGCTGGGATTACAGGCATGTGTCACCACGCCTGGCTAATTTTGTATTTTTAGTAGAGACGGGAGTTTCTCCATTTTGGTCAGGCTGGTCTTGAACTCCTCAGGTGATCCGCCCGTTTCGGCCTCCCAAAGTGCTGGGATTACAGGCGTGAGCCACCGCACTTGTCAAAGGACAGCAAAAAGAGATGCTGTCCTTGTCCACTTTAGGAAGCGGAGGAGGGCAGATCACCTGAGGACAGGAGTTCCAGGCCAGCCTGGCCAACACCGTGAAACACTGTCTCTAGTAAAAATACAAAAATTAGGTTGCAATGAGCTGATGGACCCACCTGGGGTCAAGACAGTGACCAAGTGAAATGGGCATGGGCATCACGAGGTGTCTGCGGAAGGAAGTTGGAGGAGAGTGGTCCGAGTTCTTTTAGGAAAGCCATCGCTGTCGAGAGTGGAGCTTAAGCAGTCTGGCTGGGTAGGAGGCAAAAGCGGAACCAATAAGCCCTGGCCATCCCCTACCCGCTTCCCGGGGCAGCAGAGAGAAGTCCCACTGTGAGATCACGCCCTGAGGGGGCTGCCGCCCTGGGGGTCACAGCCCTGCCCCGCTCCTTGCCTTATCGGTGGGGACTGGGGACAAACTACTTAACCTTTGGACTCTCAGCTTCCCCACCTGGGAGGTGGGAACACCAATGCCTACCTCTTGGGGTGGAGGGAGCAGAAACGGAGCCGAGGGGCGACAGTGGCTTAGTAGTCTGCAATGTGGGTCCGAGTATCCAACTAGCTTCCCCAAAAGGGGTCTTGGCTGTGATACAGAAGCACCTGAGCAACTGTGTTGCCTGCAGACAATACAATAAGAAGCATTTACTGTTTGGCCTAGGCTGTGTGCTAAGTGCTCTCCTCATTACAAACTCGCAACGGTTACCTACAGAAGGAAACCTTGAGACACAGGTTAAGCAGCTTAGGCAACATAAGGAGACCCAGATTCTACCAAAAAACAGATTTTTTTTTTTTTTTTTTGGGAAAAGGAGTCTCGCTCTGTCGCCCAGGCTGGAG
>NW_012102150.1:8447-10491 GCF_000951045.1 Mandrillus leucophaeus | reverse complement strand
TGATCTTAGGAGCGGTTTAGGGAGGGTCAGAATCTTGTAGCCTCCAGCGGCATGACTCCTAAACCATAATTTCTAAACTTTTTTTTTTTTTTTTTTGAGACAGACTCTCACTCTGTCACCCAAGCTGGAGTGCAGTGGCGAGATCCTGGCTCACTGCAACCTCCATGCCGCCTCCCAGATTCAAACAATCCTCCCACCTCAGCTTCCTGAGTAGCTGGGAGTATAGGCATGTGCCACCAGACACGGCTAATTCTTGTATTCTTTAGTAGAGATGGGGTTTCACCACGTCGGCCAGGCTGGTCTTGAACTCCTGACCTCAGGTGATCTACCTGCCGTGGCCTCCCAAAGTGCTGGGATTACAGGGGTGAGCCTGGCCCATAATTTCTAATCTTGTGGCTAATGATAGTCCTCCAAAGGCAATCTAGTCCCCAGGCAAGAAGGAGGTCTGCCTTGGGAAAGGGCTGTTAACATCTTTGTTTTAAACTATAAAATAAAATATAAACCAAGCTTCTCCCAAAGTTAGTTCAGGCTATGCTCAGGAATAAACAAGGACAATTTGGAAGTTAAAAGAAAGATTGGGTTGGTTAAGTTAGATCTCTTTCACTGTCTCAGTCATAATTTTGCAAAAGCGGTTTCACAAGCAGTCGATACCAGGAGCCTCTGAAGACCACTATAGCAGTCCTCAGTGCCAGGCACGTCCACTAAAATAGAGACACCAGGCTTCGCCAACAAGGGAAAACAAAACCAAAACCAAAACAACTTTATCGAACATTTCAATAGAATTTCAGGGACAGGCTGGGCATGGTGGCTCACAACTGTAATCCCAGCAGTTTGGGAGGCCCAAGTGGGTAGATCACTTTGAGGCCAGGAGATCCAGACCAGCCTGGCCAATATGTTGAAACCCATCTCTACTATAAATACAAAAAATTAGCCAGACGAGGTGGTGCTCACCTGTGATCCCAGATACTCTGGAGGCTGAGGTACAAGAATCACTTGAACCTGGGAGGCAGAGGTTGCAGTGAGTTGAGATTACATCACTGTACTCCAGCCTGGGTGAGAGACAGAGACTCGAATTTCCATGGACAGGCATTCATGTTCAGGAGAAGGAGGGGTCTGGGCACTGGAGTCCAAGGAAAGAGCCTCGGTAAAGGTACAGAAACGTTAAGCACGGGGCAATCAGAAAATGAGGGGTCCGGTTCAGCCAGCCACCTGGGAAGGTAGGATCTGGGTCTTGGCCTGTCCCAGAGAATGCAGGCTCCATGTGGGCTCCTTCCTAGTGTAATTGCCCCCATTACACCCACATCCATCCGCTCACAGACTGGTTCATGTGCCAGACTCAGCCAGCGGGTGGAGCTTCTCCCCAACACGCAGCACCCCAGCCTCGCTCTGACGGGCTGTTCCTTACATCATGGCAGTTTTTCACCAGGGAACCACTGTCTCCACAAGCCAAATGCTGTTGTAGGCCAATCTGAAATCCATGCACCTTTGTTATCAGGTAGGTCATCGTGGAGGACACACCCATGGAAGGTGGCCTTCCACCCCCATCCTATAAAAAGAAGGCCACTTCAGCAGATAGAATAAAGAGTCTGACAATGTCTTTTTTTTTTTTTTTTTTAAACTTTCTCATATGGGCCAACCAGTAACCATGATCACGGCCACATTTGAGAATCAGGGCTCTTTACAGCTGGGGCAATACTTCTTGGTCGGGAGCAACTTATCATGGAGGACCTGGTATTAGAAAACACATTGACAACATAGAATAATACAGGCAAGTACAATCAAGGCATTAAAAGTCCTCACATCAAGATGGACATGGCCTTCTCCCAGTGCATTCCACATACAGTATTTATTTGGCCAGCACTGCTGTGTATTTCTTTAAGAACGCATTTTCTCCTAATCATTCCATTTCAAACAGAGCCACAGCTTTAAATGCTTAGTCTCAAAAGAGGTGAGTCCCTTTCAGCATCTCATGGGGCACACTGTATCTCCTTTCTTTCTTTCTTTCAAAAAAAATTTTTTTTTTTTTGAGACAGAGTTTCACTCT
>NW_012102150.1:0-5997 GCF_000951045.1 Mandrillus leucophaeus | reverse complement strand
AAAGAAAGGAAAGAAAAGAAAAGAAAAAACAAAAAAAGGCCCGGTGCCGTGGCTCACATCTGTAATCCCAGCACTTTGGGAGGCTGAGACAGGCAGATCACTTGAGCACAGAAGTTCGAGACCAGCCTGGGCAACACTGGTGAAACTCCATCTCTACAAAAAATACCAAAATTAGCTGGGCATGGTGGTGCAGGCCTGTCATACCAGCTACTTGTGAGGCTGAAGTGGGAAGATGGCTTGAGTCCAGTAGGTGGAGGTTACAGTGAGCTGAGATCATGCCATTGCATTCCAGCCTGGGTGACAAGGCCAGACTCCGTCTCAAAAAAGAAAAAGAAAAAGAAAAAAAATTGGTGGAATCTCTTACACCAATAAGGTGGTGTACCTTTTTGCATGCTTAAGATCTTCTATTTTCTTTTCTATGAGGTGACTGCTCAGATCCTTTCCCTATTGGCCTTTGAACTGTTGATCTTTTGCATTTGCATCCCTAACCTACTTGTCCTAGTCTATGATTTCAGTTACACATCCAACTTTATTTTTTTAAGATGGCTAACCAGTTGCCTCAGCATCATATATGGAGTAGCCCATCTTCTCATCAGTCTGAGATGCCACTTTTGTCATATAATAAAGGCCTCATATATACTTAGGTCTATTTCTGAACCTTTCTTTTAAGCAAAAGAGGCTTCTGGTATTGTGGCTGTTTTTTAAACCTTTGATTGATCGCGTACCTACCTTTGTGTACCTACCTTTGTGTACCTGTGAATGTGGCCTTGTCCCTGTGGTTAGCAAGGAGCATGTGTTCCATTCCTCCTCTGGCTGCCCTTCGACACCATCCACTGCTCACAATGCCGCCAGGGAAGCCTGGGCACCTCCAGAGGTGCCAACCTGACCATGCCAAGGCTGCCAACTCCAGGTGCTTCTAAAGTTTTCAGTCCTTGGACACCAGAAGGGTGCTAGGTTTCCTGCCAGCTGGGGAGAGTAGCCTATTCAACTATTCCACCTATTCAACTCCAGGTCCTGCTATTTCTGTTTTTCTGGGCCCTAATTCCATTTTTGCCCTGTCTTCTGGAATGGCTCCTTCAAATTCCCCTTTTCATCACATCAGTTTTCACAGGTAGTTGAAGAGATCTGCTTGGAGAGAGATACCATTTTGTTTCCCTATTTTCCTTTGCCTCCTCTCTGACTCCTTCCACCACCCCCACCTGCTACCCAGCCCCACCATTCTTTTCTCTCCGTCCTGGGCCTCTTCACAGTTACCAACCAAAAACTTTCATTTATAGCAACAGAAACAGAACTGTGCCAATCTGTGTGGCCTTGGTGGGGGAAGGGAGATTGTTTGACTGCAGCAGCCAGCAAAGTTCGTGTTCCATATGGCTCCTTTTTTGTTTCTGTGTGGTTTTTATTTATTTATTTATTTTTTGAGACGGAATTTCGCTCTTGTTGCCCAGGCTGGAGTGCAATGGCATGATCTCGCCTCCCCTCAACCTCTGCCTCCTGAGTTCAAGTGATTCTCCTGCCTCAGCCTCCCAAGTAGCTGGGATTACAGGCATGAGCCACCACGCCTGGCTAATTTTGTATTTTCAGTAGAGACAGGGTTTCTCCATGTTGGTCAGGCTGGTCTCGAATTCTCAACCTCAGGTGATCCACCTGCCTTGGCCTCCCAATGTGTTGGGATTACAGGCATGAGCCACTGCGCCTGGCTGTTTTTTTGTTTTTT
This sequence comes from Mandrillus leucophaeus, assembly GCF_000951045.1. Classification (NCBI taxonomy): domain Eukaryota; kingdom Metazoa; phylum Chordata; class Mammalia; order Primates; family Cercopithecidae; genus Mandrillus; species Mandrillus leucophaeus. Next base: position 4,283 of record NW_012102150.1, on the reverse strand, counting down.
GATACACAGTCTCACTTTGCCATCCCAGCTGGAATGCAGTGAAGAGATCACAGCTCACTGCAGCCTTGACCTCTTGGGCTCAAGCAGTCTTCCTGCCTCAGCCTCCCAAGTAGCTGGGACTACAGGCACGCATCACCACAGCTGGTTAATTTTTTTTGAGATGATGTCTTGCTCTGTCACCCAGGCTGGAGTGCAGTGATATGATCTCGGCTCACTGCAACCTCCGCCTCTCGGGTTCAAGCGATTCTCCTGCCTCAACCTCCTGAGTAGCTGGCACTACAGGCATGAACATCTGGCTAATTTTTGTGTTTTTAGTAGAGATGGGGTTTCACCATGTTGGCCAGGCTAGTCTTGAACTCCTGACCTCAAGTGATCCACCTGTCTTGGCTTTCCAAAATTCTGGGATTATAGGTGTGAGCCACCATGCCTGCCCACCTGGCTAATTTTTCTTAATTTTTTTTTTTTTTTTTTGTAGAGATGAGGTCTACCTATGTTGCCGTGGGTGGTCTCAAACTCCTCCTCAAGCGATCCTCCCCACTTGGCCTCCCAAAGTGCTGGGATTGCAGGTGTGAGCTATTGCGCCAAGCCCATATGCCCCTTTTAAAAAAGGATATTTAGTAGAGATGGAGCATCTTGCTACAGTCTTGCTGCTCACAGTGTGGTCCTCAGACCAGCACCATTGACATCATCTGTGAGTGGGTTAGAAGTGCAGAATCACTGGCTCCAGACCGATTGTGTCAGAATCTGCATGTTAACAAGGTTCCCCCAGAATGCACATGCACATCAGAGTTTGGGAAGCATTCTGCTCTGGGACTTGATGACTGAAGGAGGGAGGCTGAGGGAGAGAGAAGAAGCAAATGTGTTTTTCAAGACCTCAGTTATCACTACCAATATCTGAAACTTGGGGACCACACGGATTTGGATAACAAGTGATACAGTTATAACTCCAGATGTCTATGCTGGTGGCTGAGTGGATCTTAGAACACTTTCTGGGGTTATAAAATACAGAATCAGCAAGTTGAGGCAGAAAGGCCTGAAGGGAGATGGCGAATCCGTGTGAGCAAGGCTGAGTCTAAAGACCCATGGGCCAGGGGTGCTTATTGAGAACAGAGTCCGTGGCACCATTAGGGGCAGAGGATGGAAGCAAGTACGTATGAAGCTAGGCATGGTGGCATGCGCTTGTAGTCCCAGCTACTCAGGAGGATGTGGTGGAGGGTCACTTGAGCCGGGGAGGTCGAGGTTGCAGTGAGCCATGGTCACGCCACTGTGCTCCACCACGGGCCGCAGAGCGAGACCTGTCAAAAAAAAAAAAAGAAAAAGGAAAAAAAAAGAGTTAGTTGAAAATCTCTTTGAAAATCAAACGAGGCCTTTGAAAACAGAGAGACTGGACTTCTGTTTCTGTGATCGAGGTGAAGTATACAAGTGGTCCCCAGTAGCCATGGACTGGGAGAAATGACACAAAGATAGTATTTTGTGTAAGAAGAGGAGTACATGCTTCAGAATTCCTGAAACACCTGTAACGAGCAGGCAGGCCGAGAGAAGTGACACATATGTCCTTATAAAGATTTAGAGGCAAATGTTTAGAGCAGCATTATTTGAACAGCTCTGAACTGAAAACTACTCAAATGTCCATCAGTGGGTGAACGGACAAACAAAATGTGATATTCAGGAATAAAAACATAATGGTACAACATAATGGCATATGCCACAATGGTGATGAACCTCAAAAACATTACGCTCAGAGAAAGACATCAGTCAGACACAAAAGACCATATACAGTATGATTCCCTTCATATGAAATGCCAGGAAAGGGAACTCTGTAGACATAAAATAGATCAGAGGTTAACTCAAGATGAGGGTGGTAGTGGGCAATGACTGTGTAGGGGAGGCAAAACTTTACCTCTATCCCCTTAGGGTCCCTGCTGGGTCTGAGACTGAAACTGACGTCAGATAGATTAGCAGGAGGAAAGCATAGACACTCAATGTAAGTTTTACATGACACGGGAGCCCTCATAAGGAAATGAAAACCCAAGTCCACGATCATATATGTGCATTTGTTCTTGTTATTTTCTGCCTCCCCCTCCACTTGCCATTCTTCTCTCTCCTGCTGTTTTGTACTGCATAGAGCTGCCCAAGGGTAGCCAGCCAAACAGCAGCCCCTCTTGCAGCAGCTGGTCACAGGGCTGCCCCTGCTATTCATCCTGTGCCTCATGGGTAACATGTTATGCCCATGTCCAAGGTATAGAAAAGTGGACCCAGAGCCAGGGAGAGGTGGTAGGGACCCTTGGGCGGGGCAGGGGGTGCTTATTGAGTCACCTTTAGAGGGAGAGGGTGGAAGCAAGCACTTTTGACAATCCTGTGTCTGCCCTGTTTCTGGAGTGGCAGATGCAGAGAGCAGGTCAGAGGGAATTTGACTGGACAGGAAGTTGGGGGGTTGAGGGTAGCCATTGCATATAACCAAGCCTGTTACTCATTTCTTTGGTATCCAATGTCATTGTGACATGCTCTAGAAACCTCTGTCAAAATAGTGGTCTTCCTAATGATACTAAACAACAACTGAGACTGTTTATTGAGTTTGTGAAATGAAGGAGTGGCTGCTCTTCTAGAAGCAGTGAGTTGAAGTCTGTTCTAACATTATTCTGAGACAAAGAAACCTTTTTATACTTTAACGTCCACGGGTCAGAATTTCTCAGATCATATATTTGCACGTAGCAGAGAATATGCTCTTTTAATAAAAATCCAGAAATTTGTTGTGCACGTTATTTAATAGAGAATAATATCAGATTATTCCTGCACTTGTCCATTCATGTCACAGGTGGACCTGGGAGTAACACGTGACACCCAAACAGATCACCAGAGTTCACACATATTCCACCTGCCCTCCCTGCATGAGATCAGCTCTTCCTCCTCCCGATGATAGATCAGGGTCAATGATCCCTGCCAAGACGGCCACTGCTCCAGCCTGCTGCTCCAACCTGTCCAGCCGCAGCTGTAGCCTGAAGGCTTGAAGTTCAATGGGACCCACTTCTGTTTCCACCCTTTCTTTCCTTTATTTTTATTTTTATTTATTTGAGACAGGGTCTGGCTCTGTCACCAAGGCTGGAGTGCAGTGGTGCAATCACGGTTCACTGGAGCATCCAATAGCCGTTAGGAGGCTATTGGCCCGGGGCAGGCGTGAACCAGGAAGATCAGGCTCTGGGTGGGAGGACACCACAGGGCGGGGTGACTGGTGGGGTGCTCTGGGGAGAAGATGGCGTCAAGGCCCCAAGCAAGGTTGGGATAGATTTTCTCTCTGAGACACAGACTGCCGCCTGTAGCGTCAGCATTTACCATTCCCGTCCTCCTTCCTAACACAACAGCTGAGATGGGAGTTTATGTCTCTTTTATTTGATTTCAGAAAAGCAAGAAGGTATCGTAGATCCGATAGTGACACTCAGTCAGTCATGCTCCCCCTGCAGGACGGAAAGCGGGATGGCAGGGACTGCCTGGTAAACAACCAGGTCAAAAAATATAAACTGTGCCTTTCCCAGTGCCAGCCTCGGGTCCGAGGGCTCTACGTGCATTATCTCATTTAATTCACTCAACAACCCTAAGAGGTGGGCATTATTGTTAGCCACGGCCAGGATTAGGGTGAGGCCAGTCCTCTAGGTTCGAATTTCAGGGGGTGCTCCTTCAGAACCCTTCAGTAATCAAAATAAATAATAGTTCAATGCAATATATCTTATCTCGATGATAAGATAATCAAGACATTTATCTGGATTGCTAAGTCTTTTGGTGCCCGTTACCTTTTTTTTTTTTTTAATTTAACCTTTCAGCAAGTGTTTCCCTCATTTCACTTTACCCCAATCTCCACCGTGTCATTGTCATCTCCATTCTATTACCCTGTGAAGTGCAATATGGCGGCCACCCACCTCGGCCTCCCAAAGTGCTGAGATTATAGGTGTGAGCCACTGAGCCTGGCCTATCTATCTATCTGTCTGTCTACCTACCTATTTTTTTTTTCTCTGAGACTGAGTCTCGAACTGTTGCCCGGGCTGGAGTGCAGTGGCGCTATCTCAGCTCACTGCAACATCCGCCTCCCTGGTTTAGGCGATTCTCCTGCCTCAGCCTACCAAGTAGCTGGGACTACAGGTGCGTGCCACCACACCGGACTAATTTTTTTTGTATTTTTAGTAGAGACGGGGTTTCACCGTGTTAGCCAGGATGGTCTCCATCTCCTGACCTCGTGATCCGCCGCCTCGGCCTTCCAAAGTGCTGGGATTACAGGCTTGAGCCACCGCGCC
>NW_012102149.1:41224-51050 GCF_000951045.1 Mandrillus leucophaeus | reverse complement strand
GTCCGGCACTCCCCAGTGAGATGAACCCAGTACCTCAGTTGAAAATGCCGAAATCACCGGTCTTCTGTGTCGCTCGCGCTGGGAGTTGGAGACTGGAGCTGTTCCTATTCGGCCATCTTGCTCCGCCCCCTTTTTTAGTTTTTATAAGAGTATATTTTGGTTTTCACAATAGGCCTCAATGGGCTCTTAAATGTCCCTTTGTAGATGTTACAAAAAGAGTGTTTCCAACCTGCTGAACAAAAAAAATGGTTTAAGTTGGTAAGATGAATTCAAACATCACAAAGCAGTTTTACAGATGGCTTCTTCCTAGATTTTATCTAGTGATATTCTATTTTTCACTACAGGCCCCATTTGGTTCCCAAATGTCCCTATGCAAATTGTACAAAAAAAGGGTTTCCAACCTGCTGAATCAATCAAATGGTTTAAATTTGTGAGATGAATCCATTTATTGGAAAGCTATTTCTCAGATAGCTTCTTTCTAGTTTTTATCAAGAAATATTCGGTTTTGCACTCTAGGTCTCTATGGGCTCCAAAATATCCCTTTGCATATCCTACAAAAAGAGTGTTAACAAACTGCTGAATCAAAAGAAAGGTTAACTCTGTGAGATGAATCCACACATTGTGAAGCAGTTTCACAGATGTCTTCTTTCTCATTTTTATCAAATGATATTCTGTTTTTTATTATAGGCCTCAGTGGGCTCTGAAATGTCCCTTCAGTGATTCTACAGAGTGTTTCCAACCTACTGCATCAAAAGAAATGTTTAACTCCCTGAGATAAATGCACACATTGCAAAGTGTTCTCACACATAACTTCTTTTTAGTTCTTATCAGGGGATATTTTGTTTTTCAACATAGGCCTAAATGGACTCCCAAATGTTCCTTCACACATTCTACAAACAGAGTGTTCCAACCTGCTTAATCACAAGAGTAGATTAACTTGGTGACATGTATCCACACATCGCAAAGCAGTTTCACAAATTGCTTCTTCATAGTTTTCTTCTGGGATTTTTTGGTTTTTCACTCTAGGTAACTATAGGCTTCTGAATGTCCCTGAGCAGATTCTACAAATTGTATGTTTCCAAACTTCTGAATCAAAAGAAATATTTAACTTAGTGAGAAGCATCCACACATCCCAAAGCAGTATCCCAGATAGGTTCTTTCAAGTTTATATCTGGGTCTATTCTGTTTTTTGCTATAAGCCTCAATGGACTTCAAATGGTTTTTCAGTTTGTACAAAAAGAGTGTTTCCAAACTGCTGAATCAAAAGAATGGTTTAACTCTGTGAGATGAATCCACACATTGCACAGCAATTTCATAGATATCTTCTTTCTAGTTTTTATTTAGAAATATTCAGTTTTAGGCCTGGTGCGGTGGCTCACGCCTGTAATCCCAACACTTTGGGAGGCCAAGGCAGGAAAATCACGAGGTCAGGAGATCAAGACCATCCTAGCTAACACAGCGAAACCCTGTCTCTACTAAAAATACAAAAAAATTATCCACGCATGGTGGCGGACGTCTGTACTCCCAGCTACTTGGGAGACTGAGGCAGGAGAATGGCATAAACCTGGGAGGTGGAACTTGCAGTAAACAGAGATAGCGCCACTGCATTCCATCCTGGGTGAAAGAGTGAAACTCTGTCTCAAAAAAAAAAAGAAAGAAAGAAAGAAAAGAAAAATAAACAAGAAAAAAGAAATATTCACTTTTTCACTATAGGCCTCTATGGGCTCCCAGATGTCCCTTCACAGATTCTATAACCAGAGCGTTTTCAACCTGCTCTATCAAAAGAAAGGTTTAACTGTGATATAAATGCACACATCACAAAGCAGTTTCACCAATAGCTTCTTTCTGGTTTTTATCAAAGGATATTCTGTTTTTTATAATAAGCCTCCATAGGCTCCCAAATATCTTATTTTCTGATTTTACAAACAAAGTATTTTCAAACTGCTGAATCAAAAGAAAGGTTTAACTCTGTGAGATGATTCCATACATCGAAAAGCATTTTTACAGATAGATTCTTTCTAGTTTTTATCTAGGGATATGAGTTTTTCACTGTAAGCCTCAGTGGGCTCCCAAGTGTCCCTTCCCTGATTCTACAAAAAGAGTGTTTCTAATCTGCTGAATCAAAATAAAGGTTTAACTCTTTAAGATGAATCCACACATGACAATGCAGTTTCACAGATTTCTTCTTTTTACTTTTTGTTGGCAAATATTCAGATTTCCACTATAGGCCCCAAAGGGCTCCCAAATATCCCTTTGCAGATTCTACAAAAAGATGGACTCCAACCTGCTGAATCAAAAGAATGATTTAACTCTGTGAGATGGATCCATCCACATATCACACAGCAACTTCACAGATAGCGTCTCTCTAATTTTTATTCAGAAATATTTGGTTTTCCACTATAGGTCTCTATGGACTCCCAAATGTCTCTTCGCAGATTCTACAAAAAGAGTGTTTCCAACCTGCTAAATCAAAACAAAGGTTAACTCTGTGAGATGAATCCACACATTTGCAAAACGGTTTCACAGAAAGCTTCTATCTCATTTTTATCTAAGGATATTCAATTTTTCACTATAGGCCTCAATAGACTCCCAAATGTCCCTTCACTGATTCTACAAACCGAGTGTTTCCAACTCGTTGAATCAAAAGAAAGATTTAACTCTGTGAGATAAATCAACACAGTGGAGAACGGTCTCACAGATATCTTCTTTCTAGTTTTTATCAGCGGATATTTAGCTTTTCACTGTAGGCCTCAATGGACACATAAATGTTCCTACCAGATTCTACAAACAATGTGTTTCCAAATAAAGGTTGGAATCAAATAAAGGTTTAACTGGGTGAGATGAATACACATCACAAAGCAGTTTCACAGAAAGCTTCTTTCTAGTTTTTATCGTGGGATATTCAGCTTTTTACTGTTATCCTCACTGGGCTCCAAAATGTCTTCTCACAGATTCTACAAAAAGAGTGTTTCTCAAGTGCTGAATCAAGAGAAAGGTTTGTCTCCTTGAGATTAATACGCACATTGCATACTGGTTTCACCAATAGCTTCTTCCTACTTTTATTGGGGGATATTTTATTTTCCACTCTAGGACTCTATGGTCTCCAAAATTTTCTTTGCAGATTGTATAAATCCAGTGTTTCTGACGTGCACAATCAAAAGAATTATTTAACTCTGGGAGATGAATCCACACATCACAAAAAGGTTTCACAAATTGGTTCCTTCTAGTTTTTATAAAGGGATATTTGGTTTTACACTATAGGACTTAACAGGCTCCAATATGTACTTTCACAGGTTCCACTGAAAAGGTGTTTTCAACATCTTGAATCAATAGAAAGGTTTACCTATGTGAGATGAATCCACACATTGCAAAACCATTTCACAGATAGCTTCTTTCTAGTTTTTATTAGAGGATATTCTGTTTTCCACCCTTGGCCTCTACGGGCTCCCAAATGTCTTTTTGCTGCTTCTAAAACGTGATATTTTCCAACTTGCTGAATTAAACAAAAGGTTTAACTCTGTGAGATAAATCCACATATTGCATAGCAGTTTCACAGATAGCTTCTCTCCACTTTTTTCATGGGATATTCGTTTTTTCACTACAGGCCTCAATGGGCTGTGTTCGTTCACAGATTCTACAAAAATAGTGTTTTAAACTGCTGAATCATAAGAAAGTTTAACTCTGAGATGAATCCAAACATTGCAAAGTAGTTTAACAAATAGCATCTTTCTAGATTTTATGGTGCAATATTTGGTCTTACAATCTAGACCTCTATAGACTCCTAAATGTCCCTTCACAGATTCTAAGAAAAACAGTGTTCCCAACCTGTTGAATCAATAGAAAGGTTTACCTCTGTGAGATGAAGCCACACATCACAAAGCAATTTCAAAGATAGGTTCCTTCTAATTTTTACCCAGAGATATTTGGTTTTTCACAATAAGCCTCAATGAGTTCCTAAAGTTCCTTTGCAGATTCTACAAAAAGAATGTTTCCAAAATGCTGAAATGAAACAATGTTTAATTCCATGAGAAAAATCCACGCATTACAAAGTGGCTTGATAGATGCTTCTTTCTAGTTTTTATAGAAGGATATTCTGTTTTTCACTATAGGACTCAATGGACTCCCAAGAGTCCCTTTGCGGATTATAGAAACCTAGTGTTTCCAACCTGCTGAATCAAAAGAAAAGTTTAACTCTGTGAGATTAATCCACACATCGAAAAGCAGTTACACAGATAGCTTTGTTCTTGTTTTGATCAAAGGATATTTGGTTTTCAACTATAGGCCTCAATGTGCTATTATGTATTCTTTGGCAGATTCTACAAAAAGAGTTTGTTTAACCTGCTGAATCAAAAGAAAGGTTAACTCTATGAGATGAATCCAAACATTGTAAAACAGTTTTACAGACACCTTCTTTCTAGTTGTTTTCAGTAGTATTCTGTTTTTCAATAAAGGCCTCAATGGATTCCCAAATGTCCCTTCACAGATTCTGCAAACACAGTGTTTCCAACATGCTGAATCAAAAGAAAGATTTCACTATGTGAGATGAATTCACAAATCACAAAGCAGTTTCACAGATAGCTTCTTTCTATTTTTTATCCTGGTATATTCAATTTTCCACTCTTGGCCTCAATGAGCTTTCGAATTCCTAACGCAGATTCTACAAAAAGTTCTTCCAACCCGCTGAATCAAAGGAAAGTTTTAAGTATCTGAGATGACCCCACACATCACCAAGTGGTTTCACAGATAGCCTCGTTATAGTTTTTAATGAAGGATATTTGGTTTTTCACCATAGGCCTCAGTGGGCTCCCAAAGGTCCCTTTGCAGCTTCTAAAAATAGAGTGTTTCAACCTCCTGAATCAAAAGAAAGGTTTACCTCTGTGACATGAATCCACATATCAGAAAGCAGTTTCACAGATAGCTTTCTTCTAGTTTTTATCAAGGGACATTTAGTTTTTCACTATAGGCCCCAATGGGCTCTAAAATGTCTCTTTGCATATTATCCAAACAGAGCATTTCCAAACTGCTGAAAAAAGACAAAAGTTTAACACTGAGATAAATCCACGCATTGCAAAATACTTTCACCTATAGCTTCTTTCAGGCTTTTAACTTGGGATATTCAATTTATTACTATAGGCCTACATGGGCTCTCAAATGTCTCTTCGCAGATTCTACGAAAAGAGTTATTCCAACCTGCTGAATCAAAGAAAAAAATGAATTCTGTTAGAAGAATCCATGCATTGCAAAGCAGTTTCACAGACAGCTTCTTTTTAGTTTGTATTTGAGGTATTAGGTTTTACACTCTAGGCCTCTATGGGCTCCCAAATGTCCCTTCACAGATATACACAGAGTGTTTCCAACCTGCTGAATCAAAAGAAAGTTTTCAGCCTAAGATAAGAATCGACACATAGCAAAGCAGTTTCACAGTTAGCTTCTTTCTACTTTTTATCAGGATATTCCATTTTTCACTATAGTCCTCAATAAACTCCTCAATGTGCATTTGAAATTCTACAAAATTGGTGTTTACAACCTGGTGAATCAAAAGGTAAGTTTAACTCTGTTAAGTGAATCTGCACATCTCTAAAAGGTTTTACAAACAGCTTCTTTCTAATTTCCATCAGGATGTACTGGGTTTACTACACTAGGCCTCTGTAGGCTTCCAAATTTCTTCACAGATTCTACAAACAGAGTGTGGAAAACCTGCTTAAACTAAAGAAATATTTAAATCTAGGAGATGAACATACACATCATGAAGTGGTTTCAGAGATACCTTGTTTCTAGTTTTTAATCAAAGGTATTCCGTTTTTCATTATAGGCCTTACTGGGCTCACAAAGATTCTTTCACACATTCCACAGAGTGTTTCCAACCCGCTGAATCAAAAGAAAAGTTTGAGTATGTGAGATGAATCAACACATCACAAAGTGTTTTCACAGATAGCTTCTTTCTAGTGCTTATTGTGATATATTAGGATTCTTACTATTTTCCTCAATGGGCTCCCAAATATCCCTTCGCAGATTCTACAAAAAATGTGTTTCCAACCTGCTGAATGAAAAGAATGTTTCAACTCTGTGAGATGAATACACACATCACAAAGCAGTTTCACAGAGAGCTTCTTTCTAGTTTTTATCAAGGGATATTCAGTTTTTCCCTATAGGCCTCAATTGGCTCCAAAATGTCCTTTCAAAGGTTCTACAAGAAGAATGTTTGCAACTTGCTTAATCAAATGAAAGATTTAACTCTGTGAGATGAATCCACCCATCACAACGCAGTTTCACAGATAGATTCCTTCTACTTTTTATCAGGGAATATTCGGTTTTTCAAATTCTGCCTTTTTGGGTTCCCAAATGTCCCTATGCAGATTCTACAAAAAAAAAGTGTTTTAAACCTGCTCAAACAAAAGAAAGGTGTAACTCTGTGAGATGAAACCACACATCACAAATCGGCTTCACAGATAGCTACTTTCTAGTTTTTCTCTGGGAATATTTGTTTTTTCAACATAGCCCTCAGTGGGCTCCCGGATGTCCCTTTGCGGATTCTACAAAAAGAGTGTTTCCAACCTGCTGAATCAAATGAAAGGTTTAACTTCATGAGATAAATTCAAACCTCACAAAGCGGTTTCACAGATAGCTTCTTTCCAATTTTTATTGTGGGTTATTCAGTATTTCACTATAGACTTTAATGGGCTTGGAAATGTCGCTTTGCAGATTCTGCAAAAAGAGTGTATTCAACTTGCGGAGTCAAAAGAAAAGTTTAACTCTGTGATATTAATCCACACCGGGCAAAGTGGGGTCACATATAGCTTCTTTCTGAGTTTTATCTGGGGCATTCAGTTTTTAATAATAGGCCTCAATAGGCTCCCAAATGTCCCTTCACAGATTCTACATAAAAGGGGTTTCCAACCTGCTTAATCAAAATAAAGCTTTAACTCTCTGAGGTAAATCCATGCATCATGAAACAGTTTCACAGATAGCTTCTTTCTAGGTTTTATCTGAAGATATTCTGATTTTTCACTATAGGCCTCAATGGGCTTAGGAATGTTCCATTGCAGATTGTGTAAAAAGAGTGTTACCAACCTGATGAATTAAAACAAAGGTTTAACTCTGTGAGATGAATCCTCACACTGCAAAGTAATTACACAGATAGTGACCCCCAGCTCTACACTGCAGCCACCAGACCAGTCTGAGTCTTGGAGAATGCTGATCTTTCCTCCTGGAATGCCCTTCTCAGCATTCCTTTCCCAGTAACTCTCACACATCCCTCAAGACCCAACTTAAGGGCCACCTCCTCCTGATGTCACTTCCTGAACTTTCTCCTGTGTTTCCACTCTCCTCTTTCCAAGTGATGTTGACATTTCTACGGGACCATCTCTTTCTCTAGACCAGAAACGCCTACAGTTGAGGACCCCTGTAGTGCAATTTGTGGCAGTCTTGGGGGAATGGATTTGGAGCCCAACCACCATTTAGGAAAATCCATCTGATGGACATGGTGGGTTCCAGCACAGATGCAGCGAGAGGTGGTGTGACAGTGAGCACAGGCTCTGGGTGGTAGTGACAGTGGCTGTCATGGGGAGGAAAGGAATGGGAAGGGGGCCTCATGGGAGCAGAAAGATGGGCCTTGGCTGCAGATGGGCCAGGACTCCAGCAGGAATCCAGAACATGCATCTTAATCCCAGGTTGGCTATAAATTCACAGTAGAACTCTGGGCAATGACTTGCCCCTTTCTGAGCCTCAGTTTAATCATCAGTAAAAGGGTGACAATAACTCCAACTTCACCAAGGAGATGTGAGTCTCAAAGAGATGATGGATCTGAAAATGTCTTATGTTTCTTGGCACAAAGGAGAGGGATTCCTGAAATGCAATAAGCATGGGGAGAGAGGAAAGATGGGGTCTGTAAATGGCTATATGGATGCTCCACCCCTCCACATGCACAAACACCCACCGTATCAACCACACTGGAGATTTTTCTCAGGAGGGACCCAGGCCTGGAATCAGCACTACCAAGTGGGCAGACAGGACTGCTGTCCCATTACAGGGGTGAGGAAACGGGCTGTGGATGGTCCCACAGGGAATAAGGGGCAGTGTCTAGCTCCCCACAGCAGGCAGGGAACACTGAAGTTGCTCCCTGGGAAGAGGAAGGGAGGCATTGACTGGCACTCCGTGATTTAGATGAGAAGCTCAGGCTCAGGCAGATGACTTGAGCTTCCTCATGTAAAAGGTGAAGGAAGCAGAGGAGACTGAGGGTAGGAGGAAGAAGGAAAGGAAGACAGCAGCAAACTGGAGTCACTACAGGACACTAGCTGCTCTGTCCCATTTTAAGAGAAAAGGAACAGTGGGAGAGAGGATCATAGGTCACGTCCAGATTCCTCACTGGTGTGGATGCTGCTATGGAAACATCCCTGATAGTCCAGGTTTGTGGTAGGAGAGATTGCTAAGCTCTGCTTCCTATAAATCTGTGTTTACAGCCAACACAGCTGCTTCCCGAGACAGCCCCACCTGAAGACCCCAGAGCTGCCCCAGCTTGCCAGGCTTCCCCTCCTCCTGCTATCACCCCATGCCGCTGAGAACCTGCCTGGCAGGCTGCCCAGCAAAGGCCGGGGCCTAATCTCAGGTGAAACTGACATGTCCTTGTGAGGGCTGAGGAACATCCTCTCTCCCCGCAGAGCCTCACTCAGGTTCTCATCTACTTCCCTGGGGTCTGCCCTGCCTCCCTCAGGAGTTTGGAAACACATACTGTTCTGGAGGGGACCTCTCACTGCGGCTGAACCTGTCTTCCAGGATACCCACAAGTGTTCATCTCCGTTGTGGCTAACTAAGTTATCATCTGGTAGTGAAGTACCTTCTGGGGGCCCAATATTTTGTTTATTTAAAAAAAATAAAATTAGTACAAATGTTTATTTTCTGAAGGTACAGAAAAATTTGTCTGATTATTATTTACATGTCATTTGGGAAAACTTTATAAAATAAAAAAATATGAAGGAGAATCCTACCACCTAGAGATAATCACTTTAATTTTTTTGTTCATATTTTTACATACGGGTATACATGGGATCATGCTCTGTATCTGTTCGGAGTGCATTAATCTGAAAGTTCAGTCACTTAAACAAATACAGGTTCATTTTTCTTACATAGTTAGAGTATCTACGGTTCCTGGGTGTGGTTCACTGGTTCAACAGTGTTAGGCCAGCATCTTTGTGAGTGTATTGGAATTTTGCTCATGGTTGTAAGATGGCTACTGCAGCTCCAACCACTACATGTGTTTTTAAGGCCAGCAAAAGAAGTCACTTCTGCACTTTTATTAGGAAAGCAAGGACTTCAGAGGTGACCCCCAGAGGATTTCTCTTTATGTCTGGAAATCTGTGTTTAGATAGGCCAAAACCTGATCTCATGATCATCCCTAGCAGCAGAGAATAGCATTGTCATGATTGACTTTGGATCAATCATAATTTATTTACTAAAAATGGGCATGATGTCATCCTCCAAAGAAGATCCGGAGAGGAGGGAATGAGCAGTGTGTAGTACAGCATTATGCTGTTTCATAGTCTGCTCTTTCTCTGAATTGCACATTTCTTTTTTTTTTAATTTCTTTATTATTATTATACTGTAAGTTGTAGGGTACATGTGCATAACGTGCAGGTTTGTTACATATGCATACTTGTGCCTTGTTGGTGTGCTGCACCCATCAACTCATCATTTACATCAGGTGTAACTCCCAATGCAATCCCTCCCCCCTCCCCCCTCCCCATGATAGGCCCCAGTGTGTGATGTTCCCCTTCCTGAGTCCAAGTGATCTCATTGTTCAGTTCCCAACTATGAGTGAGAACATGCGGTG
>NW_012102149.1:33328-36749 GCF_000951045.1 Mandrillus leucophaeus | reverse complement strand
GTAGATCACAGACTGCTGTGATAGCAATGAGGGAGGCTCCGTGGGTGTGGGACCCTCCCGGCCAGGTGTGGGATATGATCTCCTGGTGTGCCTGTTTGCTCAAAGCGCAGTATTGTGGTGGGAGTTACCCGATTCTCCAGGTGTTGTGTGTCTCAGTTCCCCTGGCTAGGAAAAGGGATTCCCTTCCCCCTTGCGCTTCCCAGGTGAGGCAATGCCTTGCCCTGCTTCAGCTCTGGCTGGTTGGGCTGCAGCAGCTGACCAGTACGGATCGTCCGGCACTCCCCAGTGATATGAACCCAGTACCTCAGTTGAAAATGCCGAAATCACTGGTCTTCTGTGTCGCTGGCGCTGGGAGTTGGAGACTGGAGCTGCTCCTATTTGGCCATCGTGCTCCGCCCCCATCTGAATTGCATATTTCAAACATTTTTCCATACTAAGAAACAGACTTGGTCATTCATCTAACAACAAATATTGAGAGTGTAATGTGTTCCAGGAACTTAACTTGGCATGGAGGACACAATAATGAACATAGTATACTCCTTACCTCCATGCAGCTTAGCATCTAATGAGGGATCTAAAAATTCATCAAATAAGTTCACAAGTGTAAAATTATGACAGTCATTTATGCTGCAAAGGACGGAGGTGTGTGGTGTGTGAGAGCACTGACGGGAGATTTGACTCAATCAGGAGCGTCAGTGTTCTGAATGGCCATAAGCCAGCCCCTTGCCTAGCTGTAGCACAATTATTTAGCCAATCTCTTATTGCTGGACATTCAGATTCTTCCCACATCTTACCTACCATCATCAATGCAACAATAAATACCCTTCTCTAAGTACAGCTTGGAATGCTTGTCTGATTATTTCCTCAGGATAAATTCCTAGGGTAAAGCCAGGCACCATGGTTCATGCTTGTAATCACAGCTATGCAGCAGGCCAACGTGGGAGGATCACTCATGGCCAGTAGTTTATGGCCAGCTTGGGCAACGTAGGGAAGTCTTGACTCAAAAAAAAAAAAAAAATCCTAGAATAAATGAACCATTTTTAGATGTGGAATTGCCAAATCAAAGGGTGTCACCCTGTGAAGGCACTCACACACAGTGCCATGTGTCCCTCTCAAAAGCTGCTGCCATTCCTATCCCCATCAGCAGTGTAAGGAAGAGCCCTGTTCCTCCACATTCTGCCAACACCACCTATTGTTATTTTTATTATGTCATCTTTACAAAATGCGGCTAATGTTATGGGTGAAACACTGTTTCTTGTTGCTCTAATTTGCATTCCTCTAATTATTCCTGAGGCTGATCATGTATTCATTTGTTTCTTTTATGCAGTCACAGATCTTTCTGATGGGTGAACCCCTTTTCTTTTCCGGTCTGATTTTTGCCTTTCTTTCCCCACCCTATTAAGAACTATAACCTCTGCCTGACAGACACACACTTGCCAATTCTTTGGGTAATTCTGAGTGTTATAAAATCTTTCTGTGGAAACCGGAGCTGTATTCTTTTCCATTCAACCCACTGGGCCTTCCCCTGAGCTCCAGGGCAGTCCAAACCCCACCTACCCAGCCATCTAGGCACCTTTCTTCCCTGTTCTAAGCCCTATTCACATCTGCCCTAGACCAATCCTGGGACGTGGTGGTGTTTCTTGAAGCTTATAGCCTTTCCCCAAGCTGTTCTTTCTCCCTGTTCTTCCTTGGAGAATGCTCCAGGACATAGCCTGGTGTTAGGCACCTCTTCGGGAAGCTCCTTCTTACTCCCTAGCTAGGGTCAGAGCCCTGCTGTGCTTCCCTGAATGTAGCACTGACTACACTGACATGTTAGTGTTTATTCTGCAGTTACCCCAGGGAGGGGAGGACAGAGCCAGAGAGGGATGCTGCAGCTTTAACATGGGGCTCCTGGAATTCCTGTGTTGGAGCTCAGATTGTTCTGATGGGCAAGTAGGATCTATCGATGGTTCTTGAGCAGAAGAGTGACATGAAAAAAGAAATGTTCAGGGAATATCATGGTGAATTGATGTAAAAGGGAATGGCGATCGTATTGATGTCAAGAAGGCTGGAAGGCTGGCTTGAGCCCTGTGGCAGGAGCTCATGTCCCCATCTGCTCTACGAGAGGACTTTCTGCCCCTGGAACTGGGTGTCTCAACAGGCAAGGGCCAAATGTACCTCGTTACCCAGTGGCCAGCACAGCAGGTGAAAGTAAGCAGGTGCATGGAAAGTCTGCATAGCTAGAATAAATGGACACACAGACAAACACATGAATGAGTAAAACTTTCCCCTCCCTGCCCCAAGCCTCACTTATCAGGCCTCCAAAGCCTGTTCTTGCCCACCTGCCACCACCCTAGGTCTGCTCTTCTCTGGGATATGCAGGGCAATGAAAACTTGAACCACCTGCAGAATCACCAGTGAGCTCATTATCTGACCTGGGCACTTCCTGGGTTACTTGGGCCCTAACTTGCCCTTCCCCTGGGCTGTCTGCAAACTTAGCACTGCCTTGTCCAGGGCTCTAGAAACTCACAGGGGAGCCTCTGCCACAGGGTTCCCTGCCCTATTTTACATGGTTTGTGGTCAGCATTGAGGAATCCAGAACACTGGCTCCACGAATTTCCGTCCTGACCTTGATTCAACCAGTGCCAGGGGCAGAAAGACCTTTCATAGGGCAGGCAGGGACATGTATTTCTGCCACAGGGCCCAAGTCAGACCTCAATCCTTCTTTCCTTCAATATGTTCCCCATTCCCGTTTGCATCTATTCACCAGTATATGCTCTGAGCATTTCTTTTTTTCATGTCACTCTTCTGCTCAAGAACCATCAATAGATCCTACTTGCCAATCAGAAAAAATCTGAACTCCATGATGGGAATTCAAGGAGCCCCATGTTAAAGCTGCAGCATCCCTCTCTGACCCTGTGTCTCTTATACACATCTAGCATCGTATAAGAGACAGGTGCTCCACTTCTCCAGCCAGGCCGGTCTCCTCCAGGGATTGAGGACAACCCCTTCCTCCTCCCTTCTCTGGGCCTCTGGCTGCACCATGCTCTCTGCCATTTTAAATCCTGGTCTGCAGGGGGAGCGGAGCAAGATGGCAGAATAGGAACAGCTCCAGTCTCCAACTCCCAGCGCGAGCGACACAGAAGACCGTGATTTCTGCATTTTCAACTGAGGTACTGGGTTCATCTCACTAGGGAGTGCTGGACAATCGGTGCTGGTCAACTGCTGCAACCCGACCAGCGAGAGCTGAAGCAGGGCGAGGCATCACCTTATCTGGGAAGCGCAAGGGGGAAGGGAATCCCTTTTCCTAGCCAGGGGAACTGAGACACACAACACCTGGAAAATCGGGTAACTCCCACCCCAATA
The DNA here is from genome assembly GCF_000951045.1 of Mandrillus leucophaeus. Lineage (NCBI taxonomy): Eukaryota > Metazoa > Chordata > Mammalia > Primates > Cercopithecidae > Mandrillus > Mandrillus leucophaeus. Next base: position 33,404 of record NW_012102149.1, on the reverse strand, counting down.
CTGCGCTTTAAGGAAACGGGCACACCAGGAGATTATATCCCACACCTGGCCGGGAGGGTCCCACGCCCACGGAGCC
>NW_012102149.1:32955-33278 GCF_000951045.1 Mandrillus leucophaeus | reverse complement strand
ACTGATCGTCCGGCACTCCCCAGTGAGATGAACCCAGTACCTCAGTTGAAAATGCCGAATCACTGGTCTTCTGTGTCGCTGGCGCTGGGAGTTGAAGACTGGAGCTTCTCCTATTCGGCCATCCTGCTCCCGACCTCTCTTTCTCATTTTTATGTGGGGATATTTCATTGGGCTGTATACTCTTCAAAGGAATCCGAAATATCAGTTCTCAGATTCCATAAAAACAGGAATAGCAAACAGTTCCACGAAATACAGCTGTAACTCAGTGAGTTGAATTCACACATCAAAAAGCAGTTTCTCAGAAAGCTTCTTTCTACTTTTTG
>NW_012102149.1:25431-31265 GCF_000951045.1 Mandrillus leucophaeus | reverse complement strand
TCCACCATAGTCCTCAATGTGCTCCCAATTATCGCTTTGCAGATTCCACGAGAAGAGTTTTAGCAAACACCTTCATGAACAGAAAGGTGGAACTCTGTCAGGTGAATTCGCAGATCAGAAAGAAATTTCTAAGAAAAATTCTTTTTCGTTTTTATCTGAGGATATTTCCTTTGGCCGTAGAGTACTCAAAGCCTTGGAAAATATCAGGTCTTAGATTCCACAAAAACAGGACTAGCAAACAGCTCCACGAAATACAGCTGTAACTCAGTGAGTTGAATTCACACATCACAAAGCAGTTTCTCAGAAACTTTCTTTATACTTTTTATCTGAAGAGATTTCCTTTGTCACCTTAAGCTTCATTGGGCAAAGAAATATCCCATTGCAGATTTGAAGAAAACTGTGTCAGCAAACTGATCAAGGAACAGAAAAGTGTAACTCTGTGAGTCGCATTCACATATCACAATGCAGTTTCTCAGATCACTTCTTTTCAGTTTTTATCTGAAGATATTTCCTTTTTCACTGTAGCCCTCAATGCGATCCCAAATATCACTTCGCAGATTCCAAGAGAAGAGTGTTAGCAAACAGCTACCTGAACAGAAAGGTGGAACTCTGTGAGATGAACTCAGAGATCAGAAAGACATTTCTCAGAAAACTTCTTTCTCGTTTTTATCTGGGGATATTTCCCTTGGCTGTATACTCTTCCAAGCAATCAGAAATATCAGGTCTTAAATTACACAAAAACGGGATTAGCAAACATTTCCAAGAAATACAGCTGTAACTCAGTGAGTTGAATTCACACATCACAAAGCAGTTTCTCAGAAAGCTTCTTTCTACTTTTTGTTTGAGTAAATTTCCTTTGTCACCGCAAGCTTCTTTGCGCAAAGAACTATCCCATTGCAGATTTGAAGAAAAGAGAGTTAGCAAACTGATCAATGAAAACAAATGTGTAACTCTGTGAGTTGCATTCACACGTCACAAAGCAGTTTCTCAGAATGGTTCTTTCCCGGTTTTATCTGTGGATATTTTCTTAGTCACCATGGCCCTAATGCGCACCCAAATATCACTTTGCATTTTCCACGAGAACAGTGTTAGCAAACGGCTTCATGAAAACAAAGGTGGAACTCTGTGAGATGATTTCGCAGATCACAAAGAAGTTTCTCAGAAAACTCCTTTCTCGTTTTTATCTGATTATATTTCCTTTTCCACCATAGCCCTCAATGCGCTCCAGATTATCGCTTTGCAGATTCCACGAGAAAAGTGTTAGCAGATAGCTTCATGAACAGAAAGGTGGAACTCTGTCAGATGAATTCACATATCAGAAAGAAATTTCTGAGAAAATTCTTTCTCGTTTTTATCTCAGCATATTTCCTTTGGCCGTATAGTATTCAAAGCGATCCGAAATATCAGGTGTTAGATCCCACAAAAACAGTTTTAGCAAACAGCTCCATGAAATACAGCTGTAACACAGTGAGTTGAATTCACACATCTCAAAGCAGTTTCTCAGAAACTACTTTCTACTTTTTATCTGAAGATATTTCCTTTGTCACTTTAAGCTTGATTGGGCAAAGAAATACCCCACTGCAGAATAGAAGAAAACTGTGTTAGCAAACTGATCAATGAATAGAAAAGTGTAACTGTGTCAGTTGCATTCACACGTCACAATGCAGTTTCTCAGAAGGCTTCTTTTCAGTTTTTATCTGAAGATATTTCCTTTTTCACTGTAGCCATCAAGGCGCTCCCAAATCTCACTTAGCAGATTCCAGGAGAAGAGTGTTAGCAAACAGCTACATGAACAGAAAGGTGGAACTCTGTGAGATGAATTAAGAGATCACATAGAAGTTTCTCAGAATGCTTCTTTTCAGTTTTTATCTGCAGAGGTTTCCTTTTTCACTGTATCCCTCAATGCCCTCCAAATATCGCTTTGCAGATTCCACCAGAAGAGTGTTAGAAAACAACATCATGAACAGGAAGGTGGAACTCTGTCAGATAAATTCACAGATCAGAAAGAAATTTCTAGAAAACTTCTTTCTCGTTTTTATCTCAGGATAATTCCTTTGATCGCATAATATTTGATATGATCGAAAATATCAGGTCTTATATTCCACAAAAACAGGACTAGCAAACAGCTCCACGAAATACAGCCGAAACTGAGTGAATTGAATTTACACATCAGAAAGCAGTTTCTCAGAAAGCTTCTTTCTACTTTTTATCTCAAGATATTTCCTTTGTCACCATAAGCTTGATTGGGCAAAGAAATATCCCATTGCAGATTTGAGGAAAACAGTGTTGGAAAACTGATCAATGAATAGAAGAGTGTAACACTGTGAGTTGCATTCACAGGTCACAATGCAGTTTCTCACAACGCTTCTTTTCAGTTTTTATCTGAATATATTTCCTTTTTCACTGCAGCCCTCAATGCACTCTCAAATATCACTTAGCAGATTCCAAGAGAAAAGTGTTAGCAAACAGCTACATGAACAGAAAGGAGGAACTCTGTGAGATGAATGCACAGGTCACATACAAGTTTCTCAAAACGTGTCTTTTCAGTTTTTATCTGAAGTTATTTCCTTTTTCACTGTAGCCCTCAGCGTTCCCAAATATCACTTTGCAGATTCCAGCAGAAGAGTGTTAGCAAAGAGCTACATGAACAGAAATGTGGAATTCTGTGAGATGAATTCACAGATCACAATGTAGTTTCTCAGAACTCTTCTTTTCAGTTTATATCTGAAGATATTTTCTTTTTCACTATAGCCCTCAATGCGCTCCCAAATATCACTTTACAGATTCCACGAGAAGAGGGTTAGCAAACAGCTACATGAACAGAAAGGTGGAACTCTGTGAGATGAATTCGAGATCAGAAAGACATTCCTCAGAAAACTTCTTTTTCATTTTTATATGGGGATATTTCCTTTGGCTGTATACGCTTCAAAGCGATCTGAAATATCAGTTCTCAGATTCCATAAAAACAGGAATAGCAAACAGTTCCACGAAATACAGCTGCAACTCAGTGAGTTGAATTCACACATCACAAAGCAGTATCTCAGAAAGCTTCTTTCTACTTTTTGTTTGAGTAAATTTCCTTTGTCACCGAAAGCTTCTTTGCGCAAGGAAATATCCCATTGCAGATTTGAAGAAAAGAGAGTTAGCAAACTGATCAATGAAAAGAAACGTGTAACTCTGTGAGTTGCATTCACACATCTCAAATCTCTGAATTCATCACACAGAGGTTCACCTTTCTGTTCATGTAGCTGTTTGCTAACATTCTTCTTGTGGAAACTGCTAAGTGATATTTGGGAGCCCATTGAGGGCTGCAGCGAAAAAGGAAATATCTTCAGATAAAAACTGAAAAGAAGCTTTCTGAGAAACTGCATTGTGACGTGTGAATGCAACTCACAGAGTTACACTTTTCTGTTCCTTGATCAGTTTGCTAACAGTGTTTTCCAAGTCTACAATGGGATATTTCTCTGCCCAATGAAGTTTACGGTGACAAAGGAAATATCTTGAGATAAAAAGTAGAAAGAAGCTTTCTGAGAAACTGCTTTGTGATGTATGAATTCAACTCACTGAATTACAGCTGTATTTCGTGGAGCTGTTTGCTAGTCCTGTTTTTGTGGAATCTAAGACCTGATATTTCGGATCGTTTTGAAGTGTATACAGCCAAAGGAAATATCCTCAGATAAAAACGAGAAAGAAGTTTTCTGAGAAATGTCTTTCTGATCGCTGAATTCACCTCACAGAGTTCCACCTTTCTGTTCATGTAGCTGTTTGCTAACACTCTTCTCTTGGAATCTGCAAAGTGATATTTGGGAGCCCTTTGAGGACTACAGTGAAAAAGAAAATATTCTCAGATAAAAACTGAAAAGAAGTGATCTGAGAAACTGCTTTGTGATGTGTGAATTCAACTCACTGATTTACATCTGTATTTCGTGGAGCTGTTTGCTAGTCCTGTTTTTGTGGAATGTAAGACATGGTATTTTGGAACGCTTTGAAGACTATACAGCCAAAGGAAATATCCCCAGATAAACACGAGATAGAAGTTTTGTCAGAAATGTCTTTCTGATCTCTGAATTCATGTGACATAGTTCCACCTTTCTGCTCATGTAGCTGTTTGCTAACACTCTTCTCACGAAATCTGCAAAGTGATATTTGGGAGCGCATTGAGGGCTACAGCGAGAAAGGAAATATCGTCAGATAAAAACTGAAAATAAGCGTTCTGAGAAACTGCATTGTGACGTGTGAGTGCAACTCACAGAGTTACACTTTTCTGTTCATTGATCAGTTTGCTATCACAGTTTTCTTCAAATCGGCAATGGGATATTTCTTTGCCCAATGAAGCTTTCGGTGACAAAGGAAACATCTTCAGATAAAAAGTAGAAAGTAAGTTTCTGAAAAACTACCTTGTGACGTGTGAATTCAACTCACTGAGTTACATCAGCATTTCGTGGAGCTGTTTGCTAGTCCTGTTTTTGTAGAATGTAAGATCGGATATTTCGGATGGCTTTGAAGGGCATGCAGCCACAGGAAATATCCCCAGATAAAAATGAGAAAGAAATTTTCTGAGAAATATCTTTCTGATCTCTGAATTCGCCTCACAGAGTTCCACCTTTCTGTTCATGTAGCTGTTTGCTACTCTGTTCTTTTGGAATCTGCAAAGTATTATTTGGGAGCGCATTGAGTGCTACAGTGAAAAAGGAAATCACTTCAGATCAAAACTGAAAAGAAGCGTTCTGAGAAACTGCAATGTGACGTGTGAATGCAACTCACAGATTTACACTTTTCTGTTCCTTGATGAGTTTGCTAACACAGTTATCTTCAAATCTACAATGGGATATTTCTTTACCCACTGAAGCTTACGATGACAAAGGAAACGTCTTCAGATAAAAAGTAGAAAGCAGCTTTCTGAAAAACTGCTTTGTGGTGTGTGAATTCAACTCACTGAGTTACAGCTGTGTTTCATGGTGCTGTTTGCTCGTCCTGTTTTTGAGGAATGTAAGACCTGATATTTCTCATCACTTTGAAGAGTATACAGCCAAAGGAAATATCCCAGATGAAGACGAGAAAGAAGTTTTCTGAGAAATGTCTTTTGGATCTCTGAATTCACCTCACAGAGTTCCACCTTTCTGTTCATGTAGCTGTTTGCTAACACTATTCTCTTGGAAACTGCAAAGTCATATTTTGGAGCGCATTGAGGGCTACAGTGAAAAAGGAAGTATCTTCAGATAAAAACTAAAAGGAAGCATACTGAGAAACTGCATTGTGATGTGTGAGTGCAACTCACAGAGTTACACTTTTCTGATCATTGATCAGTTTACTAACACAGTTTTCTTCAAATCTGCAATGGGATATTTCTTTGCCCAGTGAAGTTTATGGTGACAAAGGAAACACCTTCAGATAAAAAGTAGAAAGAAGCTTTCTGGGAAACTGCTTTGTGATGTGTGAATTCAACTCACTGAGTTACATCTGAATTTTGTGGAGCTGTTTCCTGGTCCTGTTTTTGTGGAATGTAAGACCTGATATTTCGGATCGCTTTGAAGTGCATACAGCCAAAGGAAATATCCCCATATTAAAATGAGAAAGAAGTTTTCTGAGATGTCTTTCTGATCTCTGAATTCATCTCACAGAGTTCCACCTTTCTGTTCATGTAGCTGTTTGCTAACACTCTTTTCGTGGAATCTGCAAAGTGATATTTGGGAGTGCATTGAGGGCTACAGTGAATAATTAAATATCTTCAGATATAACCTGAAAAGAAGCGTTCTGAGAATCTGCATTGTGACTTGAGAATGCAACTCACAGAGTTACACTTTTTTGTTCTTTGATCAGTTTGCTAACAAAGT
>NW_012102149.1:20477-21076 GCF_000951045.1 Mandrillus leucophaeus | reverse complement strand
AGCTTTCTGAGTAACTGCTTTGTGATGTGTGAATTCAACTCACTGAGTTACATCTGTATTTCGTGGAGCTGTTTGCTAGTCCTGTTTTTGTGGAATCTAAGACCTGATACGTCGGATCGCTTTGAAGAGTATACAGCCAAAGGAAATATCCCCAGACAAAAACGAGAGAGAAGTTTTCTGAATAATGTCTTTCTGTTCTCTTAATTCATCTCACAGAGTTCCACTTTTCTGTTGATGTAGCTGTTTGTTCACACTCTTCTCGTGTAATCTGCAAAGTCATATTTGGGACAAATTGAGAGCTACAGTGAAAAAGGAAATATCTTCAGATAAAAACTGAAAAGAAGCATTCTGAGAAACTGCATTGTGAGGTCTGAATGCAACTCACTGAGTTACACTTTTCTGTTCCTTGATGAGTTTGGTAACACAGTTTTCTTCAAAACTACCATCGAATATTCCTTTGCCCAATGAAGCTTACGGTGACAAAGGAAATATCTTCAGATGAATAGTAGAAAGAAGCTTTCTGAGAAACTGCTTTGTGATGTGTGAATTCAACTCACTGAGTTACATTTTTCTGTTCATCGATCAGTTTGCTAAAACAG
>NW_012102149.1:14330-15387 GCF_000951045.1 Mandrillus leucophaeus | reverse complement strand
AAAAAAAAAAAAAAACTGGAAAGAAACGTTCTGAGAAACTTCATTGTGATGTGTGAATGCAACTCACAGAGTTATACTTTTCTGTTCCTTGATCAGTTTGCTAACACAGTTTTCTTTAAATCTACAATGGGATATTTCCTTGACCAATGAAGCTTACGGTGACCAAGGAAATATCTCCAGATAAAAAGTATAAAGAAGCTTTGTGAGAAACTGCTTTGTGATGTGTGAATTCAACACACTGAATTACAGCTGTATTTCGTGGAGCTGTTTGCTAGTCCTCTTTTTGTGGAATCTAAGACCTGATATTTCGGATCACCTTGAAGAGTGTATAGCCAAAGGAAATATTCCCAGATAAAAAGGAGAAAGAAGTTTTCTGAGAAATGTCTTTCTGATCTCTGAGTTCACCTCACAGAGTTCCACCTTTCCATTCATGTAGCTGTTTGCTAACACTCTTCTCTTGGAATCTGCAAAGTCATATTTGGGAGGGCATTGAGGGCTACAGTGATAAAGGAAATATCTTCAAATAAAAACTGAAAAGAAGCGCTCTGAGGAACTGCATTGTGACGTGTGAATGCAATTCACAGAGTTACACTTTTCTGTTCCGTGATCAGTTTGCTAACACAGTTTTCTTCAAATCTACAATGGGATACTTCTTTGTCCAATGAAGCTTACGGTGACAAAGGAAATATCTTCAGATAAAAAGTAGAAAGAAGCTTTCTGAGAAACTGCTTTGTGATGTGCGAATTCAACTCACTGAGTTACAGCTCTATTTCGTGGATTTCTTTGCTAATCCTGTTTTTGTGGAATCCAAGACCTTATATTTCGGATCGCCTTGAAGAGTGTGCACCCAAAGGAAATATCCCCAGATAAAAACGAAAAACAAGTTTTCTGAGAAATGTCTTTCTGATCGCTGAATTCACCTCACAGAGTTCCACCTTTCTGTTCATGTAGCTGTTTACTAACACTATTCTCTTGGAATCTGAAAAATGATATTTGTTAGCGCATTGATGGCTACAGTGAAAAAGGAAATATCTTCAGATAAAAACTGAAAAGAAGC
>NW_012102149.1:8362-8970 GCF_000951045.1 Mandrillus leucophaeus | reverse complement strand
CTGAAAAGAAGCGTTCTGAGAATCTGCATTGTGACTTGAGAATGCAACTCACAGAGTTACACTTTTTTGTTCTTTGATCAGTTTGCTAACAAAGTTTTCTTCAAATCTTCAATGGGATATTTCTTTGCGCAATGCAACTTACGGTGACAAAGGAAACATCTTCAGATAAAAAGTAGAAAAAGTTTTCTGAGAAACTGCTTTATGATGTGTGAATTCAACTCACTGAGTAACATCTGTATTTCGTGGATCTGCTTGCTAGTCCTGTTTTTTGGAATCTAAGACCTGATATTTCAGATCACTTTTAAGAGTATACAGTCAAAGGAAATATGCCCAGATAAAAAGGAGAAAGAAATTTTCTGAGAAATGTCGTTCTGATCTCTGAATTCATCTCGCAGAGTTCCACCTTTCTGTTCATGTAGCTGTTTGCTAACACTCTTCTCATGAAACCTGCAAAGTGATATTTGGGAACACATTGAGGGCTACAGTAAAACATGAAATGTCTTCATATAAAAACTGAAAAGAAGCGTTCTGAGAATCTGCATTGTGACTTGAGAATGCAACTCACAGAGTTACACTTTTTTGTTCTTTGATCAGTTTGCTAACAAAGT
>NW_012102149.1:0-6237 GCF_000951045.1 Mandrillus leucophaeus | reverse complement strand
TCCTTGATGAGTTTGGTAACACAGTTTTCTTCAAAACTACCATCGAATATTCCTTTGCCCAATGAAGCTTACGGTGACAAAGGAAATATCTTCAGATGAATAGTAGAAAGAAGCTTTCTGAGAAACTGCTTTGTGATGTGTGAATTCAACTCACTGAGTTACATTTTTCTGTTCATCGATCAGTTTGCTAAAACAGTTTTCTTCAAATCTGCATTGGGATATTTCTTGACACAATGAAGCTTACGGTGACAAGGGAAATATCTTCAGATAAAAAGTAGAAAGAAGCTTTCTGAGAAACTGCTTTGTGATGTGTGAATTCAACTCACTGAGTTACATCTGTATTTCGTGGAGCTGATGCTAGTCCTGCTTTGGTGGAATCTAAGACCTGATATTTCGGATCACTTAGAAGAGTGTACAGCCAAAGGAAATATCCCCAGATAAAAACGAGAAAGAAGTTTTGTGAGAAATGTCTTTCTGATCTCTGAATTCATCTCACAGAGTTCCACCTTCCTGTTCATGTAGATGTTTGCTAATCCTCTTCTCTTGGAATCTGCAAAGTGATATTTGAGAGCACAATGATCGCTACAGTGAAAAACGAAATATTTTCCGATAAAAACTGAAAAGAACCGTTCTGAGAAACTGCATTGTGACGTGTGAATGCAACCTACAGAGTTACACTTTTCTGTTCCTTAATCAGTTTGATAACACAGTTTTCTTCAAATTTGCAATGGGATATTTCTTTGCAAAATGAAGCTTACGGTGACAAAGGAAACATCTTCAGATAAAAAGTAGAAAGAAGGTTTCTCAGAAACTGCTTTGTGATGTGTGAATTCAACTCACTGAGTTACATCTGTATTTCTTGGAGCTGTTTACTGGTCCTGTTTTTGTGGAATGTTAGACCTGATATTTCGGATCGCTTTTAAGAGTATACAGCCAAAGGAAATATCCCCAGATAAAAATGAGAAAGAAGTTTTCTGAGAAATGTCTTTCAGATCTCTGAATTCATCTCACAGAGTTCCACCTTTCTGTTCATGTAGCTGTTTGCTAACACTCTTCTCTTGGAATCTGCAAAGTGATATTTGGGAGCACATTGAGGGCTACAGTGAAAAAGGAATTATCTTCAGATAAAAACTGAGAAGAAGCGTTCTGAGAGACTGCATTGTGACATGTGAATGCAACCTACAGAGTTACACTTTTCTGTTCATTGATCAGTTTGCTATCACAGTTTTCTTCAAATCTGCAATGGGATTTTTCTTTGTCCAATTAAACTTACGGTGACAAAGGAAACATCTTCCGATAAATAGTAGAAAGAAGCTTTCTGAAAAACTGCTTTGTGATGTGTGAATTCAACTCACTGAGTTACATCTGTATTTCGTGGAGCTGTTTCTAGTCCTGTTTTTGTGGGATGTAAGACCTGATATTTCGGATCGCTTTGTAGAATATACAGCCAAAGGAAATATCCCCAGATAAAAATGAAAAAGAAGTTTTCTGAGAAATGTCTTCCTGATCTCTGAATTCATCTCACAGAGTTCCACCTTTCTGTGCATGTAGCGGTTTGCCTACACTCTTCTCATTTAATCGCAAAGTGATATTTCGGAGCACATCGTGGCTACAGTGAAAAAAGAAATATCTTCAGATACAAACTGAAAAGAAGTGTTCTGAGAAACTGCATTGTGACGAGTGAATGCAACTTACACAGTTACATTGTCTGTTCATTGATCAGTTTACAAACACAGTTTTCTTCAAATCTGCAATGGGATATTTCTAGGCCCAATGAAGCTTACGGTGACAATGGAAATATCTGCAGATAAAAAGTATAAAGAAGATTTCTGAAAAACTGCTTTGCGAGGTGTGAATTCAACTCACTGAGTTACATATGCATTTCGTGGAGCTGATGCTAGTCCTGTTTTGGTGAAATCTAAGACGTGATATTTCGGATCCATTTGAAGAGTGTACAGCCAAAGGAAATATCCCCAGATAAAAATGAGAAAGAAGATTTCTGAGAAATATCTTTCTGATCTCTCAGTTCATCTCACAGAGTTCCACCTTTCGGTTCATGTAACTGTTTGCTAGCACTCTTCTCGTGGAAACTGCAAAGTGATATTTGGGAGCGCTTTGAGGGAGACAGTGAAAAAGGAAATCTCTTCAAATAAATACTGAAAAGAAGCGTTCTGAGAAACTGCATTGTGACATGTGAATGCAACTCACAGAGTTACCCTTCTCTGTTCATTGATCAGTTTGCTAGCACAGTTTTCTTGAAATCAGCAGTGGGATATTTCTTTGCCCAATGAAGCTTAAGGTGACAAATAAAACATCTTCAGATCAAAAGAAGAAAGAAGCTTTCTGAGGAACTGCTTTGTGATCTGGGAATTCAACTCTCTGAGATACAGCTGTATTTCATGGAGCTGTTTGCTAGTCCAGTTTTTGTTGAATCTGAGAACCGATATTTCGTATTGCTTGGAGGAGTACACAGCCAAAGGAAATATCCCCAGGTAAAACCGAGAAAGAAGATTTCTGAGAAATGTCTTCCTGATCTCTGAATTAATCGCACATAGTTCCATCTTTCTGTTCATATAGCTGTTTCCTAACACTCTTCTGGTGCAATCTGGTAAGTGAAATTTGGGAGCGCATTGAGGGCTACAGTGAAAAAGGACATATCTTCAGATAATAACTGAAAGGAATCGTTCTGAGAAACTTCTATGTGACCTGTGCATTTATCTCACAGAGTTCCAATTTTCTGTTCATGTTGCTGTTTGCTAACACTCTTCTCGTGGAATCTGCGAAGTGATATTTGGGAGCGCATTGACGGCTACAGTGAAAAAGGAAATATCATCAGATAAAAATTGAAAAGAAGCGTTCTTAGAAACTGCATTGTGACGTACAAATGCAACTCACCGAGTTACACTTTCTGTTCATTGATCCGTTTGGTAACACAGTTTTCTTGAAATCAGCAGTGGGATATTTTTGTTGCCCAATGAAGCTTACAGTGACAAAGGAAATATCTTCAGATAAAAAGTAGAAAGAAGCTTTCTGAGAAACTGCTTTGTGATGTGTGAACTCAACTCACTGAGTTACAGCTGTATTTCATGGAGCTGTTTGCTAATCCAGTTTTTGTGGAATCTTAGAACCGATATTTTGGATTACTTGGAGGATTAAAGAGCCAAAGGAAATATCCCCAGATAAAAACGAGAAAGAAGATTCCTGAGAAATATCTTTCTGATCTCTAAGTTCATTTCACAGAGTTCCACCTTTCTGTTCATGTAGCTTTTTTGCTAACACTCTTCTCGTGAAATCTGCAAAGTGATATTTGGGAGCCTTTTGAGTGATACAGTGAAAAAGGAAATATCTTCAGATGAAAACTGAAAGAAAGCGTTCTGAGAAACTTCTATGTGACCTGTGCATTCATCTCACAGAGTTTCACCTTTCTGTTCATGTAGATGTTTGCTAACACTCTTCTCGTGAAATCTGCTAAGTGATATTTGTGAGCGCACTGAGGGCTACAGTGAAAAAGGAAATACCTTCAGATAAAAACTGAAAGGAAGCATTCAGAGAAACTTCTCTGTGACCTGTGCATTCATCTCACAGCGTTGCATCTTTCTGTTCATGTAGCTGTTTGCTAACATTCTTCTCCTGGATTCTGCTAAGTGATATTTGGGAGCGCATTGACAGCTACAGTGAAAAAGGAAATATCTTCAGATAAAAACTGAAAGGAAGGGTTCTGAGAAACTTCTATGTGACCTTTGCATTCATCTCACAGAGTTCCACCTTTTTGTTCATGTAACTGTTTGCTAATACTCTTCTCGTGGAATCTGCTAAGTGTTATTAGGGAGCGCATTGACGGCTACACTGAAAAAGGAAATGTCCAGATAAATACTGAAAAGAAGCATTCTGAGAAACTGCATTGTGACTGTGAATGAAACTCACAGAGTTACACTTTTCTGTTCATTGATCAGTTTGCTAACACAGTTTTTTTGAAATCAGCAGTGGGATATTTCTTTGCCCAGTGAAGCTTACAGTGACAAAGAAAATATCCTCAGACAAAATGCAGAAAGAAGCTTTCTGAGAAACTGCTTTGTGATGTGTGAATTCAACTCACTGAGATACAGCTGTATTTCACCGATCTGTTTGCTAGTCCAGTTTTTGTTGAATCTGTGAACCGATATTTTGGATCTCTTGGAGGAGTATACCGGCAAAGGAAATATACCCAGATAGAAACGAGAAAGAAGATTTCTGAGATATGCCATTCTGATTTCTGAGTTCATCTTACATAGTTCCACCTTTCTGTTCCTGTAGCTGTTTGCAAAGTGATATTTGGGAGTGCATTGAGAGATATAGTGAAAAAGGAAATTTCTTCAGATAAAACTGAAAGGAAGCGTTCTGGGAATCTTCTATGTGACCTGTGTATTCATCTCAGAGCGTTCCACCTTTCTGTTCATGTAGCTGTTTGCTAACACTCTTCTCGTGGAATCTGCTAAGTGATATTTGAGAGGGCATTGACGGCTACAGTGAAAAAGGAAATATCTTCATATAAAAATTGAAACAATGTGTTCTGAGAAACCTCTCTGTGACCTGGACATTCATCTCACAGAGTTCCCCCTTTCTGTTCATGACGCTGTTTGCTAACCCTCTTCTCGTGGAATCTGTTAACTGATATTTGGGAGCCCAATGACGGCTACAGTGAAAAAGGAAATATCTTCAGATAAAAACTGAAAGGAAGCGTTCTGAGAAACTTCATTGTGATGTGTGAATGCAACTCACAGAGTTACACTTTTCTGTTCATTTTTGAGTTTGCTAACACATTTTTCTTGAAATCAGCACTGGGATATTTCTTTGCCCAATGAACCTTATGGTGACAAAGAAAATATCTTCAGATAAAAAGTAGAAAGAAGCTTTCTGAGAAACTGCTTTGTGATGTGTCAATTCAACTCACTGAGTTACAGCTATATTTCATGGAGCTGTTTGCTAGTCCAGTTTTTGTTGAATCTGAAAACAGATATTTCGGAACACTTGGAGGAGTATACAGCCAAAGGAAATATCCTCAGATAAAAACGAGAAAGAAGATATCTGAGAAATGTCTTTGTGATCTCTGAGTTCATCTCACAGAGTTCCACCTTTCTGTTCATGTAGCTGTTTGCTAACACTCTTCTCGTGGAACCTGCAAAGTGATATTTGGGAGCCCATTGAGGGCTACAGTAAAAAAGGAAATATCTTCAGATAAAAACTGAAAAGAATTGTAATGAGTAACAGCAATGTGACCTGTGCATTTATCTCACAGAGTTTCACCTTTCTATTCATGTAACTGTTTTCTAACAGTCTTCTCGTGGAATCTGCAAAGTGATATTTAGGAGCGCATTGAGGGCTACAGTCAAAAAGGAAATATTTTCATATAAAAACTGAAAGGAAGCGTTCTGAGAAACTTCTATGTGACCTTTGCATTCATCTCAATGAGTTCCAACTTTCTGTTCATGTAGTTGTTTGGTAACACTCTTTTCGTGGAATCTGTGAAGTGATATTTGGGAGCGCATTGACGGCTACAGTGAAAAAGGAAATACCTTCAGATAAAAACTGAAAAGAAGCGTCTGAGAAACTGCATTGTGACTTATGAATAAAACTCACAAAGTTACACTTTTCTGTTCATTGATCAGTTTACTGACACAGTTTTCTTGAAATCAGCAATGGGAGACTTCTTTCCACAATGAAGTTTATGGTGACAAAGGAAATATCTTCAGATAAAAAGTAGAAAGAAGCTTTCTGAGAAACTGCTTTGTGATGTGTGAATTCAACTCACTGAGTTATCACTGTATTTCATGGAGCTGTTTTCTAGTCCAGTTTTTGTTGAATCTGAGAAACGATATTTCTGATCACTTGGAGGAGTATACAGCCAAAGGAAAAATCATCAGATAAAAACGAGAAAGAAGATTTCGGAGAAATGTTTTTCTGATCTCTGCGTTCGTCTCACAGAGTGCCACCTTTCTCTTCATGTAGCTGTTTGCTAACACTCTTCTACTGAAATCTGCTAAGTGATATTTCGGAGCGCATTGACAGCTACAGTGAAAAAGGAAATATCTTCAGATAAAAACTGAAAGGAAGCGTTCTGAATAACTTCTTTTTTTTTTAAAATTTATTTATGATTATTATACTTTAAGTTGTAGGGTACATGTGCATAACGTGCAGGTTTGTTACATATGTATACTTGTGCCATGTTGGTGTGCTGCCCCCATCAACTCGTCATTTACA
>NW_012102148.1:62262-62573 GCF_000951045.1 Mandrillus leucophaeus | reverse complement strand
AAAATTCTTTTCTTTAAGAATGTTGAATATTGGCCCCCACTCTCTTCTGGCTTGTAGAGTTTCTGCCGAGAGATCCGCTGTTAGTCTGATAGGCTTCCCTTTGTGGGTAAGCCGACCTTTCTCTCTGGCTGCACTTAAGATTTTTTCCTTCATTTCAACTTTGGTGAATCTGGCAATTATGTGTCTTGGAGTTGCTCTTCTCGAGGAGTATCTTTATGGCATTCTCTGTATTTCCTGGATTTGAATGTTGGCCTGCCCTACTAGGTTGGGGAAGTTCTCCTGGATGATATCCTGAAGAGTGTTTTCCAACT
>NW_012102148.1:54020-62212 GCF_000951045.1 Mandrillus leucophaeus | reverse complement strand
TGTGCCTGTTTGCTTAAAGCGCAGTATTGGGGTGGGAGTTAGCCGATTTTCCAGGTATTGCGTGTCTCAGTTCCCCTGGCTAGGAAAAGGGATTCACTTCCCCCTTGTGCTTCCCAGGTGAAGTGATGCCTCGCCCTGCTTCAGCTTTCGCTGGTCAGGCTGCAGCAGCTGGCCAGCACCGTTTGTCCGGCACTCCCTAGTGAGATGAACCCAGTACCTCAGTTGAAAATGCAGAAATCACCGGTCTTCTGTGTCGCTCTCGCTGGGAGTTGGAGACTGGAGCTGTTCCTATTCTGGTAGCATTGTTTTTGGGTATTCTGAGAAGGGACATTTGGGATCACATTGAAGGCTATGGTTATAAGGAAATATCCTCAGATAGAAACGCAAAGGGAGCTTTCTGACAAACTTCTTTGTGGTGTGTGAATTCATCTCACAGAGATACACTGTTCTTTTCATTTAACAATTTGCTAACACTGTTTTCTTGGAATCTCCAGTGGGATATTTTGGAGCGCATTGAAGTTCATGGTGACAAAGGAAATATCCTCAGACACAAACTAGAAAGAAATTTTCTGAGAAACAGCTTTGTAATTTTTGAATTCATCTCAGAGTTATACCTTACCTTTCATGGAGTAGTTTGGTAGCACTGTTTTTGGGGAATCTCAGAAGGGATATGTTGGATCGCACTGACGCCTATGGTGACAAAGGAAATATCCAGGGACTAAAACTAGAAAGAAGCTTTCTGAGGAACTTCTTTGTCATGTGTCAGTTCATCTCACAGAGTTACACCTTTCTTTCCATAGAGTGGTGTGCTAACACTGTTTTCATGGAATCTGCAAAGGGATATTTGGGAGCCCATTGAGGCCTATGTTGAAAAAGGAAATATCCTCAGATAAAAACCAGAAAGAACCTTTCTGGGAAACTGCTTCGTGGTGGGTGAATTCATCTGACAGAGTTACACTGTTCTTTTCATTGAGCAGTTTGCTAACACTGTTTTCTTGGAAACTCCACTGGGATATTTTAGAGCACATTGTAGCTTATGTTGACAAAGGAAATATCTTCAGAAAAAAACGAGGAAGAATCTTTCTGAGAAACTACTTTGTGATTTGTGAATTCTTCTCACAGAGTGTCACGATTCTTTTCATGGAACTGTTTGATAGCACTGCTTTTGGGGAATCTGAGAAGGGATATTTTGATTCTCATTGAAGTGTATGGTGACAAAAAATATCCTCAGATAAAAACTAGAAAGAAGCTTTCTGAGAAAGTTCTTTGTGATGTGTGAATTAATCTCACAGAGTTAAACCTTTCCTTTCATGGAGAAGTTTACTCACACTGTTTTCATGGAATCCGAAAAGGGATATTTGGGAGCACATTGTGCCATTTGGTAACAAAGGAAATATCCTCAGATTAAAATTAGAAAGAATCTTTCTGAGAAACTGCTTTGTGATGTGTGAATTTTTCTCACAGAGTTATACTGTTCTTTCACTAAGCATTTTGCTAACAATGTTTTTGTGGATTCTGCAAAGGGATATTTTGGAGTGCGTTGAGACCTATAGTGATAAAGTAATTATCCTCAGATAAAAACTAGAAATAAGCTTTTTGAGAAATTGCTTTGTGACGTGAGAATTCATCTCACAGAGTTACACCTTTCTTTTCTTTGAACAGTTTGCTAACACTATTTTCTTGGAATCTGCACTGTGATATTTCAGAGCTCATTGAAGCTTATGGTGACAAAGGAAATATCCTCAGTTAAAAACTAAAAAGAAACTTTGTGAAACTGCTTTCTGATTTGTGAATTCTTCTCACAAAGTTTCACAATTCTTTGCATGGATCAGTTTGGTAGCACTGTTTTTGGGGTATCTGAGAAGGGATACTTTGTTTTGCATTGAAGCCTATGTTGATACAGGAAATATTCTCAGATAAAAACTAGAAAGAAGCTTTCTGAGACACTTCCTTGCCATATGTGAGTTAATCTCACAGAGTTTCAATTTTCTACTCATAGTGCAGTTTGCGAGCACTGTTTTCTTGGAAACCGCAATGGGATATTACAGATCTCATTGAAGCTTATGGTGACAAAGGAAATATCCTCAGACAAAAAGAAGAAATAAGTTTTCTGAGAAACTGCTTTTTGATTTGTGAATTCTCACAGTTACATGATTCATTTCGTGGATCAGTTTGATAGCACTGTTTTAGTGGTATCTGGAAGGAATAATTTGGATCACATTGAAGCCTACAGTGACAAACAGAATAGCCTCAGGTAAAAACAAGAAAGAAGCTTTCTGAGAAACTTCTTTGCGATGTGTGAATTCATCTCACAGGGTTACACCTTTCTTTTCATAGAGCAGTTTACTAACACTTTTTTTGTGAAATCTGCAAAGGGATATTTTGGAACGCACTGATGTCTATGGTGAAAAAGGAAATATCCTCAGATAAAAACTAGAAAGAATGTTTCCGAGAAAGTTCTTTGTGACGTTGAAGTCATCTCACAGAGTTACACTTTTCTTTCCATGGAGCAGTTTGCTAACACTAATTTCATGATATCTGCAAAGCGAGACTTGGGGGCCCATTGAGGCCAATGGTGAAATAGGAAGTATCCTCAGATAAAAACTAGAAAGAAGCTTTCTGAGAAACTGCTTCATGATGTGTGAATTCATCTCACAGAGTTACCCTGTTCTTTTAATTAGCTGTTAGATAACACTGCTTTCGTGAAATCTGCAATAAGATATTTGGGAGCTAATTGAAGCCTATGGTGACAAAGGAAATATCCTCATATATAAACCAAAAAGAACCTTTCTGAGATACTGATTTGTGATGTGTGATTTCATCTTACACAGTTACAGGTTCTTTTTGTTGATCAATTTGCTAACACTCTCTTTGTGGAATCTTCAAAGGGATATATGGGAGCGCATTGAGGCCTATGGTGAAATAGAAAATATCCTCAGATAAAAACTAGAAGGAAGCTTTTGAGAAAGTGCTTTGTGATGTGTGAATTCATCTCACAGTGTAACACTATTCTTTTCATTGAGCAGTGTGCTAAAACTGTTTTTTTTTGGAATCTACCATGGGATATTTCGGAGCTCATTGAAGCTTATGGTGGCATAGTAAATATCCACACATAAAAACTAGAAAGAAACTTTCTGAGAAATTTCTTTGTGATATGTGAGTTCATCTCAGAGATTTACACCTTTCTTTCCATGGAGCAGTTTGCTAACACTCATTTCATGTAATCTGCAAAGGCATATTTGGGAGAGTATTGAAATCTATGGTGAAAAAGCAAATACCCTCACATAAAAACCAGAAAGAAGCTTTCTGAGAAACTGCGTTGGGATGTGCAAATTCCTCTCACAGATTTACACCATTCTTTTCATTGAGCACTTTGCTAAAACTGTTTTCATGGAATTTGCAAAGGGTTAGTTCAGAGCACATTGAAGCTTAAGGAGACAAAGGAAATACCCTCATATAAAAACTAGAAAGAAGCTTTCTGTGAAAATGATTTCTAATGTGTTAACTGATCTTACAGAGTTACCCGATCCTTTCTATGTAACAAATGATAGCACTGTTTTTGGGGAATCTGAGAAGGAAAACTTTGGATGTGTTGTAGCCCATGGTGACAAAGGAAATATCCTCAGATAAAAACCAGAAAGCAGCTTTCTGAGAAAGTTTTTTGGAATGTGTGAATTCATCTCACAGAATTTCACCTTTCTTTTCATGGAGGAGTTTCTAACACTGTTTTCATGAAATCTGCAGAAGAATATGTGGTAGCATAGGGAGGCTTAAAGTGAAAATGGGAATATACTCAGAGAAAAACTAGAAAGAAGCTTTCTGAGAAACTGCTTTGTGGTGCGCGAATTCATCTAACAGAGTTACACCTTTCTTTTCATGGATCAATTTGGTAACATTATTTTCTTGGATTCTGCAATGGAATACTTCAGAGTGCATCGAAGCTTATGGTGACAAAGGAAATATCCTCAGAAAAAAAACTAGAAAGATTTTTTCTGAGAAATTGCTTTGTGATTTGTGAATTCATCTCACAGAGTTACACCATTCTTTTCATGGATCAATTTGGTAGCAGTGTTTTTGGGGAATCTGAGAAGGGATATTTTGGATAGCATTGAAATCTATGGTGACAAAGAAAATATCCTCAGATAAAAACTAGAAAGATGCTTTCTGAGAAAGTTCTTTGTGATGAGTAAATTCGTCTCACAGAATTAAACCTTTCTTTTCATGGAGCAATTTGCTAACAGTGTTTTCGTGGAATCTACAATGGGATATTCCTGAGTGCATTGAGGCCAGTAGTGAAAAAGAAAATATCCTCTGATAAAAAACAAATAGAAGCTTTCTGAGAAACTGCCTTGTGATGTGTGAATTCATCTCACAATGTTACACTGCTCCTTTCATTGAGAGATTGCTAACACTGTTTTTTTGGAAACTGCAATGCGATATTTTGGATCGAGTTGAAGCTTAAGGGGACATAGGAAATATACTCAGATGTAAACTAGAAAGGAGGTTTTCAAGAATCTGCTTTGTGATGTGTGAATTCATCTCACAGAGTTACATGTTTCTTTTCATGGAGCAGTTTGCTGACACTGTTTTCATGGAATCTGCAATGTCATATTCTGTAGCGAATTGAGGCCTTTTGTGAAAAAGGAATTATCTTCATATAAAAACTAGAAAGAAGCTTTCTGAGAAACCACTTTGTGATATGCTAATTCATATCACAGAGTTCCAAGATTCTTTTCACAGATCAGTTTGGTACCACTGTCTTTGTCGTGTCTGAGTAGGGATATTTGAGAGTGCATGGACACCGATGGTGGAAAAATAAATATCCTGAGAAAACAACTAGAAAGAAGACTTCTGAGAAATTTATTTGTGATGGGTGAATTCATTACACTGAGGTACACCTTTGTTTTCTTTGAGCGGTTTAGTAGCACTGTATTTGTGGAATCTGAAAAGGGATATCTGGGAGCTCCTAGAGGCATAAAGAGAAAAGGGAGACAACTTCAGATAAAACTGGAGAGATGCTTATTGTGATAGTTTTGTGATCTATGTATTCGTCTCATAGAGTTTGAACTTTTTGTTGATTGAGCAGTTCGGCATTACTGTTTTTGTGGTATCCAAGAGGAGATATTTGGGAACACATTGAAGACTATGGTGAAAAAGGAAATATCCTCAGATTTAAACTAGAAAGAAACTCTCAGATAAACTACTTTGTGATGTGTGAATTCATCTCACAGAGTTACACCTTTCTTTTCATTGAGCATTTTGGTATAACTGTTTTTGTGGAATCTGCAAAGGGATACTCAGGAGCCCATAGAGTCCAATGGCAAAAGAGAAAATATATTCAGGTAAAATCTGGAGAAAAACTTTCTGAGAAATTCCTTTGTGATGTGTGCATTCATCTGATAGAGAGAAACATTTCTCTTTAGGGAGCACTTTGGCATCACTGTTTTTGTGGTGTCTTAGAAGGGATATTTGGGAGCACATTGAAGCCTATGGTGGAAAAGGAAATATCCTCAGTTAAAAACTAGAAAGAAACATCCTGAGAAACTGATTTATGATGTGTGAATTTATCTCACTGAGTTAAACCTTTCTCTTCATTGCGCAGTGTGGTAGCAATGATTTGTGGAATCTGCAGAGGGATTTTTGGGAGCACATAGAGGCATAAGGTGAAAAAAGAAAATTCTTCAGGTAACAACTGGAGAGAAGCTTTCTGAGAAACTCCTTTGTGATGTGTGCATTCATCTCATGGAGCTAAACATTTCTGTTTGGGGAGCACTTTGGCATCACTGTTTTTCTTGTGTCTGAGAAGGAGTATTTGGGATCACATTGAAGCCTATGGTAGTAAAGAAAATAGCCTCATATAGAAACCAGAGAGAAGCAACCTGAGAAAATGCTGTGTGTGTTAATTCACGTCACAGCATTACATGATTCTTTTCATGGAGCAGGTTGGTAGCACAGCTTATGGCGAATCTGAGAAGGAATATTTTGGATCACCTTGAAGCCTGTGGTGACAAAGGAAATATCCTAAGATAAAAACTAGAAATAACCTTTCTGAGAAATTTCTTTGTGATGTGTGAATTCGCCTCACAGAGTTACACCTTTCTTTTCATGGAGCAGTTTGCTGACACTGTTTTCTTGGAATCTGCAATGGGATACTTCAGGATGCATCGAAGCTTATGGTGACAAAGGAAATATCCTCAGAAAAAAACGAGAGAGAAGCATTCTGAGAAACTGCTTTGTGATTTGTGAATTCATCTCACAGAGTTACACCATTCGTTTCATGGATCAATTTGGTAGCAGTGTTTTTGGAGAATCTGACCAGGGATATTTTGGATCGCATTGAAACCTGTGGTGAAAAAGAAAATATCCTCAGATTAAAAACTAGAAAGAAGAATTCTGACAAACTGCTTTGTGATGTGTGAATTCGTCTTACAGAATTAAACTGTTCTTTTCATTGAGCAGTTTGCTAACACTGCTTTCTTGCAATCTGCAATGTGTTATTTCAGAGCAGATTGGAGCATAGGGTGACAAAAGAAATATCCTCATATAAGAAGTAGAAAGAAGCTTACTGAGAAACTACTTGGTGGTCTGTGAATTCATGTCACAGAGTTACACGATCCTTTTCATGGATCAGTTTGGTAGCAGTGTTTTTGGGGATTCTGAGAAGGGATATTTTGTGTCAGATTGAAGACTATGGTGACAAAGAAAATATACTGAGATAAAAACTAGAAAGAAGAATTCTAAGAAAGTTCCTTGTGATGAGTGAATTAGTCTCGCAGAATTACACCTTTCTTTTCATGGAGCAGTTTGCTAACACTGTTTTCTGGTAATCTGCAATGGCGTATTCTGGAGTGCATTGAGGCCTAGAGTGAAAAAGGAAATATTCTCCGATAAAAACTAGAAACAATATTTCCGAGGAACTGCTTTCTGATATTTGAATTCATCTCACAGGGTTACATTGTTCTTTTCATTGACTAGTTTGCTTACACTGTTTTCTTGGAATCTGCAATGGGATATTTTGGAGCACATTGAAGCTTAGGGTGACAAAGGAATTATCCTCAGACAAAAACTAGAGGGAAGCTTTCTGAGAAACTGCTTTGTGATTTGTGAATTCATCTCACAGAGTTACATGATTCTATTCATGGAGCAGTTTGGTAGCACTGTTTTTGGGGAATCTGAGAAGGGATATATATATATATATTTTTAAATGACATTTTTATTGGGATAAGTATAGATTCATGTACAACTGTCATCAATAATACACAAAATCCTTTTACAATTTGCTACAATCTCCCCCGATGGAGGATGTTTGTAAAACTATAGCATAACATCACATTCAGCACACTGATATTGATACCATCTACTTATCTTATCAAGATTTTCCCAGTTTTTACTTGTACTCATCTGTGTGTGTGTGTATGTGTGTGTACTAAGTTTTTTACAATGTTACCACCTGTGTAGATGCTCTTTATCAAAGTAAAACAATATTTAGAATCACTATAGTTGAGATACTGAACAGCACCAACACAGCAAGGATCTTTCATATTTCCTGTTTTTAATATAACAGGAAAGAGGCCTGTTGGCTGGAGAGGCAGGGTCTGGGCCATGGTGGGCCTTGTGTGCTATGCTAAGGAACATAATCCTTATCCTGAAGTTGATACAGAACAATTAGAGAATTTACTGTCCTCCTAGTTTAAACCTTGAGCTGAAGAAAAGAGAATTTGAATTTGCTAGATTTATAATACCCACATCCATACTATATCTTCCAGGGAGCTAGAACAGTGGTTTTAAATTACACTGGGCTTAAGAATCTGCTGGGCTGTCTGTTAACCATACAGATTTTTGGGCCCTATTCTTGAATAGCATGGTTGATTTGGTCTTGAGGGGACTCTGGGAGGCTGTGTATTTAACCACTTAGTTCCAAGACCCTAAGTCTTTGAACCACACCTTGAGAGATGATTTAAATTGAAACAAAATTTTAATGACACCTACCTCTCTCCTTCCCCCATGGACTCCCTTCGGTACCTAACCTTTAACGACCACTCATTTGCTCTCATTTCTAAAATTTTATTTTGAGAGGTCTTTATATTTTAAATATTAGCCCTTTGTTGGATATGAGGTTTACAAATATTTTCTCATAGTAACCTTTCTTTTCGTTCTCATCACATGGGCTTTTTTGTTTGTTTGTTTGCTTT
>NW_012102148.1:38978-45800 GCF_000951045.1 Mandrillus leucophaeus | reverse complement strand
CCTGCTTCAGCTCTCGCTGGTCGGGCTGCAGCAGCTGACCAGCACCGATCGTCCGGCACTCCCCAGTGAGATTAACCCAGTACCTCAGTTGAAAATGCCGAAATCACCGTTCTTCTGTGTTGCTCGCGCTGGAAGTTGGAGACTGGAGCTGTTCCTATTCCAGAAGGGATATTTTTAATTGCATTGAAGCCTATGGTGTCAAAGGAAATATCATCAGAAAGAAACTAGAAAGATGCTTTCTGAGAAAGTTCTTTGTGATATGTGAATTCCTATCACAGAGTTATGTCTTTCTTTTCTCTGGAACAGTTAGGTAACACTGTTTTGGGGGGATTTGAGAATGGATGTATTTTATTTCTTTGAAGCCAATAGTGAGAAAGGAAATATCCTCAGATAAAAACCCAGAAGAAGTTTTCAAGAAATTTCTTTGTGATGAGTGAGTTTATTTCACAGGGTTATATGATTCTTTTTCATGGAGGAGTTTGCTAACACCGTTTTCCTGGAATTAGCAAATGGATATTTGGGAGTGCATTGAGGTCTATGACGAAAAAAGAAATATCCTCAGATAAAAAGTAGAAAGAACTTTTCTGAGAAACATCTTTGTGATATGTGAATTCGTCTCACAGAGTAACACCATTTTTTTCATGGAAAAGTTTGGTAGTACTGTTTTTGGGGAGTCCAAAAAGGGATATTTTGGATTGCATTTAAGCCTATGGTGACAATGGAAATATCCTCAGATAAAAACTAGAAAGAAGTTTTCTGAGAAACGTCTTTGTGATGTGTGAACTCATCTCACAGAGTTACACGATTCTGTTCTTTGAGCACTTTGCTAACACCGTTTTCATGGAATCTGCAATAGGATATTTGGGAGTGCATTGAAGCCTATGTTGACAAAGGAAATATCCTCAGACAAAAAGCAAAAAAAAGCTTTCTGAGAAATTGCTTTGTGATGTGTTAATTCATCTCACAGATTTCCACCATTGTTTCTATGGAGCAGTTTGCTAACACTGTTTTTGGGGAATCTGCAAAGGGATATTCACGAGCTCATTGAGGCCTATGGTGATAAAGAAAAAAATCTTCTGACAAAAACGAGAAAAAAGCTTTATGAGAAACTGCTTTGTGATTTGTGTATTCATCTCATAGAGTTATATGATTGTTTTCATGGAACAGTTTGGTAGCACTGTTTTTGGGGAATCTGATTAGGGATATTTTGGATCGCACTGAAGCCTATTGTGACAAAGGAAATATCCTGAGATCAAAACTAGAAGCAAGCTTTCTGAGAACGTTCTTTATGATGTGTGAATTCATCTCATAGTGTTACACCTTTCTTTTCATGGAGCAGTTTGGTAGCACTGTTTTGGGGGAATGTGAGAAGGGATATTTTGGATAGCATTGAAGCCTGTGGTGACCAAAGAAATATCCTCAGTTAAAAATGAGAAAGAAGCTTTCTGAGAATCTTCTTCATGGTATGTGAATTCATCTCACAGAGTTACACTTTTCTTTTCATGGAGAAGTTTTCTAACAGTGTTTTCCTGGAATCTACAAGGGATATTTAGGAGCTCCTTTAGGCCTAAATAGAAAAAGGAAATATCCTCAGATAAAAATTAGAAAGAAGCTTTCTGATAAACTCCTTTGTGATGGGTGAATTCATCTCACAGAGTTACACTGTTCTTTACATTGAGCAGTTTGCTTACACTGTTTTCTTGGAATCTGCAATCTGATATTTCAGAGTACATTGAAGCCTACGGTGACAAAGGAAATATCCTCAGATAATAACTAGAAAGAAAGTTTCTGAGAAACTTCTTCATGGTGAGTGAATTCATCTCACTGAGTTACCCCTTTCTTTTCATGGAGTAGTTTGGTAACATTGTTTTTGTTTAATCTGCAAAGGGATATTTGGGAGCACATAGAGTCCAATGGCAAAAAAGGAAATATCTTCAGGTACAAACTGGAGAGAAGCTTTCTGAGAATCTCCTTTGTGATGTGTGAATTCATCTCATAGATCTAAATGTTTCTGTAGAGGGAGCACTTTGGCATCACTGTTTTCATCATTGAAGACTTCATCATTGAAATCTATGTTGACAAAGGAAATAGCCTCAGGTAAAAACCAAAAAGAAGCTTACTGTGAAACTGCTTTGTGATGTGTGAATTCATCTCACAGAGTTACAAAGTTGTTTTCATTGAGAAATTTGTTAACACTTTTTTTGTGTAATCTGCAATTGGATATTCAGGAGTGCATTGAGGAATATGGTGAAAATGGAAATATCCTCAGATGAAAACTAGAAAGAAGCTTTCTGAGAAACAGCTTTGGGATGTGTAAAGTCATCTCACAGTGTTACACCATTCTTTTCATGGAGCAGGTTGTTAGCACTGTTTTTGTGGTATCTGAGAATGGATATTTTGGATTGCATTGAATCCTAGGTTGACAAAGGAAATATACTCAGATAAAAACTAGAAAGAAGCTTTCTAAGAAACTTCTTTGTGATATGTGAATTCATCTCACAGAGTTACTCAATTCTTTTCTTGGAGCAGGTTGCTAACACTGTTCTCGTGGAATCTACAATAGGATATTTGTGAGCACATTGAAGACTATGGTGTCAAAGGAAATATCCACAGACAAAAAACCAAAAAGAAGGTTTCTGAGAAACTGTATTGTGGTGTGTTAATTCATCTCGCAGATTTACATCATTGTTATCATGTAGCAGTTTGGTGACACTGTTTCCGTGGAGTCAGCAAAGGGATATTCATGAGCTCATTGAGGCCTGTGGTGAAAAAGAAAAACAGCTTTGTGATTTGTGAATTCATCTCACAAAGTTACACGATTCCTTTCATGTAGCAGTTTGGTAGCACTGCTTTTGGGGATTCTGAAAAGGGATATTTTGGATCACATTGAGGCCTATGGTGACAAAGGAAATACCTTCAGATAAAAACTAGAAAGAAGCTTTCTGAGAAAGTTCTTTGTTATGTGTGAATTCATCTCACAGAGTTACACTTTTCTTTTCCTGGAGCAGTTTGCTAACACTGTTTTCCTGGAATATACAAAGGGATATTTGGGAGTGCTTTGATGCCAATTTTGAAAAAGGGAGTATCCTCAGATGAAAACTTGAAAGTAGTGTTCTGAGAAACTTCTTTGTTTTGCGTGAATTCATCTCACAGAGTTACACTATTCTTTGCATTGAGCAGTTTGCTTACTCTGTTTTTCTTGGAATCTGCAATGTAATAATTTGGAGCTCATTGAAGCTTATGGTGACAAAGGAAATATCCTCATAGAAAGACCAAAAAGAAGTTTTCAGAGAAACTGCTTTGTGATGTGTGAATTCAACTCACAGAATTACACTGGCCTTTTCATTGAGCAGTTTGCTAACATTGTTTTCTTGGAATCTGCACTGGGATTTTTTGGAGAACATTGAACCTTAGGGTGACAAATGAAATATCCTAAGACAAAAACTGGAAGGAAGTTCTCTGAGAAACTACTTTGTGATTTGCAAATTCATCTCACAGAGTTACACGATGCTTTTCATGGAACAGTTTGGTTGCACTGTTTTTGTGGAATCTGAGAAGGGATTTTTTGGATCACATTGAAAAATTTAGTGAAAAAGTAAATATCCTCAGATAAAAACTAGAAAGGAGCTTTCTGAGAAAGTTCTTTGTGATGTGTGAATTCAACTCATAGACTTACACCTTTCTTTTCATAGAGCAGTTTGATGAAACTCCTTTCCTGGAATTTGCAAAGAGCTATTTTGGAGCGTCTTGAGGCCTTAAGAAGCTTTCTGAGAAACTCTTTTGTGATGTGTGTATTCATTTCATGGAGCTAAACGTTTATGTTGAGGGAACACTTTGGCATCACTGTTTTTGTGGTGTCTAAGAAGGGATATTTGGGAGCACATTGAAGCCTATGGTTTAAAAGGAAATATCCGCATATAAAAACTAGAAAGAAGTTTTTTGAGAAACTACTATGTGGTGGGTGAATTCATCTCACAGAGTTACACCTTTCTTTTCATTGAGCAATCTAGTAACACGTTTCCCTGGAATCTGCAAAGGGATATTCGGGAGTGCATAGAGTCCAATGACATAAAAGTAAACATCTTCAGGTGAAAACTGGAGAGAAGCTTTCTGAGAAACTCTTTTGTAATGTGTGTGTTCATCTCATAGAGCTAAACGTTTCAGTTGATGATTCTCTTTGGCATCACTGTTTTTGTGGTGTCTGAGAAGGGATATTGGGAGCACATTGAAGCCTGTGGTTTAAAAGAAAATATCCACATATAAAAACTAGAAAGAAGCTTTATGAGAAACAGTTTTGTGATGTGCGAATTCATCTCACAGTCACACCATTCTTTTCATGGAGCAGTTTGGTAGCACTGTTTTTGGGGAATCTGAGAAGGGATATTTGGATCACATTGAAGCCTATGGTGTCAAAGGGAATATGCTCAGAAAAAAACTAGAAAGAAGCTTTCTGTAAAACAGCCTTGTGATGTGTGAATTCATCTTACAGAGTTCACCATTCTTTTCATTGAGCAGTTTGAAAACAGTGTTTTCATGTAATCTGCAATAGGATATTTCAGAGTGCCTAGAAGCCTATGGTGACAAATGAAATATCCACAGATAAAAATCCAAAAAGAAGCTTTCTGTGAAACTGCTTTGTGATGTGTGAATTCATCTCACAGAGTTACACCATTATTTTCTTTGAAAAGTTTGCTAACACTTTTTTCATTTAATCTGCTCTGGGATATAGGGGAGTGCAATGATTAAAATTGTGAAAAAGGAAATATCCTCAGATAAAAACTAGAAAGACATTTTCTGAGAAACATCATTGTGATATGTGAATTCATCTCACAGAGTTACACCATCCTTTTCATGGAAGAGTTTGGTAGCACTGTTTTTGGGGAATCTGAGTAGGGATATTTTGGGTCACATTGAAGCCTATGATGACAAAGGAAATATCCTCAATTAGAAACTAGAAAGAAGATTTGTGAGAAACTACTTCATCATGTGTAAATTCATCTCAGAGAGTTACACTGTTGTTTTCATTGAGCTGTTTGATAACACTGTTTCCATGGAATCTGCAATAGGATATTTGGGAGCGCATTGAAGCCTATGGTGACAGGGAAAATATCCTCTGACAAAAACCAAAAAGAAACTTTCTGAGAAACTACTTTGTGATTTGTGAATTCATCTCACAGAGTTGTACCTTTCTTTTCATGTAGTACTTCGCTATCACTGTTTTTTCAGAATCTGAAAAGGGATATTTGTGAGTGCTTTGTGGCCAATGGTGAAAAAGGAAGTATCCTCACATAAAAACTAGAAAGAAGCTTTCTCAGAAACTGCTTTCTGATGTGTAAATTCATCTCACAGTGTTACACTCTTCTTTTCCTTGAGCAGTTTGCTAACACTGTTTTCTTGAAATCTGCATTGGGATATTTAGGAGTGCATTGAAGCTTATGGTGACAAAGGAAATATCCTCCTATCAAAACTAGAAAGAAGCTCTCTGAGAAACCACTTTTGATGTGTTAAATCATCTCACAGAGTTACACGATCCTTTTCATGGGCCAGTTTGGTAGCACTGTTTTTGGGGAATCTAAGAAGGAATATTTTGGATCACATTGAAGCCTTTGGTGACTAAGGAAATACACTTGGATAAAAACTAGAGAGCAACTTTCTGAGAAAGTTCTTTGTGATGTGTGAGTTCACCACACTGAGCTACACCTTTCTTTTCATGGAGCAGTTTGCTAAAACTGCTTTCCTGGGATTTGCAAAGGGATCTTTGGGAGCACCATGAGGTCAATGGTGAAAAAAGAAACATCCTCAAATAAAAACTGGAAAGAAGCTTTATGAGAAACTGCTTTGTGATGGGTGAATTCATCTGACAGAGTTACACCTTTCTTTTCATTGAGTCGTTTTGTAGCACTGTTTTGGGGGAGTCTGCAAAGGGATATTTGGGAGCTCATAGAGGCTGATGTTGAAGAAGGAAATATCTTCAGATAAAAACTGATGAGAAGGTTTATGAGAAACTGTTTTGTGATGTGTGTATTCATCTCAGAGAGATAAACCATTTTGTTGATTGAGAAGTTTGGCATCACTAATTTTGTGGTGTCTGAGAAGGGATATTGGAAACGCATTGAGGCTGATGGTGGAAAAGTAAATATGCTGTACAGATGAAAGCTAGAAAGGAGCTTTCTGAGAAATTTTTTTCCTAATGCGTGAATTCCTCTCTCAGAGGTAAACCATTATTTTCATCGAGTAGTTTGTTAGCCCTGATTTTGTGGAATCTACAAAGGGTTACTCAGAGCACAGAGAAGCCTATGGTGAAAAAGGAAATACCCTCAGTTAAAAACTAGAAAGAAGCTTTCTGATAGACTGTTTTGAGTTGGGTGCGTTCATCTCACAGAGTTAAATCTTTCTTCTCATTGGGCCATTTGGTAACATTGTTTTTGAGGAATCTGTAATGGGATATTTGGGATCACTTAGAGGCCTAAAGTGAAAAAAGAAAATTCTCCAGGTAAAAACAGGAGAGAAGCTTTCAGAGAAAACCCCTTGTGAATTGAGCATTCATTTCATAGAGCTAAACGTTTCTGTTCAGGGAGAACTTTGGCATCACTGTTTTGTGGTGTCTGAGAAGGGATATTTTGGAGCACTTTGAAGCCAATGGTTTAAAAGGAAATATCTGGGTGGAGCAAGTGGCCGAATAGGAACAGCTCCAGTCTCCAACTCCCAGCGCGAGTGACACAGAAGACCGGTGATTTCTGCATTTTCAACTGAGGTACTGGGTTGATCTCACTAGGGAGTGCCGGACAATCGGTGCTGGTCAGCTGCTGCAGCCCGACCAGC
>NW_012102148.1:36117-38928 GCF_000951045.1 Mandrillus leucophaeus | reverse complement strand
GGGTGCAGCACACCAACATGGCACAAGTATACATATGTAACAAACCTGCACGTTATGCACATGTACCCTGGAACTTAAAGTATAATAATAAAAAATCATTAAAAGAAAGAAAATATCTGCGTATAAAAACTAGAAAGAAGCTTTCTAAGAAACTACTTTGTGATGTGTGAGTTCATCTCAGAGTTACACTGCTCTTTTCATTGAGCAGTTTACCAACACTGTTTTCCGGGAATCTGCAATGGGATATTTCAGAACTCATTGAAGCTTATAGTGACAAAGGAAATATCCTGAGATAAAAACAAGAAAGTATCTTTCTGAAAAAGTAGGTTGTGATTTTTGAATTCATCTCACAAAGTTACACTATTCTTTTCATGGAGAAATTCGGTAGCACTGTTTTTGGGAACTCTGAGAAGGGGTATTTTAAATCACAAAAAAGTCTATGGTGAGAAAATAAATAACCTCAGATAAAAGCTAGAAAGAATTTTTCTGAGAAAGTTCCTTGTGATGTGTGAATTAATCTCATAGAGGTTTATCTTTCTTTTCATGGAGAATTTACATACACTGCTTTTGTGGAATCTCCAAAGGGATTTTGGGAGTGCAATGAGGCCTATGGTGAGAAAGGAAATATCTTCCTATAAAAACTAGAAAGAAGATTTCCTAGATACCATTTTGTGATGGGTTAATTCATCTCACAGAGTTACAGCTTCCTTTTCATGCAGCTGTTTGCTAGCAGTTTTTGTGGAATCTGCACAGGGATATTTGGGAGCACATTGAGGCCTATAGCGTAAAGGAGAATATCCTCACATAAAAACTAGACAGGAGCTTTCTGAGAAAGTTCTTTGCAATATGTGAATTCATCTCACAGAGGTACACATTTCTTTTCATGGAGCGGTGGGCTAACAGTGTTTTTGTGAAATCTGCAAAGTGATATTTTGGAACACTTTGAGGCCTATTGTGATAAAGAAAATATCCTCAGATAAAAACTAGAAAGAAGCTTTCTGAGAAACAGGTTTGTGTTGTGTGAATTCATCCCACAGAGTTACGCCGTTCTTTTCATTGGGAAGTGTGTTAACACTGTTTTCATGGAATCTGCAGCAGGATATTTCAGAGCACATTGAAGCCTGTGGTGAAAAAGGAAATATCCTCATAGAAAAACTAGAAAGAAGCTTTCTGAGACACCGCTTTGTTATGTGTTAGTTCATCTAACTGAGTTACATGACTCTTTTCATGGATCAGTTTGGCAGCATTGTTTTTTGGGAATCTGATAAGGGATATATTGGATCACATTGAAGCCTATAGTGACAAAGGAAATATCCTCAGTTCAAAACTATAGGGAAGCTATCTGAGAAATTTATTTGTGATGTGTGAATTCTTCTCACAGAGTTACATCTTTCTTTTCATGGAGTAGTTTGCAAACACTCTTCACGTGGAATCTGCAGAGGGATATTTGGGGGCGCTTTGAGGACTATAGTGATAAAGGAAATATCCTCAGATAAAACCGAAAAAGAAGTTTTCTGAGTAACTGGTTTATTATGTGTTATTTCATCTCACAGAGTTGCATGATTCCTTTCACTGATCAGTTTAGTAGCACGGATTTTCAGGGATCTGAGAAGGAATATTTTGGATTGCATTGAAGCCTATGGTTACAAAGGAAATATCCTCAGATAAAAATTAGAAAGAGGCTTTCTGTGAAAGTTCTTTGTGATGTGTGAAATCATGCCACGGAGTTACACCTTTCTTTTTATGGAGCATCTTGATGACATTGTTTTCATGGAATCTGCAAAGGGATATTTGGGAGTGTATTGAGGCATATAGTGAAAAGGTAAATATCCTCAGATAAAAACTAGAAAGAAGCTTTCTGAGAAACTGTTTGTGATGTGTGAATTCATCTAACAGAGTTACACTGATCTTTTCATTGAGAAGTTTGCTAACACTGTTTTCTTGGAATCTGCAGTGGGATATTTCAGAGTGCATTGTAGCTTAAGTTGACAAAGGAAATATCCTTATGAAAAAATAGAAAGAAACATTTGCAGAAACAGCTTTGTGATGTGCTAATTCATCTCACAGAGTTTACGATTCGTTTCGTGGAGCAGTTTGGTAGCAGTGCTTTTGGGGAATCTGAGAAGGGATATTTTGGATCACATTGATGTCTATGGTGACTAAGGATATATATCTCAGATAAAAAAATAGCAAGAAGCTTTCTGAGAAACTTGTTTCTGATGTGTGAATTCACCTCACGGAGATATATCTTTCTTTTTATGGAGCAGTTTTCCAGCACTGTTTTTGGGGAATCTGAGGAGGGATATTTTGAATTGCATTGAAGCATATGGTGACAAAGGACATACCCTCGGATAATAATTAGAGAGAAGCTTTCTGAGAAATTGCTTTGTGATGTTTGAATTCATCTCACAGAGTTACACTGTTCTTTTCATTGAACAGTTTGCTAATACTGCTTTCTTGGAATCTGCAATCGGATATTTTGGAGTGCATTGAAACTTATGGTGACAAAGGAAATACCCTCATATAAAAATGAGAAAGAAGCTTTCTGTGAAGCTGATTTGTGACGTGTGAATCCATCTTACAGAGTTACACCATTCTTTTGATTGAACAGTTTGGTAACATTGGTTTCATGGAATCTGCAAAGGGATATTTGGGAGCACAATAAGACTATGGTGAAAAAGGAATTATTCTCCAATAATAACTAGGAAGAAGCTTTCTGAGAAACTGCTTTGTGATGTGTGAATTCATCTCACAGAGTTACACCGTTCTGTTCATTGAGCAGTCTGATACACTGGTTTCATGGAATCTGTA
>NW_012102148.1:3072-36067 GCF_000951045.1 Mandrillus leucophaeus | reverse complement strand
TTGCTAACACTGTTTTCTTGGAATCTGCAGTGGGATATTTCAGAGTGCATTGTAGCTTAAGTTGACAAAGGAAATATCCTTATGAAAAAATAGAAAGAAACATTTGCAGAAACAGCTTTGTGATGTGCTAATTCATCTCACAGAGTTTACGATTCGTTTCGTGGAGCAGTTTGGTAGCAGTGCTTTTGGGGAATCTGAGAAGGGATATTTTGGATCACATTGATGTCTATGGTGACTAAGGATATATATCTCAGATAAAAAAATAGCAAGAAGCTTTCTGAGAAACTTGTTTCTGATGTGTGAATTCACCTCACGGAGATATATCTTTCTTTTTATGGAGCAGTTTTCCAGCACTGTTTTTGGGGAATCTGAGGAGGGATATTTTGAATTGCATTGAAGCATATGGTGACAAAGGACATACCCTCGGATAATAATTAGAGAGAAGCTTTCTGAGAAATTGCTTTGTGATGTTTGAATTCATCTCACAGAGTTACACTGTTCTTTTCATTGAACAGTTTGCTAATACTGCTTTCTTGGAATCTGCAATCGGATATTTTGGAGTGCATTGAAACTTATGGTGACAAAGGAAATACCCTCATATAAAAATGAGAAAGAAGCTTTCTGTGAAGCTGATTTGTGACGTGTGAATCCATCTTACAGAGTTACACCATTCTTTTGATTGAACAGTTTGGTAACATTGGTTTCATGGAATCTGCAAAGGGATATTTGGGAGCACAATAAGACTATGGTGAAAAAGGAATTATTCTCCAATAATAACTAGGAAGAAGCTTTCTGAGAAACTGCTTTGTGATGTGTGAATTCATCTCACAGAGTTACACCGTTCTGTTCATTGAGCAGTCTGATACACTGGTTTCATGGAATCTGTATTGTTTTTGGGAAATAGCATTGTTTGATAGCATTGTTTTTGGGGAATCTGAAAAGGGATATTTTGAATTGCATTGAAGCCTATTGCGACAAAGGAAATATCCTCAGATAAAAACTAGAAAGAAGGTTTCTGAAAAAGTTCTTTGTGATGTCTGAATTCACCTCACACAGTTACACCTTCGTTTCCATGGAGCAGTTTGCTAACACTCTTTTCGTGGAATCTGCAAACGGATATTAGGGAACGCATTGAGGCCTATAGTGAAAAAAGAAATATCCTCAGATTAAAACAAGAAAGAAATTTTGTGAGAAACCTCTTTTTGATGCGTTAATTCATCTCACGGAGTTACACGATTCTTTTCATGGATCTGTTTTGTAGCACTGTTTTTGGGGAATCTGAGATGGGATATTTTGGATTGCATTGAAGTCTATGGTGACAAAGGAAATATCCACAGATAAAAACTTGAAAGAAGCTTTCTGAGGAAGTTCTTTGTGATGTGTGAATTCATCTCAAAGAGTTACACTGTTCTTTTCATTGAGCAGTTTGCTAACACTGTTCTCTTAGAATCTGCAATGGGATATTTCAGAACACCTTTGAGTTTATAGTGACAAAGGACATATCCTTAAATAAAAACTAGACAGAAGAATTCTGAGAAACTACTTTGTGATGCGCTAATTCATCTCACAAAGTTACATGATTCTTTTCATGTAGCAGTTTGGTATCACTGTTTTTGGGGAATCTGAGAAGGGATATTTTGGATCGCATTGAAGCTGATGGTGTCTAAGGAAATATCCTCAGATAAAAACTAGAAAGAAGCTTTCTGAGAAATTTCTTTGTAATGTGTGAATTCATCTCACAGAGTTACACTTTTCTTTTTATGGAGCAGTTTGCTGACGCTGCTTTCATGGAATCTGCAAAGGGATATTTGGGCGCACATTGAAGCCTGTGATGAAAAAGACAATATCCTCAGATAAAAGCTAGAAAGAATCTTTCTGAGAAACTGTTTTGTGATGTCTGAATTCATCTCACTGAGTTACACCATTCTTTTCATTGAGCCGTTTGCTCACACTTTTTTCATGGAATATGCAAAGGGATATTTGGAAGTGCATTGAAGCCTACGTTCACAAAGCTTTCTGAGAATGTACTTTGTTATGTGTGAATTCGTCTCACTGAGTTATACTGTTCTTTTCATTGAGCAGTTTGCTAACACTGTTTACTTGGAATCTGCAATGGGATATTTCGGAGTGCATTGAAGCTTATGGTGACAAAGGAAATATCCTCATATAAAAACTAGAAAGAAGCTTTCTGAGAAACTGCTTTCTGATATGTTAATTCATCTCACATGGCTGCATGATCCTTTTCTAGGATGAGTTTGGTGGCAGTGTTTTTGGGGAATCTGAGAAGGGATATTTTGAATCACATTGAAGTCTTCATTGTCAAAGGAAATATCATCAGATAAGATCTAGAAGGAAACTTTCTGAGAAACTTCTTTGTCATGTGAGAATTCATCTCACAGAGATACACCGTTCTTTTCATTGAGATTTTTACTAACGCTTTTTTCATGGAATGTGCGATGGGGTGCTCCAGATCGCATTGAGGAATGTGGTGAAAAAGGAATTATCCCCATATAAATACAAGAATCTTTCTGAGAAACAGCTTTGTGATGTGTGAATTTATGTCACAGAGTTCCACCATTCTTTTCATGGATCAGCTTGGTAGCACTGTTTTTGGGGAATCTAAGAAGGAATATTTTGGATCACATTGAAGCCTAGGGTGACAAAGGAAATATCCCCAGAAAAATACTGGATAGAAGCTTTATGTGAAACTTATTTGTGATGTGTGAATTCATCTCACAGAGTAACACGATTCTTTTCTTGAGGCTGTTTTGTAACATTGTCTTTGTGGAATCTGCAATAGAATATTTAGGAGCGCATTGAAGCCTATGGTGATGAAGAAAATACCATCAGACTAAAACAAGAAAGAAGCATACCGAGAAACAGCCTTGTGATGTGTGAATTCACCTCTCAGATTTACACCTTTATTTTCATGGAGCACTTTGCTAACACTCCTTTTGTGGAATCTACAAATGGATATTCGGGAGCACATTGAGGCCTATGGTGTAAAAGGAAATATCCTCAGATGAAAACTAGAAAGAAGCTTTCTGAGAAACTGCTTTGTGATTTGTGAATTCATCTCACAGAGTTTCACTTTCTTTCATTTAGCACTTTGTTACCCCTGTTTCTGTGGAAACTGCAAAGGGATATTTGTGAACGCCTTCACTCCTATAGTGAAAAAGGAAATATCCTCAGATAAAAACTAGAAAGAAGCTTTCTGAGAAAGTTCTTTTTGTTGTGTGAATTCACCTCCCAGAGTCACACCTTTCTTTCAAAGAGCAGTTTGCTAACACTGTTTTCATGGAATCTGCAAAGGGATATTTGGAAGCACATTGAGTCCTATAGTGAAAAAGGAAATATCCCCAGATAAAAACTGGAAAGAAGC
Organism: Mandrillus leucophaeus; assembly: GCF_000951045.1. Taxonomy (NCBI): domain Eukaryota; kingdom Metazoa; phylum Chordata; class Mammalia; order Primates; family Cercopithecidae; genus Mandrillus; species Mandrillus leucophaeus. Next base: position 32,685 of record NW_012102148.1, on the reverse strand, counting down.
TTTCTGAGAAACGGCTTTGTGATCTATAAATTCATCTCATAGAGTCACACCATTCTTTTCATTGAGCAGTTTGATAACACTCTTTTCGTGGAATCTGCAATAGGATATATGGGAGCGTATTGAAGCCTTTGGTGACAAAGGATATATCCTCAGATAAAAAACAAAAAGAAGCTTCTAAGAAACTACTTTGTGATGTGTAAATTCATCTCACCACGTTACACTGTTTTTTTCTTTGAGTAGTTTGCTAACACTGTTTTCTTGGAATCCACAATGGGAGGTTTTGGAGCGCATTGAAGCTTACATTGATAACGGAAATATCCTCAGATAAAAATTAGAAAGAAGCTTTCTGAGAAACTGCTTTCTGATATGTGAATTCATCTCACAGAGTTCCAACTTTCTTTTCATGGAGCAGTTTGGTAGGATTGTTTTTGGGGAATCTGAGAAGCGATATATTGGATCGCATAGAAGCCAATGGTGACAAATTAAATATCCTCCTATAAAAACTAGAAAGAAGATTTCTGAGAAACTGCTTTGAGATGTGTAAATTTATCTCACAGCATGACACGGTTCTTTTCATGGATCAGTCTGTTAGTACTGTCTTTGGGGAATCTGAGAAAGGATAGTTTGGATGGCATTGAAGCCTATGGTGAGAAAAGAAGTATTCTCTGATAAAATCTAGAAAGAAGGTTTCTGAGAAAGTTCTTTGAGATGTGTGAATTCACCTATCAGGGTTGCAAGTTTCTTTTCATGGAGAAGTTTGCTAACACTGTTTTCATGGAATCTGCAGAGCGATATTTGGTAGCGCATTGAGGCCTATAGTGAAAAAAGAAATATCCTCTGATAAAAACTAGAAAGAAGCTTTCTGAGAAACTACTTTGAGATGTGTGAATTCATCTCACAGAGTTACACTGTTCTTTTCATTGAGCAGTCTGCTAACACTGTTTTCTTGGAATCTGTGAAGGGATATTTCAGAGTGCATTGAAGCTTGTGGTAAAAAAGGAAATGTCCTCAGATAAAAACTAGAAAGAGGCTTTCTGAGAAACTGCTTTGCAATGTGTGAATTCATCTCATAGAGTTACCCCATTCTTTTCATTGAGCTGTTTGATAACACAGTTTTCATGGAATCTGCCATAGAACATTTGGGAGTGCATTGAAGCAGATGGTTAAAAAGGACATATCCTGAGATTAAAAACCAAAAACAAGCTTTCTGAGAAACTAGTTTTTGATTTCTGAATTCATCTCACAGAGCTACATGATTCTTTTCACAGAGCAGTTTGGTAACACTGTTTTTGGGGTAACTGGCAAGGTATAAATTTGATTGCATTGAATCCAATCACAACAAAGGAAATATCCTCAGATGAAATCATGAAAGAAGGTATCTGAGAAACTGCTGTGTGATTTGTTAATCCATCTCATAGAGTAAAACCTTTCTTTCCATGGGCCAGTTTACATACACTGTTTTCATGGAATATGCAAAGGGATATTATGAGTGCATTGAGGCCTATGGTGAAATTGGAAATATCCACAGATTAAAAACTAGAAAGAAGTGTTATGAGAAACTGCTTTGTGATGTTTGAATTCATCTCACAGGGTTACACTGTTCTTTTAATTGAACTGTTTGGTAACACGGTTTTCTTGGAATCTCCAATGGGATACTTTGGAGCCCTTTGAAGCTTAAGGTGACAAAGGAAATATGCTTATATAAAAACTAGGAAGAAGCTTTCTGAGAAACTGCTTTGTGAGGTGCTAATTCATCTCACAGAGTCACATGATTTTTTTCATGGATCAGTTTGGTAGCACTGTTTTTGGGGAATATGAGAACGAATACTTTGGATCACACTGAAGCTTATGGTGAAAAGGAAATATCCTCAGATAAAAACTAGAAAGAAGCTTTCTGAATAAGTTCTTTGTGATGTGTGAACTCATCTCACATAGTTACACCGTTCTTTAAATTGAGCAGTCTGATAGCACTGTTTTTGTGGGATATGCAATAGGATATTTGGAATCACATTGAAGCCTGTGGTGACAAAGGAAAAATCCTCAGATAAAAACCAAAAAGCAGCTTTCTGAGAAACTGATTTGTGATGTGTGAATTCATCTCACAGAGATGCGCCATCCTTTTCATTGAGCAGTTTGCTAACACTGTTTTCGTGGAATCTCCAACGGGATATTTCAAATTGCATTGAAGCTTAAGGTGGCAAAGGAAGTACCCTAATAAAAAAACTAGAAAGAAGCTTTCTGAGGAAACATTTTCAGTGTTGTAATTCATCTCACAGGGATACACGATTCTTCTCATGGATCAATTTTGTAACACTGTTTTTGAGGAATCTGAGAAGGAATATTTTGGATTGCATAGAATCCTATGGTGACAAAGGAAATATCCTCAGATAAAAACTACAAAGAGTCTTTCTGAGAAAGTTCTTTGTGATGTGTGGATTCATCTCACGGAGTTACACCTTTCTTTTCATGCAGCTCCTTGCTAACATTGTTTTCATGGAATCTGCAAAGGAATATTTGGGAGTGTATTGAGGCCTATAGTGAAAAGGGAAATATCCTCAGATAAAAACTAGAAAGAAACTTTCTCAGAAACTGCTTTGTTAGGTGTGAATTCATCTCACAGAATTGCACTATTCTTTTCATTGAGCAGTTTGCTAACACTGTTTTCTTGGATTCTGCAATGGGATATTTCGGAGCACATTGTAGCTTATGGAGACAAATGAAATATCCTAAGAAAAACGCTGGAAAGAAGCATTCTGAGAAACCGCTTTGCGATATGCTAACTCATCTCACAGAGTTCACAATTCTTTTCATGGAGCAGTTTGGTAACATTGTTTTTGGGGAATCTGAGAAGGGATATTTTTTATCGCATTGTAGTCTATGGTGACTAAGGAAATATCCTATGATAACAACTGGAAAGAAGCTTTCTGAGAAACTTGTTTCTGATACGTGAATTCACCTCACAGAGATACAATTTTCTTTTCATGGATCAGTTTTCCAGCACTGTTTTTGAGGAATTTGAGAAGGGATATTTTGAATTTCATTGAAGTGTATGGTGACAAAGGAAATATCCTCAGATAATAACTAGAAAGAAGGTGTCTGAGAAACTTCTTTGTTATTTGTGAATTCATCTCACAGAGTTACACCTTTCTTTTCATGGAACAGTATCTTAACACTCTATTCGTGGAATCTGCAAAGGCATATTTGGGAGCATATTGAGGCGTATAGTGAAAAGGGAAATATGCTCATTTAAAAACGAGAAAGAAGCTTTCTGAGAAGCTGCTTTGTGATGTATAAATTCACCCCAGCGTGTTACAGAGTTCTCTACATGGAGCAGTTTGCTAACATTCTTTTCTTGGAATCTGCAATGGGATATTTCAGAGCGCGTTGAATCTGATGGTGAAAAGGAAATATCCTAATATAATTTCTAGAAAGATGCTTTCTGAGAAACTGATTTGGGATGTGTTAATTCATCTCACAGAGTTACACGATTCTTTTCATGTATCAGTTTTGTAGCACTGGTTTTTGGGAATCCGATAGGGGATATTTTGAAGTGCATTGAAGCCTAGGGTGACAAAGGAAATATCCTCAGATAAAAACTAGAAAGAAACTGTCTGAGAAAGTTCTTTGTGATTTGTGAATTCATCTCACAGAGTTACATCTTTTTTTTAATGGAGCAGTTTTCTAACACTGTTTTTGAGGAATCTGCAAAGGGATATTTGGGAGGGCTTTGATGTGTATAGTGAAATTGGAAATATTCACATATAAAAACGACAAAGAAGTTTTCTGAAAAACTGCTTTGTGATGTGTGAATTCATCTCACAAAGCTACACTGTCGTTTTCATAGAGCAGTTTGATAACACTATTTTCGTGGAATCTGCCATATTATGTGTTGAAGCACATTGAAGCCTGTGGTGACAAAGGAAATAGCCTCAGATAAAAAATAAAAAGAAGTTTTCCGAGAAATTTCTTTGTGATGGATGAATTCAGCACACAGATTTACACATTTGGTTTCTTTCAGCAGTTTGGTAGCACTGTTTATATGGAATCTGGAAAGGAATATTCAGAAGCTCCCAGAGGCCTACAGTGAAAATGGAAATAACTTCAGATAAAAACTGGAGAGAAGCTTTTTTGAGAAACTGTTTTGTGATGTGTGTATACATCTCATAGAGCTTAAAATTTTGTTCATTGGGTAGTTCAGCTTCACTGTTTTTGTGGTATCTTAGAGGAGATACTTGGGAGCACATTGAAACCAGTGTTGAAAAAGGAAATATCCCCAGATTTCAACTAGAAAGAAGGTTTCTGAGAAACTGCTTTGTGATGTGTGAATTCATCTCACAGAGTTACACCTTTCTGTTCATTGAGCAGTTTGTTAACACTGTTTTTGTGGAATCTGCAAAGGGATAATCAAGAGTGCATAGAGTCCAATGGCAAAAAAGGAAATATCTTCAGGTATAATCGTGAGAGAAGCTTTCTGAGAAACACCTTTGTGAAGTGTGCATTCATCTAATAGAGGTAAACATTTCTGCTGAGGGAGCACTTTGGCCTCACTGTTTTTGTGGTATCTGAGAAGGGATACTTGGGAGTGCATTGAAGCCTACAGTGGAAAGGGAAATATCCACATATAAAAACTAGAAAGAAGCCTTCTGAGAAACTGCTTTGTGATGTGTTAATTCATCTCACAGAGTTAAACGATTCTTCTATGGAGCATATCGGGGGGAACACTGTTTTTGGAGAATCTGAGAAGGGATATTTTCGATAGCATTGAAGCCTATCGTGACAAAGGAAATATCATCAGATAAAAACTAGAAGGAATCTTTATGAGAAGCCTCTTTGTGATGTATGTATTCATTTCACAGAGTAACACCTTTCTTTTCGTACAGCAGTTTGCTAACACTGTTTTTATGGAATCTGCATAGGGATATTTGTGAGAGCTTTGAGCCATATAGTGAAAAAGGAAATATCCTCAGATAAAAACTAGAAATACACATTCTGAGAAACTGCTTTGCGATGTGTGAATTCACCTCACAGAATTACACTGTTATTTTCATTGAGCAGTTTGATAACACTGTTTTCTTGGAATATGCAATAGGATATTTGGGAGTGCTTTGAAGTCTATTGTGACAAAGAAAATATCCTCAGATCAAAACCATAAAGTTTTCTGTGAAACTGCTTTATGATGCGTCAATTCATCTCACAGCATCACACCATCCTTTTCATTGAATAGTTTGCTAACAGTTTTTCCTGGAATCTGCATTGGGATATTCAAGAGCTCATTGAGGAAAAAGGTGAAATAGGAAATATCCTCAGATAAAAGCTGAAAAGAAGCTTTCTGAGAAACCACTTTGTTATGTGTCAATTCATCTCACAGAGTTACACCATTCTTTTCATGGAGCAGTTTGGTAAAACTGTTTTTGGGGAATCTGAGAAGAGATATTTTGGATTGCATCGAAGCCTATGGTTACAAAGGAAATATACTCAGATAAAAACTAGAAAGAAGGTTTCTGCGAAAGTTCTTTGCTGTGTGTGAATTCATTTCACAGAGTTACACCTTTCTTTTCATGGAGTCATTTGCTAACACTGTTTTCATGTAACATACAAAGGGATATTTGGGAGCCAGTTGAGGCCTATGGTGAAAGAGGGAATATCTTCAGATAAAAATCAAAAAGAAGCTTTCTGAGAAACTGCTTTGTGATGTCTGAATTCATATCACAGAGTTACACCGCTCTTTTCATTGAGATGTTTTCTAACACTTTTTTCATGGAATCTGCAATGGGATATTCCAGAGAGCATTGAGGACTATGGAGAAAAAGGAAATATCTGCTGATAAAATCTAGAAAGAAGCAGTCTGAGGAACAGCTTTGTGATGTGTGAACTCATCTCACAGAAGGGATATTTTGGATAGCATTGAAGCCTAGTGTGACCACGGAAATATATCCAGATGAAAACTAGCAAGAAACTTTCTGAGAAACTTCTTTGTGATGTGTGTATTTATCTCACAGAGTAACAGCTTTCTTTTCATGGAGCTGTTTGATGACACTGTTTTTGTGGAACCTACCAAGTGATATTTGGGAGTGAATTGAGACGATGGTGAAAAAGGAAATATCCTCAGATAAAAACTAGAAGGAAGCTTTCTGAGAAACTGCTTTGTGATGTGTGAGTTCGTCTCACAGAGTTTCACCACTCTTTCTGTGGAGTAGTTTGCTAGCACTGTTTTCATGGAATCTGCAATAGGATATTTTGGAGTGTATTAAAGCCTTTGGAGCAATGGAAATATTCTCAGACAAAAAACAAATAAGCTTTCTATGAAACTGCTTTGTGAGGTGTGAATTCATCTCACAGACTTACACCTTTATTTTCATGGTGCAGTTTGGTCACACTCTTTTTGGGGAATCTGAGAAGGGATATTTTGGATCGCATTGAAGCCTAAGGTGACAAAGGAAATATCCTCAGACAAAAACTAGAAATAAGCATTCTGAGAAATGATTTTGTATTAATTCATTTCAGAAAGTGACATGATTCTTTTTAAGGATCAGTTTTGTAGAACTGTTTTCAATTGCACAGTTTCATGGAATCTGCAAAGGGATATTTGGGAGTGCACTGAGGGGTAAACTAAAAAGGAAATATCCTCAGAAAAAAACTAGAAAGAAACATTCTGAGAAACTGCTTTGTGATCTGTGAATTCATCTTATGAAATTATACCGTTCTTTTCATTGAGCAGTCTGATAACACAGTTTTCATGGGATCTGTAATAAGATATTTGGGAGCACATTGAAGCCTATGGTGACAAAGGAAATATCCTCAGAAAAAGAACAAAAAGGAGCTTTCTGTGATACTTCTTTGTGACATGTGAATTCATCTCACAGTATAACACCATTCCTTTCATTGAGAAGTTTGCTAACACTTTTTTCCTGAAATCTGCAATGGTATATTCGGGAGTGCATTGAGACCTATTGTGAAAAAGGAAATATCCTCAGAGAAAACCTAGAAAGAAGCTTTCTGAGAAACAGCTTTCTGGTGTGTGAATTCATCTCACAGAGTTACACTGTTCTTTTCATTGAGCAGTTTGCTAACACTATTTAGTTGGAATTTGCAATGGGATATTTTGGAGCATGTTGAAGCTTACGGTGACAAAGGAAATATCCTCAGACAAAAACTAGAAAGAAGCTTTTTGAGAAACTGCTTTGTGATTTGTGAATTCATCTTACAGAGATATAGGTTTCTTTTCATGGAGCAGTTTGGTAGCACTGTTTTTATGGAATCTGCAACAAGATATTTTGGATTGCATTGAAGCCTATGGTGACCAATGAAGTATCCTCAGATACAAACTAGAAAAAAAGATTTGTCAGAAACTGCTTTGTGATTTGTGAATTCATCTCACAGAATTGCACTAGTCTTTACATGGAGCAGTTTGGTAGCACTGTTTTTGGGGAATCTCAGAAGTGATATTTTACATCACATTGAAGGCTATGGTGACAAAGGTAATATCCTCAGAGAAAAACTAGAAAGAAGCTTCCTGAGAAATTGCTTTGTGATTTGTGAACTCATCTCATGGAGGTACACCATTCTTTTCAATGAGCAGTTTGGTAACTCTGTTTTTGGTTAATCTGAGAAGGGATATTTTGTATCACATTGAAGCCTATAGTGACAAAGGAAATGCCCTCAGATAAAAACTAAAAGAAATTTTCTGAGAAAATCCTTTGTGGTGTGTGAATTCATCTTACAGACTTACACATTTCTTTTCATGTAGCAGTTGGCTAACAATGTTTTTGTGGAATCAGCAAAGGGATATATGGGAGCACTTGAGGCCTATGGTGAAAAACGAAATATCCTCAGATAAAAACTAGAAAGATGCTGTCTGAGAAACTGCTTTGTAATGTGTGAATTCGTCTCACAGAGTTACAGTGTTCTTTTCATTGAGCTGTTTGCTAACACTCTTTTTGTGGAATTTGCAATGGGATATTTTGGAGGGCATTGGAGCCTATGGTGAAAAAGGAAACATCCTCAGAGTAAAAACCAAAGAGAGGCTTTCTGTGAAACTTCTTTGTGATGTTTGAATTCATCTCACAGAGTTACACTGTTCTTTTCATTTTGCAGTTTGGTAACACTGTTTTCTTGGAATCAACAATGGGATATTTTGCAGTGCACAAAAGCTTATGGTGACAAAGGAAACATCCTCATATAAAAAGTAGAAAGAAGCTTTGTGAGAAACTGCTTTGTGATGTGTTAATTTATCTCAAAAGGTTTCACGATTCTTTTCATTTAGCAGTTTGGTTGCACTGTTTTTGGAGAATCTGAGAAGGGATATTTGGGATCGCATTGAAGTCTATGGTGACAAAGTAAATATCCTCAGATAAAAACTGGAAAGAAGCTTTCTAAGAAAGTTCTTTCTGATGTGTGAATACATCTCACAGAGTTACATGTTTCTTTTCATGGAGCAGTTTGATAACACTGTTTTCATGGAATCTGCAAAGGGATATTTTGGAGTGCATTGAGATCAATAGTGAAAAAGGAAATATCCTCAGATAAAAACTGGAAAGAATCTTACTGAGAAACAGCTCTGTTCTACATGAATTCATCATACAGATTTACACTGTTGGTTTGATTGAGCAGTTTGATGACACTGTTTTCATGAAATCTTCAATAGGATATTTCAGAGTGCATTGAAACTAATGGTGACAAAGGAAATGTCCTCAGACAAAAACCAAAAATAAGCTTACTGTGAAACTGCTATGTGATGTGTGAAATTATCTTAGCAAGTTGCACCATTCCTTTCATTGAGAAGCTTGCTAACACTTTTTTCATGGAATCTGCAATGAGATATTCCAGAGCACATTGAGGAATATGGTGAAAAAGGAAATATCCTCAGATAAAAATTTGAAAGAACCTATCTGAGAAAGAGCTTTGTGATGTGTGAATGCATCTCACAGAGTTACATCCCTCATTTCATAGAGCAGTGTGGTAGTACTCTTTTTGGGGAATCTGAGAAGGGATATTTTGAATAGCATTGTATCCTATGGTGACAAAGGAAACATCCTCAGTTACAAACTACAAAGAAACTTTCTGAGAAACTGCTTTGTGATGTGTGAATTCATCTCACAGAATTATATGATTCTTTTCTTGGAACAATTTGCTAACACTGTTTTTGTGGAATCTAAAATAGTTTATTTTGGAGCACATTAAAGCCTATATTGACATTGGAAATATCCTCAGACAAAAACCAAAAAGAAGCTTTCTGAGACACAACTTTGTGATTTGTGGATTCATCTCACAGGGTTACTTGATTATTTTCATGGAGCTGTTTGGTAGCACTGTTTTTGGGTAAATGAGAATGGATATTTTGGATCACATTGAAGCCTATGGTGACAAAGAAAATATCCTCAGATAAAAACTAGAAAGACGCTTTCCGAGAAACTCCTTTGTAATGTGTCAATTCACATAACAAATTAATAACCTTTCTTTTCATGGAACAGTTTGCTAACACTATTTTCGTGGAATCCTCAAAGGGATATTCATTAGCGCATTGGGGTCTATGGTGAAAAAGGAAATATCCTCGGACAAAAACCAGAAAGAAGCTATCTGAGAAACTGCTTTATGATTTGTGAATTTAACTCACAGTGTTACAAGATTCTTTTCATGGAGTAGTTTGGCTACACTGTTTTTGGGGAATCTGAGAAGGGATATTTTGGATTGCCTTGAAGCCTATGGTGACAAAGAAATATAAACAGATAAAAACTAGAAAGAAGTTTTCTGAGAAAATTCTTTGTGATGTGTGTATCCATCTCACAGAGTAACAATTTCTTTTCATGGGACCGTGTGCTAATAATGTTTGCATGCTGTCTAAAAAGTGATATTTGGGAGCGAGTTGCAACCTATGGTGTAAAAAGAAACATCCTCAGATAAAAACTAGGAAGAAACTTTCTGAGAAATTGCTTTGTGATGTGTGAATTCATCTCACAGAATTACAGCACTAGTTTCATGGAGCAGTTTGCTAATACTATTTTCTTTGTATCTGCAATAAGATATTTTGGAGCACATTGAAGCCTATGGTGACATACGAAATACCCTCAGACAAAAACCCAAAAGAAACATTCTATGAAACTCCTTTGTAATGTGTGAATTCATCTCCTACAGTTACATCTTTCTTTTCATTGAGCAGTTTGCTGACACTATTTTCGTGGAATCTGCAAAGGGATATTTGGGAGCACATTGAGGCCTATGGTGAAAAAGGAAATATCCTTAGATAAAAGGTAGAAAGAAACATTTTGAGAAACTGCTTGTAATGTGTGAATTCATCTTACAGAGTTACACGATTCTTTTCATTGAGCATATTGATAACACTGGTTTCGTGGAATCTGCAATAATATATTTGGGAGCACATTGAAGCCAATGGCGACAAAGGAAATATAGTCAGATAAAAACAAAAAAGCTTTCTGTGAAACTGATTTGTGATGTGTGAATTCATCTCTCACAGTTATACCGTTCTTTTCATTGAGAAGTTTCCTAACGCTCTTTTCACAGAATCTACAAGGGGATATTTGGGAATGAATAAATGCCTATGAAAAAACAGGAAATATCCAAAAATATAAAGTAGAAAGAAGCTTTCTGAGAAACTGTTTTGTGAAGTGTGAATTTATCTCACAGAGTTACAGCACACTTTTCATAGAACAGTTTGGTAGCACTGTTTTTGGGGAACCTGAGAAGTGATATATTGAATTGCATTGAAGCCTATGGTGACAAAGGAAATATCGTTAGATAAAAATTAGAAAGAAGATTTCTTATAAACTGCTTTGTGACTTGCGAATTCATCTTGCAGAGTTACATGATTGTTTCCTTGCAGCAGTTTTTTAACAGTTTGCATGGAATCTGCAATATGATATTTGGGTGCGCTTTGAAGCCTATGATGACAAAGGAAATATCCTCAGATAAAAACCAGAAAGAAACTTTCTGAGAAAGTTATTTGTGATATGTGAATTCATCTCACAGAGTTACCCATTTCTTTTCATGGAGCAGTTTGCTAACACTGTTTTCATGGAATCTGCAAAGGGATATTTGGGAGTGCATTGGGCCTATGGTGAAATAGGAAATATCCTCAGACAAAAACTAGAAAGCAGTTTTCCGAGAAACTGTTTTGTGTTGTGTGAATTCATCTTTCAGAGAAAACACAGTACTTTTCATTGAGCAGTTTGATAACACTGTTTTCGAGGAATCTGCAACAGGATATTTTGGAGTGCATTGAAGTCTCTGGTGACAAAGGAAATATCCTCAGACAAAACCCAAAAACAACTTTCTGCGAAACTGCTTTGGGATGTGTGAAGTCATCTCACAATGTTACACTGTTCTTTTGATTGAGAAGTTGGCTTACACTTTTTTCGTGGAATCTGCATAAGGATATTCAGGAGCGCATAGAGGAATATGGTAAAAAAGGAAATATCCTCAGATAAGGACTGTTAAAAAGATTACTGAGAAACAGCTTTGTGATGTGTGAATTCATTTCACAGATTTACACCATTTTTTTCATGCAGCAGTATTGTAGCACTGTTGTTGGGGAATCTGCAATAGGATATTTGGAAGCGCATTGAAGCTTATGGTGAAAATGGAAATATCCTCAGACAAAAACCAAAAAGAAGCTTTTGGAGAAACTGCTTTGTGATGTGTGAATTCATTTCACAAATTTACACCTTTCTTTTCATGGAGAAGTTTACTAACACTATTTTCGTGGAATCTGCAAAGGGATATACATGAGCTATTGAGGCCTAGGGTGAAAAAGGAAATATCCCCTGACGAAAAATAGAAAGAAGTTTTCTGAGAAACTGCATTGTGATTTTTGAATTCATCTCACAGAGTTACATGATACTTTTCATGGAGCAGTTAGGTAGCACTGTTTTTGGGGAATATGAGAAGTGATGGTGTGGATAGCATTGAAGCCTATGGTGACAAAGGAAATGTCCTCAGATAAAAACTAAAAAGAAGCTTTCTGAGAAAGTACTTTGTGATGTGTGAATTTGTCTCAAAGAGGTACACCTTACTTTTCATGGAGCAGTTTGATAATACTGTTTTCATGGTATCTACAAAAGGATATTTGGGAGTGAGTTGAAGCCTATGGTGTAAAAGGAAATATACTCAGATAAAAACTAGAAAGAATCTTTCTGAGAAACTGCTTTGCGATATGAGAATGCATCTTACAGATTTACACCTTTCTTTTCATGGAGCAGTTTGCTAACAATATTTTCGTGAAATCTTCAAAGGGATATTCACGAGTGCATTGAGGCCTATGGTGAAAAAGGAAATATCCTTAGAGAAAAACTAGAAAGAAGCTTTCTGAGAAACTGTTTTGTGATTTGGAATTCATCTCACAGAATTACACGATTCTTTCTGTGGATCAGATTGGTAGCACTGTTTTTGGGGAATCTGAGAAGGGATATTTTGGATCACATTGAAGTCTATGGTGACAAAGGAAATACCCTCAGATAAAAACTAGAAAGAAGTTTTCTGATTAACTGCTTTGTGATGTGTGAATTCATCTCAAAGAGTTAAAATTTTCATTTCATGGAGCAGTTTACTAACACTGTTTTCATGGAATTTGCAACATAATATTTGGGAGCACATTGAGACTTATATTGAAAATGGAAATATACTCATTTAAAAAATACAAAGATGCTTTCTGAGAAATTGCCTTGTGATGTGTGAATTCATCACAAAGAGTTACACTTTTCTTTCCATCGAGCAATTTGATTACACTATTTTCAAGGAATCTGCAATAGGATATTTGGGAGAGCATTGAAGCCTATGGTGACAAAGAAAATATCCTCAGATAAACCAAAAAGAAACTTTCTGAGAAATTGCCTTGTGATGTGTGAATTCATCTCAAAGAGTTACATGGTTCCTTTCATTGAACAATTTTCTAACAATGTTTTCTTGCAGCCACAATGGGATATTTCTGAGAAAATTGAAGCTTATGGTGACAAAGGAAATATCCTCAGACAAAAACTAGAAAGAAGCTTTCTGAGAAACTGCTTTGAGATTTGTGAATTCATCTCACAGAGTTACAGGATACGTTTCATGGAGCAGTTAGTTAGAGCTGTTTTGGAGAAATATGAGAAGAGATATAGTGGATAGCATTGAAACCTATGGTGACAAAGGAAATATCCTCAGATAAAAATTAAAAAGAATCTGTCTGAGAAACTGCTTTGTGATGTGTGAATGCATCTCACAGATTTACACCTTTCTTTTCATGGAGCAGTTTCCTAACACTATTTTCATGTAACCTTCAAAGAGATATTCATGAGCTCATTGAGGCCTATGGTAAAAAAGGAAATATCCTCAGACAAAAACTAGAAAGAAGCTTTCTGAGAAAATTCTTGGTGTAGTTTGAATTCATCTCACAGAGCTATACCTTTCTTTCAAGGAGCAGTTTGCTAACACTATTTTCGTGGAATCTGTAAAGAGATATTTGGAAGCACATTGAAGCCCATAGTGAAAAAGAAAATATCCCCAGATAAAAACTAGAAAGAAGCTTTCTGAGAAACTACTTTGGGATGTGTAAATTCATCTCACAGTGTTACACCATTCCTTTCATTGAGCAGTTTGATAACACTGTTTTCGTGTTATCTGCAGTAGGATATTTCAAAGGGCATTGAAGCTTATGGTGACAAAGGAAATATCCTCAGACAAAAACTAGAAAGACGATTTCTGAGAAACTGCTTTGTAATTTGTGAATTCATCTCACAGAGTTACATGATTCTTTTCTTGGAGCAGTTTGGTAGCACTGCTTTTGGGGAATCTGACAAGGAATATTTGGGATTGCATTGAAACCTACAGTGATAAAGGAAATATCCTCAGATAAAAACTCGAATGGATCATTCTTGGAAAGTTCTTTGTGATGTGTGAATTCATCTCACAGAGTTACACAATTCTTTTCATTGAGCAGTCTAATAACCCTCATTACATGGAATCTGCAACAGGATATTTGGGAGCGCATTGAAGGCAATAGTGACAAAGAAAATATCCTCTGATAAAAAACAAAAAAATGCTTTCTGTAAGACCGTTTTGCAATGCATGAATTGAACTCACAGAGTTACACTGTTCTTTTCATTGAAGAGTTTGCTAACATTATTTTCTTGGAATCTGCAATGAGGTATTTTGGAGTGTATTAAAGCTTGTGGCAAAAAAGGAAATATCCTCAGATAGAAACTGTAAAGAAGCTTCCAGAGAAACTGCTTTGTGATTTGTGAATTCCTCTTAAGGAGTAACACCTTTCTTTACATGGAGCAGTTTGGTAGCACTGCTTTTGGTGAATCTGAGAAGGGATATTTTGTATGACTTTGAAGCCTATATTGACAAAGGAATTATCAAAACTAGAAAGAAACATAAAAACTAAAAACTAGAAAGAAGCTTTCTGAGAAACTTCTTCATGATGTGTAATTCATCTCACAGAGTTACAAGTTTCTTTTCATGGAGCAGTTTGCTACACTGTTTTCATGGAATCCACAAAGGGATTTATCAGAGTGCTTTGAAGATTATGTTGACAAAGGAAATATAAACAGACAAAAACCAAAAATAAACTTTCTGAGAAACGGTTTTTGATGTGTGAATTCACCTCACAGAGTTACACCATTCTTTTCATTGAGAAGTTTGCTAAAACTTTTCTCGATTAATCTGCAATGGGATATTTGGGGACACATTCAGGAATATAGTATAAAAGGAAATATCCTCAGATAAAAACTAGAAAGAAAATTTCTGAGAAAGTTATCTGTTATGTGTGAATTCATCTCACAGAGCTACAGCTTTATTTTCATGGAGCAGTTTCCTAACACTGTTTTTGTGGAATCTACAAAGGGATATTTGGGAGTGCATTGAGACCTATGTTGAAAAAGGAAGTATCCACACATAAAAAGTAGAAAGAACATTCTGAGAAACTGATTTGTGATGTGTGACTTCATCTCATGGAGTTACACAGTTCATTTCATTGAGTAGTTTGCTAACACTGTTTTCAGGGAATCTGCAAAGGGATATCTGGGAGTGCATTGAAGCCTATGGTGATGAAGGTAATATCCTCAGATAGAAACCAAAAAGAAACTTTCTGAGAGACTCCTTTGTGATGTGTGAATTGAACTCACAGAGATACACTGTCCTTTTCACTGAGCAGTTTACTAACACTGTCTTCTTGGAATGTGCAATGAGATATTTCAGAGCGTATTGAAGCTTATGATGACAAAGGAAATGTCCTCAGACAAAAACTAGAAAGAAGTTTCCTGAGAAAGTGCATTGTGATTTGTGAATTCATCTCAGAGAGTTACACCTTTCTTTTCATGGATTAGTTTGGTAGCACTGTTTTTGGGGAATCTGAGAAGGGATATTTTTGATTACATTGAAGCCTATATTGACAAAGGAAATATCCTCAGATAAAAACTAGAAAGAAACTTTCTGGGAAACTCCTTCATTATGTGTGAATCATCTCTCCGAATTACACCTTACTTTTCATGGAGCAGTTTGCTAACACTGTTTTCGTGGAGTCTGCAAAGGGATATTTGGGAGCACATTGGGGCCTATGGTGAAAAAGGAAATATTCTCAGATAAAAACTAGAAAGACGCTTTATGAGAAACGGCTTTGTGATGTGTGAATTCATCTTACAGGGTTACACTGTTCGTTTCATTGAGCAGTTTGCTAACACTGTTTTCATGGAATCTGTAATGGTATATTTGGAGCATATTGAAGGTTATAGTGACAAAGGAAATATCCTCAGGAAAAAACTAGAAAAAAGCTTTCTTAGAAACTGCTTTCTGATTTGTGAATTCATCTCACAGAGTTACATGATACTTTACATGGAGCAGTTTGGTAGCACTGTTTTTGAGGAATCAGAGAAGGGATATTTTGGATCACATTAAAGCCTCTGGTGACAATGGAAATATCCTCAGATAAGAACGAGAAAGAAGCTTTCTGAGAAACTTCTTTGTGATGTGTGAATTCATCTCACGGAGTTAAAATGTACTTTTCACTCAGCAGTTTGCTAATGCTGTTCTCTTGGAATCTGCAGTGGGATACCTCGGAGCACATTGAAGATTATGATGACCAAAGAAATATCCTCAGATAAACCAAAAGTAAGCTCTCTGAGAAACTGCTTCGTGATATGTGAATTCATCTCACAGACTTACACAGTTCTTTTCATTGAGAAGTTTGCTTACACTTTTCTCGTTTAATCTGCAATGGGATGTTCAGGCACACATTCAGGAATATAGTGAAAAAGAAAATATCCTCAGATGAAAACTAGAAAGAAGTTTTCTGAGAAACAGCTTTGTGATGTGTGAATTAGTCTCACAGAGTTACACCACTGTTTTCATTGAGCAGTTTGTTAGCACTGTTTTTGGGGAATCTGAGAAAGGATATATTGAATTGCATTGAAGCCTATGGTGACAAAGGTCATATCCTCAGACAAAAATTAGAAAGAAGTTTTCTGATAAAGTTCTTTGTGATGTGTGAATTCATTGCACAAAGTTACACCTTTCTTTTCATGGGGCAGTTTTCTAACACTGTTTATGTGGAATCTGCAAAGGGATATTTGTGAGTGCATTGAGGCCTGTAGTGAAAAAGGAATTATCTTCAGATAAAAATGAGAAAGATGCATTCTGAGAAACCGCTTTGTGACGTGTTAATTCACCTCACAGAGTTGCACGATTCTTTTCATGGATCATTTGGTAACAGTGTTTTTGGGGAATCAGAGAAGGCATATTTTGGATCTCATTGAAGCCTGTGCTGACAAAGGAAATATCCTCAGAATAAAACTAGAAAGAAGTTTTCCGAGAAAGTAGATTGTGATGTGTGAATTCATCTCACAGAGTTACATGGTTCTTTTCATTGATCGGTTTGATAACACTGTTTTTGTGGAACCTGCAATAGGATATTTGGGAGCACATTAAATCCTATGATGAGATAGAAAATGTCCTCCAATAGAAACCTAAAAGAAGCTTTCTGAGAAACTGCTTTGTGATGTGTGAATTCACCTCACAGAGTTACAATTTTCTTTTCATGGAGTAGTTTGCTAACACTGTTTTCTTGCAATCTGCAAAGGGATATTTCAGAGCACATTGAAGCTTATGATGACTAAGAAATATCCTCAGACAAAAACTAGAAAGAACGTTCTGAGAAACTGCTATGTGATTTGTGAATTCATCTCACAGAGCTACACGATTCTTTTCATGGATGAGTTTGGTAGCACTGTTTTTGGGAAATCTGCAGAGATATTTTGGATCACATTGAATCCTAATGTGACAAAGGAAATATCCTCAGATAAAAACTAGAAAGAAGCTTTCTGAGAAACTTCCTTGTGATGTGTGAATTCATCTTACAGAGTTACACCTTTCTTTTCACGGAGTGTTTTGCTAACACTGTTTTCATGGAATCTGCAAAGGGATATTTTGGAGTGCCTTGAGGCCAATAGTGAAAAATGAAACATCCTCAGATTAAAAGCAGAAAGAAGCATTCTGAGAAACCACTTTGTTATGTGTTAATTCATCTCACAGAGCTACATGATTGTTTTCCTGGATCAGATTGGTAGAACACTTTTTGGGGAATCTGAGAAAGGATATTTTGGATTGCTTTGAAGCCTATGGTGGCAAATGAAATATCCTCAGATAAAAACTGGGAAGAAGCTTTCTGAAAAAGTTCTTTGTGATGTGTGAATTCACCTCACAGCGTTACACATTCCTTTTCGTGAATCACTTTCCTAACATTGTTTTCGTGGAATCTGCAAAGGGATATTTGGGAACGCTTTTAGGCCTCTAGTGAATTGGAGCGTATTGAAGCCTATGTTGAAAAGGAAATATCCTCCGATAAACCTAGAAAGAAGCTTTTTGAGAAAGTTCTTAGTGATGTGTGAATTTGTCTCACAGAGTTAAAACTTTCTTTCCATGCAGCAGTTTGCTAAAACTGTTTTCATGTAATCTTCAAGGAGATATTTGGGGGTGCATTGAGGCCTGTGGTGAAAAACTAAATATCCTCAGATAAAAACCAAAAAGAAGCGTTCTGAGAAACTGCTTTTTGATGTGTAAATTCATCTCACACTGTTACACAGTTCTTTTCATTGAGCAGTTTGCTAGCACTGTTTTCATGGAATCTTCTAAGGCATATTTGGGAGCACATTGAATAATATAGTGAAAAAAGAAATATCCTCATATAAAACTAGAAAGAAGCTTTTTGAGAAACTGCTTTGTGATGTGTGAATTCATCTTACAAAGTTACACTGTTCTTTTCATTGAGCAGTTTGATAACAATGTTCTCGTGGAACATTGTTATCAAACAGCTATCTGCAGTAGCTGACTTTGGAGTACAGTGAACCCTCTGGTGACAAAGGAAATATCCTCAGATAAAAACCAAAAAGAATATTTCTGTGAAAATACTTTGTGATGTGTGAATTCATCTTACAAGGTTACACTGTTCCTTTCGTTGAGAAGTTTGCTAACACTTTTTTCATGGAATCTGCAAAAGGATATTCGGGAGTGCATAGAGGAACTTGGAGAAAAAGGAAATATCCTCAGATAAAGACTAGTAAGAAGTTAACTGAGAAACAGCTTTGTGATGTGTGAATTCATTTCACAGAATTACACAATTTTTTTTCATGGAGCAGTAAAGGAAGCACTGTTTTTGGGGAATCTGCAATAGGATTTTTGGGAGCACGTTGAAGCCTATGGTGACAAAAGAATTATCCTCAGGCAAAAAACAAAAAGAAGCTTTCTGAGCAACTGCTTTGTGATGTGTGAATTCATCTCACAAAGTTACACGTTTCTTTTCATGAGCAATTTACTAACACTATTTTTATGGAATATGCAAGGGTTTATTCATGAGTACATTGAGGCCTATGGGGAAAAAGGAAATATCCCCAGACAAAAACTATAAAGAAGCTTTCTGAGAAACTGCTTTGTGATTTGTGAATTCACCTCACAAAGTTGCACCATTCTTTCATGGAGCAGTTTGGTAGCACTGTTTTGGGGGCATCTGAGAAAGAATAATTTTGATAGCATTGAAGTCAATGGTGACATAGGAAATATCCTCAGATAAAATTTAGAAAGAAAATTTCTGAGAAACTTCTTTGTGATGTGTGAATTCATCAGATTTACACTGTTCTTTTCATTGAGAAATTTGCTGGTTCTTTTTTCGTGGAATCTGTGATGGGATATTCCAGAGTGCATGGAGGCCTATGGTGAAAAAGGAAATATCCTCAGATAAAAACTAGAAAGAAGTTTTCTGAGAAACTACTTTTGGATGTGTAAATTCATCTCACAGAGATACAGTGTTGTTTTCATTGAGCTGTTTGATAACACTGTTTTCGTGGAATCTGAAATAGGATACTTGGGATCACATTGAAGCCTATGGTGTATGGTGACAAAGGAAATATCCGCAGAGCAAAACCAAAGGAAACTTTCTAAGAAATTGCTTTGTGATGTGTGAATTCATCTCACAGTTTTACACCTTTCTTTTCACGGGGCAGTTTGCTAACACTGTTTTCATGGACTCTGCAAAGGGATATTCATGAGCACATTGAGGCCTAGGGTGAATGAGGAAATATCCTCAGACAAAAACTAGAAAGAAGGTTTCCGAGAAACTGTTTCATGATGGGTGAATTCCTCTCACAGAGTTATACCTTTCTTTTCATTGAGCAATTTGGTAACACTTTTTTTGGGGATCTGCAAAGGGATTTCTGGGAGCTCATAGAGGCCTTTGGTGAAAAAGGAAATATCTTCAGATAAAAACTGGAGAGAAGGTTTTTGAGAAGCTGTTTTCTGATATGTGTATTCACCTCATAGAGATGAACCACTTTCTTCATTGAGCTGTTTGGCATCACTGTTTTTGTGGTGTCTGAGAAGGGATATTTGTGAGCACATTGACCCTGACTGGAAAAGTAAATATGCACAGATAAAAAATAGAAAGAAGCCTTTTGAGAAATTTCTTTATGATGGTTGATTTCACCTCCAACAGGCAAACAATTTTTTTCTTTGAACAATTTGGTAACCCTGTTTTTGTTTAATCTACAGAGGGATATTCAGAGAACACAGAAGCCTATGGTGAAAAAGGAAATACCCTCAGATAAAAATTTGAAAGAAGCTTTCTGAGAGACTGTTTTTTGATGGGTGAATTTATCTAACAAATTTAAATCTTCCTTTTCATTGAGCAGGTTGGTAACACTGTTTTTGTGGACTATGCAACAGGATATTAGGGAGCGTATAGAGGCCAAGGTTGAAAAAGGAAATATCTTCCAGTAAAAACTGGAGAGAAAGTTTCTGATAACTCCTTTGTCAAATGTGCATTCATCTCATAGAGGTAAAGCTTTCTGTTGACAGAGCAGTTTGGCATCACTGTTTTTCTGGTGTCTGAGAGGGGATATTTGGGAGTGCATGGAAGCTGATGGTGGAAAAGGAAATATCCTGAGATAAAAACTAGAAAGAAGCTTTCTGAGAAATTTCTTTGTGATGGGTGAATTCGTCACACAGAGTTACACCTTTGTTATCTTTGAGCAGTTTCTTAGCACTTGTTTTTATGGAATCTGCAAAGGGATATTTGGGAGCCCATAGAGGCCTAAGGTGAAAAAAGAAAATTCTCCAGTTAAAAACTGGAGAGAAGCTTTTGGAGAAGATCCTTTCTAATGTGTGCATTCATCTCATATTGCTAAAAGTTTCTGTTGAGGGAGGACTTTGGTATCACTGTTTTTGTTTTGTCTGAGAAGGGATATTTTGGTGTACTCTGAAGCCTATGGTGACAAAGGAAATATCGTCAGACAAACACCAAAAAGAAGCTTTCTGATAAACTGCTTTGTGATGTGTGCATTCATCTCACTGGTTTACACCTTTACTTTCATGGAGCAATTTGCTAACCCTATTTTCATGGAATCTGCAAAGGGATATTCAAGAGTGCACTGAGGCAAATGGTGAAAAAGGAAATATCCTAAGACAAAAACTAGAAAGACACTTTCTGAGAAACTGCTTTGTGATTTATGAATTCATCTCACCGAGTTACAGCACTCTTTTCATGGAGCAGTTGGGTAGCACTGTTTTTGGGGAATCTGAGAAGGGATATTTTGGAATGTATTGAAGCCTATGGTGACAAAGGAAATATCCTCAGATAAAATCTAGAAAGAAACATCTTGAGAAACCTCTTTGTGATGTGTGAGTTCATCTCACAGAGTTACACCATTCTTCTCATTGAGAAGTCTGTTAACACGTTTTTCATGGAATCTGCAATGGGATATTCGGAGTGCATTGAGAAATATGGTGAAAAAGGAAATATCCTCAGATAAAAGCTAGTAAGAAGCTTTCTGAGAAACAGCCATGTGATGTGTGAATTCATCTCACAGAGTTACACGATTCTTTTCATGGAGTAGTTTGTTGGCACTGTCTTTGGGGAATCTGAGGAGGGATAGTTTGGAGTGCATTGAAGCCTCTGGCGACAAAGGAAATATCCTCAGATAAAAACTAGAAAGAAGCTTTCTGAAAGTTCTTTGTGATGTGTGAATTCACCTCACAGAGGTACACCTATTGCTTCATGGAGCAGTTTGTAGACACTGTTTTGGTGGAGTCTTAAAAGTGTTATATGGGAGAGCATTAAGTCCAATGGTGAAAAAGGAAATATCCTCAGGTAAAAACTAGAAAGAAGCTTTCTGAAAAACTACTTTTGGATGTGTGAATTCATCTCACAGAGATACACTGCTGTTTCAATTGAGCAGTTTGATAACACTATTTTTTGTGGAATCTGCAAAACGATATTTGGCAGCACTTTGAGGCCTATGGTGAAAAAGGAAGTATCCTCAGATTAAAATCAGAAAGAATATTTCTGAGAAACTGCTTTGTGATGTGTAAATTCAACTCACAGAGTTACACTGTTCTTTTCACTGAGCAATTTGCTTGTACTGTTTTCTTGGAATCTGCAGTCTGATACTTTGGAGTGCATTGAAGCTTATGGTGACAAAAGAAATATCCTCACATAAAAACTAGAAAGAAGCTTTCTGAGAAACTGCTTTGTTATGGGTAAATTCATCTCACAGAGTTATACCTTTCTTTTCACTGAGCAGTTTGGTAGCACTGTTTTTGGGGAACCTGCAAAGGGATTTTTGGGAGCTCATAGAAGCCTATGGTGAAAAAGTAAATATCTGCAGATCAAAACTGGAGAGAAGGTTTTTGAATAACTGTTTTGTGGTAACGTATTCACCTCATAGAAATGTACCATTTTGTTGATTGAGCAGTTTGACATCACTGTATTTGTGGTGTTTGAGAAGGGATATGTGGGAGCACACTGAGGTTGATGGTGGAAGTAAATATGCACAGATGAAAGCTAGAAAGGAGCTTTCAAAGAAATTTCTTTGTGATGGGTGAATTCACCAGACACAGTTACACCTTTCTTTTCTTTGAGCACTTTGGTAGCACTGTTTCTAGGAATCTGCAAAGGGATATTCGGGAGTTACTAGAGGCCTAGGGTGAAAGCGGAAATAACTTCAGATTAAAACTTTGGAGAAGCTTTTTTAGAAACAGTTTTATGATGTATATATTCATCTCAGAGTTTAACGTTTTGGTTGATTGAGAAGTTCGGCATCACTGTTTTTGTGGTATCTGAGAGGAGTTATTTGGAAGCACAAAGAAGCCTATGGTGAAAAAGGAAATATCCTCAGATGAAATCTGGAAAGAAGCTTTCTGAGAAACTACTTTTGGATGCGTGAATTTATCTCACAGAGGTACACTGTTGTTTTCATTGAGCAGTTGATAACACTGTTTTCATGGGATGTGTAATAGGATATTTGGAAGTGCATTGAAGCCTATGGTGACAAAGGAAATAACTTCAGATAAAAACCAAGAAGAAACTTTTTGAGAAACTGCCTTGTGATGTGTGAATTCTTCTCACAGAGTTACACTGTTCTTTTCATTGAGCAGTTGGCTAACACTGTTTTCTTGGAATCTGCAATGGGATATTTTGGAGCACATTGAAGCTTAGGGTTAAAAAGGAAATATCCTCGTATAAACACTAAAAAGAAACTTTCTGAGAAAGTTCTTTGTGATGTGTTAATTCATCTCACAGAGTTACACGATAATTTTCATGGATCAATTTGTGAGCAGTGTTTTTGGGGAATCTGAGAAGGGATATTTTGGATCGCATTCAAACCTATGGTGACAAAGGAAATATTCTCAGATAACTACACAGAATCTTTCTGAGAAAGTCCTTTGTGATGTGTGAATTCATCTCAGAGAGTTACACCTTTCTTTTCATGGAGTTGTTTGCTAACATTATTTTCGTGGATTCTGCAATGGTTTGTTTGGGAGTGCTTTGAGGGCTATGGCAAAAAAGGAATTATCCTCAGATAAAAACTATAAAGAAGCTTTCTGAGAAACCGCTTTGTGATGTGTAAATTCATCACATGAGAGAAGGTTTTTGAGAACCTTTTTTGTGATGTGTGTTTTCATCTCATATAGATAAACAATTTTATTGATAGAGAAGTATTGTCTCACTGTTTTTGTGGTGTCTGAGAAGGGATATTTGGGAGCACATGGAAGCCGATAGTGGAAAAGGAAATATTCTCATATTTAAACTAGAAAGAAGCTTTCTGAGTAACTACTTCTGGATGGAAGAATTGACCTCTCAGAGTTACACTGCTCTTTTCATTGAGTAGTTTGATAACACTATTTTCTTGAAATCTGCAATTGGATATTTCAGAGCACATTGAAGCATAGGGTGACAAAGGAAATATCCTCACATAAAAACTAGGAAGAAGCATTCTGAAAAACTGCTTTGTGGTTTGTGAATTCATCTCACAGAGTTACACGATACTTTACATGGAGCAGTTTGGTAGCACTGTTTTTATGGAATCTGCAAAGGGATATTCGGGAACTCCTAGAGGCCTACAATGAAAAAGAAAATAACTTCAGATAAAAATTGGAGAGAAGATTTTTGAGTAATTGTTTTTGACATGTTTATTCACCTCATAGAGTTTAACCTTTTTGTTGATTGGGCAGTCCAGCATCACTGTTTTTGTGGTACCTGAGAGCATATATTTGGGAGCACATTGAAGCCTACAGTGAAAAAGGAAATATCATCAGATTTAAACTAGAAAGAAGCTTTCCAAGAAACTGATTTGTGTTGGGTGAATTCATCTCACAGAGTCACAAGGTTCTTTTAATTGAGCAGTTTGGTAGCACTCTTTTTGTGGAATCTGCAGAGGGATATTTGTGAGCACGTTGAGGTTTAAGGTGAAAAAAGAAATTTCTTCAGGTAAAAACTGTAGAGAATATACACCATGGAATACTATGCAGCCATAAAAAAGGATGAGTTTGTGTCCTTTGTAGGGACATGGATGCAGCTGGAAACCATCATTCTTAGCAAACTATCACAAGAACAAAAAACCAAACACTGCATGTTCTCACTCATAGGTGGGAACTGAACAATGAGGAAGGGGAACATCACACACTGGGGCCTATAATGGGGAGGGGTGAGGGGGGAGGGATTGCATTGGGAGTTATACCTAATGTAAATGACGAGTTGATGGGTGCTGACGGATTGATGGGTGCAGCACCGCAACATGGCACAAGTATACATATGTAACAAACCTGCACGTTATGCACATGTACCCTAGAACTTAAAGTATAATAATAATAAAAAAAATGTAGAGAAGCTTTCTGAAAGTGGAATTTGAGAAAGAATACTTTGGATTGCATGCAAGCCTATGCTGACAAAGGAAATATCCTCAGATAAAAACTAGAAACATGCTTCCTGAGAAACAACTTTATGATGAATGAATTTATCTCACAGAGTTAAACCTTTCTTTTCAATGTGCAGTTTGGTAGCACTGTTTTTTTGGAATCGGCAGAGGGATATTCGAGAGTGCATAGAAGCCTAAGGTGAAAAAAGGTAATTCTTCAGGTAAAAACTTCAAAGAAGCTTTCTGAGAAACTCCTTTGTGAGTTTTGCATTCATCTTCTAGAGGTAAACATTTCTGTTGAGGGAGCACTTTGGTATCACAGTTTTTGTGGTGTCCGAGAAGGGATATTTAGGAGCACATTGAAGCCTACGGTGGAAAAGAAAATATCCTGATATAACAACTAGAAAGAAGCTTTCTGAGAAGCTGCCTTGAAATGTGTTAATTCATCTCATAGAGTTACATGATTAGCAGTTTGGTAGCTCTGTTTTTCAGGAATCTGAGAAGGGATATTTTGAATCACATTGTAGCCTATGGTGACAAAGGAAATATCCTCAGATAAAAACTAGAAGGAAGCTTACTGAGAAAGTTCTTAGTGATGTATGAATTCATCTCACAGAGTTACACCTTTATTTCATGAAACAGTTTGCTAGCACTGTTTTCGTGGAATCTGCAAAGGGATATTTGGGAGTGCATGGAGGCCTGTAGTGAAAAAGGAAATATCCTCAGATAAAAGCTAGAAAGAAGCTTTCTGAGAAACTGCTTGTTGATGTGTGAATTCATCTCACAGAGTTATAAAGTTCTTTCATTGAGCAGTTCGGTAACAATGTTATCATGGAATCTTCAGTAGGATATTTTGGAGAGCATTGAAACCTATGGTGACATAGGAAATATCCTCAGATAAAAAGCAAAAAGAAGCTTTCTGAGAAACTGCTTTGGGATGTGTGAATTCATCTCACAGATTTGCACTGTTCTTTTCATTGATCCGTTTGCTATCACTGTTTTCTTGGAATCTGCAATAATATATTTTGGAGCGCATTGAAACTTTGAGTGACAAAGGAAATATCCTCAGATAAAAACTAGAAGAAAGCTTTCTGAGAAACTGCTTGTGATTGGTGATTTCATCTCACAGAGTTACCCGATTCACTTCATGAAGCAGTTTGGTAGCCATGTTATTATGGAATCTGCAAAAATATATTCAGGAGCTCCCAGAGGTCTATGGTGAAAAAGGAAATAACTTCAGATAAAAACTAGAGAGAAGATTTTCGAGAAATGATTTTGTTAAGTGTATTCATCTCACAGAGTTTAACTTCTTTGTTGAATGAGAGAGAAGCCTTTCCAGAAACGGTTTTGTGATGCGTGTATTCATCTCAAAGAGTTTAAACTTCTTGTTGATTGAGCAGTTTGGCATCACTGTTTTTGTGGTATCTGAGAGGATATATTTGGGAGCACACTGAAGCCTACCATGAAAAAGGAAATATCCTCAGATTTGAACTAGAAAGAAGTTTTCTGAGAAACTTCTTTGTGAAGAGTGAATTCATCTGTCAGATTTACGTCTTTCTTTTCACGGAGCAGTTTTCTAACTCTATTGTTATGGAATCTGTGAAGGACATTTTGGAGCACTGTGAAGCTTATAGTGAAAAATTAAATCTCCTCATATAAAAACTAGAAAGAAGCTTTCTGAGAAACTGCTTTGTAATGTGTTAATTCACCTCACAGAGTTACACGATTCTTTTCATGGATCAGTTTGGTACCACTGTTTTTGGGGATTCTGAGGAGGGATATATTGGATCACATTAAAGCCTATGGTGACAAAGGAAATATCCTCTGGTGAAAACTAGAAAGAAGCTTTATGAAAAAGTTGGTTGTGAAGTTTGAATTCATCTCAGAGTTTCACACCTTTCTTTTCATAGAGCAGTTTGCTAACACTGTTTCCGTGGAATCTGCGAAGGGATATCTCGATGTGCATTGAGACCTGTAGTGAAAAAGGAAATATCCTCACATAAAAACTGGAAAGAAGCTTTCTGAGAAAGTGCTTTGTGATGTGTGAATTCATCTTGCAGAGTTACACCATTCTTTTCATTGAGCAGTTTGATAACACTGTTTTTGTGGAATCTGCAATAGGGTATTTTGGAGCGCATTGAAGCCTCTGGTGATAAAGTAAATATCCTCAGATAAAAACCAAAAATATTTCTGGGAAACTGCTTTATGATGTGTGAATTCATCTCACAATGTTATACTGTTCTTTTCATTGAGAGGTTTGCTAACACTTTTTTCATGGAATCTGCATTGGGATATTCGTGAGTGCATAGTGGAATATGATGAAAAAGGAAATATCCTTACATAAAAACTAGTAAGAATCTTATTGAGAAACAGCTTTGTGATGTCTGAATTCATTTCTCAGAGTTACACCATTTTTTTTCATGCAGCAGTATTATAGCACTGTTGTTGGGGAATCTGCAATAGGATATTTGGAAGCGCATTGAAGCCTATTCGGACTATGGAAATAGCCTCAGGCAAAAACCAAAAAGAAGCTTTCTGAGAAACTGCTTTGTGATGTGTGATTTCATCTCACAAATTATGCCTTTCTTTTCATGGAGCAGTTTGCTAACATTATTTTTGTGGAATCTACAAAGGGATATTAGTGAGTGCATTAAGCCTGTGGGGAAAAAGGAAATATCCCCCAACAAAAACTAGAAAGAATTTTTCTGAGAAACTGTTTTGTGATTTGTGAAGTCATCTCACAGAGTTACATGACATCTTTCATGGAATAGTTAGGTAGCATTGTTTTTGGGGAACCTGAGAAGGGATATTGTGGATAGCAATGAAGCATATGGTGACAAAGGAAATATCCTGAGTTAAAAACTAGAAAGAAGCTTTCTGAGAAAATACTTTGTGATGTGTGAATTCATCTCACAGAGGTACATCTTTCTTTTCATGGAGCAGCTTGATAACACTTTCTTTTGTGGAATCTGTAATTGTATATTTTGTAGCACACTGAGGAATATAGTGAAAAAGCAAATATCCTCAGACAAAAACTAGTAAGAAGCTACCTGAGAAACAACTTTTTGATATGTGAATTTATTTCACAGAGTTACACCATTCTTTTCATGCAGCAGTATGATAGCAATAGGATATTTGGGAGTGCATTGAAGCCTACGGTGACACAGGAAATATCCTCAGACAAAAAGCAAAATGAATCTTTCTGAGAAACTTCTTTGTGATGGGCGAATTCATTTCACAAATATACACTTTTCTTTTCATGGAGCAGTTTTCTAACACTATTTTCGTGGAATCTTCAAAGGGATATTCGCGAGTGCATTGAGGCCTATGGTGAAAAAGGAAATATCCTCAGATAAAAACTAGAAAGAAGATTTCTGAGAAATTGCTTCCTGGTGTGCGAATTCACCTAACAGTGTTACACTGTTCTTTTCACTGAGCAGTTTGCTAACACTGTTTTCTTGGAATCCGCTATGGGATATTTCAGAGTGCATTGAAGCTTATATTGACAAAGAAAATATCCTCAGACAAAAACTAGAAAGAAGATTTCTGAGAAACTGCTTTCTGATGTGTGAATTCATCTCACAGAATTACACCTTTCCTTTCATTGAACAGTTTGGTAGCACTGTTTTTGGGGAATCTGAGAAGGGATATTTTGGATCACCTTGAAGCCTATGGTGACAAAGGAAATGTCCTCACATAAAAACTAGAAAGCTTTCTAAGAAAATTCTTTTTGAGGTATGAATTCGTCTCACAGAGTTACGCTGTTCTTTTCATTCATCGGTTTGCTGACTGTGTTTTCTTGGAATCCACAATGGGATATTTCAGAGTGCATTATAAGCTTGTGGTGACAAAGGAAATACCCTCATATAAAAACTAGAAAGAAGCTTTCTGAGAAACCACTTTGTGATGTGTTAATTCATCTCACAGAGTTACATGATTCTTTTCATGGATCACTTTGGTAGCACTGTTTTTGGGGAATCTGAGAAGGGATATTTTAGATTACATTGAAGCCTATGGTGACAAAGGAGCTATCCTCAGAAAATAACGAAAAAGAGGTTTTTGAGAAATTGCTTTCTGATGTGTGAACTCATCTCACAGAGTTACAGTGTTCTTTTCATTGAGCAGGTTCGTAACACTGTTTTCTTGGAATCTGTAATAGGATATTTTGGATTACATTGAAGCTTAGGGTGACAAAGGAAATATCCTCAGACAAAAAGTAAAACAATCTTTCTGAGAAACTGCTTTGTGAATTGTGATTTCATCTCAGAATTTCACGATTATTTCATGGAGCAGTTTGTTAGCACTGTTATTGCAGAATCTGATGAGGGATATTGTGGATTGTATTGAAGTCTACGGTGACAAAGCAAATATCTTAATATAAATACTAGAGAGAAGCTTTCTGGGAAACCACTTTGAGATGTTTCAATTCATCTCACAGCATAACATGATTCTTTTCATGGATCTGTCTGTTAGCACTGTTTTGGGGAATCTGAGAAAGGATATTTTGTATTGCATTGAAGCCTATGGTGACAATGAAAATATTCTCAAGTAAAAACTAGAAAGTTGGACGGAGAATGACATTGACGAGATGAGAGAAGAAGGCTTCAGTCCATCAAACTTCTCAGAGCTAAAGGAGGAATTAGTACCCAGCACAAAGAAACTCAAAATCTTGAAAAAAGAGTGGAAGAATTGATAACTAGAATAATTAATGCAGAGAAGGCCGTAAACGAACTGACAGAGATGAAAACCATGACACGGGAAATACATCACAAATGCACAAGCTTCAGGAACCAACTCCATCAACAGGAAGAAAGAGTATCAGCGATTGAGGATCAAATGAATGAAATGAAGCGAGAAGAGAAATCTAAAGAAAAAAGAAGAAAAAGAAATGAACAAAGTCTGCAAGAAGTATGGGATTACGTAAAAAGACCAAATCTACGTCTGA
>NW_012102148.1:0-1169 GCF_000951045.1 Mandrillus leucophaeus | reverse complement strand
AAACAAGAAATGGGGAAAGGATTCCCTATTTAATAAATTGTGCTGGGGAAATTGGCTAGCCATAAGTAAAAAGCTGAAACTGGATCCTTTCCTTACTTCTTATACGAACATTAATTCAAGATGTGTTAGAGACTTAAATGTTAGACCTAATATCATAAAAACTCTAGAAGAAAACCTAGGTAATACCATTCAAGACAGATGCATGGGCAAGGACTTCTTGTCTAAAGCACGAAAAGCAAGGGCAACAAAAGCCAAAACTGACAAATGAGATCTAATTAAACTAAAGAGCTTCTGCACAGCAAAGGAAACTACCATCAGAGTGAACAGGCAACCTACAGAATGGGAGAAAATTTTTGCAATCTACTCATATGACAAAGGGCTAATATCCAAAACCTACAACGAACTCAAACAAATTTACAAGAAAAAAACAAACAACCCCATTAAAAACTGGGCAAAGGATATGAACATACATTTCTCAAAAGAAGACATTCATACAGCCAACAGACACATGAAAAAATGCTCATCATCACTGGCCATCAGAGAAATGCAAATCAAAACCACAATGAGACACCATCTCACACCAGTTAGAATGGCGATCATAAAAAGTCAGGAAACAACAGGTGCTGGAGAGGATGTGGAGAAATAGGAACACTTTTACACTGTTGGTGGGATTGTAAACTAGTTCAACCATTATGGAAAACAGTATGGCGATTCCTCAAGGATCTAGAACTAGAAGTACCATATGACCCAGCCATCCCATTACGGGGTACATACCCAAAGGATTATAAATTATGCTGCTATAAAGACACATAAACATGTATGTTCATTGCGGCACTATTCACAATAGCAAAGATGGAATCAACCCAAATGTCCATCAGTGACAGACTGGATTAAGAAAATGTGGCACAGGGAGCAAGATGGCCAAACAGGAATAGCTCCAGTCACCAACTCCCAGCGCAAGCTACACAGAAGATTGCGGATTTCTGAATTTTCAACTGAAGTACTGGGTTCATCTCACTAGGGAGTGCCGGACAATTGGTGCTGGTCAGCTGCTGCAGCCCGACCAGCGAGAGATGAAGCAGGGCGAGGCATCGCCTCACCTGGGAAGCACAAGGGGGAAGGGAATCCCTTTTCCTAGCCAGGGGAACTGAGACACACAACACCTGGAA
>NW_012102147.1:46726-46999 GCF_000951045.1 Mandrillus leucophaeus | reverse complement strand
GAAAACCTAGGTAGTACCATTCAGGACATAGGCATGGGCAAAGACTTCATGTCTAAAACACCAAAAGCAACGGCAGTAAAAGCCAAAATTGACAAATTGGATCTAATTAAACTAAATAGCTTCTGCACTGCAAAAGAAACTACCATCAGAGAGAACAGGAAACCTACAGAATGGGAGAAAATTTGTGCAATCTACTCATCTGACAAAGGGCTAACATCCAGAACCTACAAAGAACTCAAACAAATTTACAAGAAAAAAACAAACAACCCCATC
>NW_012102147.1:42568-43212 GCF_000951045.1 Mandrillus leucophaeus | reverse complement strand
TTAGGAGTCTTATGTTTGTTTTAGATACAATGCCTGAGATTTTTAATTGTACTTAGTAGCAGGAATAAAGAAAAGTGTGTATATATATATATATAATATATATATATATATATATATATATTCCATTTCCCTTAAGTTAAAAAGTCATATCCTATATTATTTGACTCAGTTGATGACACCACCAAGTCACATAAACAATAAATACAGAAGTCATACTTAATTCTTTCTTCTCTTTCAACATCTACATATACTCATTTAATGAAGTGGATGTTTCCTAATTTCTATATTTTATTCTAATTTCTTTCTTGCAACATCACCAGCAATGCCTTAGTTAAGACTTTGTCATTTCTCATCTTAATTATGAATTAACTTCATAACTAATATTCCTGCTTCCTACCTTATTACCTTTAAACTCATATTTCACATTGAACCCAGAGTGATTTCCTTTAAGGTAAACACATCAAGATAACAAATATATTCATAACCACCCAGAATTTTTTCATGTTCCTGTATAATCCACCTCCCATCCCTGGCAAAAATTAATCTGATTTGTTTCACTTGATATTTGTTTTGATTTTCTGGAATTCTGTATAAATATAGATTTTTTTTCTGATTTTTTCTTTTTTCTTTTTTCTTTTTTTTTT
>NW_012102147.1:36781-41443 GCF_000951045.1 Mandrillus leucophaeus | reverse complement strand
TAGTCTGATGGGCTTCCCTTTGTGGGTAACCCGACCTTTCTCTCTGGCTGCCCTTAAGATTTTTTCCTTCATTTCAACTTTGGTGAATCTGGCAATTATGAATTATATGGTTTTGCGTTTATTTCTTAGTCTTGATTTCTACTTTCATTGCACCATAGTCCTAGAGACTATTGGTTATGATTTCAGTTCTCTTGCATTTGCTTATTAGTGGTTTACCTCTAATTATGCATTTTGTTTTAGAATATGTCCTATGTGGTAGTAAGAAAAATGTGTATTTTGTTATTTTTTGGTGGAGAGTTCTACAGCTATCTATCAGGCACATTTTGTCCAGTGCTGAGTTCCAGTCATTAATATCTTTATTAATTTTCTGCCTCAATAATCTGTGTAATACTGTCAATGGGGTGTTAAAATCTCACACTATTATTGTGTGGTAGTCTAAGACTCTTTGAAGGTCTCTATGAACTTGCCTTATAAATTGAGGTGCTCCTGTGTTGGGTGCATACAGATTTAGAATAGTTACATCTTCTTGTTGAATTGAGCCCTTTACCATTATTTGACATTTTTCTTTGTCCTTTTTGATGTTTGTCAGTTCTACTTTGTCTACAACTAAGATTGCAATCCCTTATTTTTCTGTTTTCCATTTTCTTGATAGATTTTCCTCCTTTTATTTGAGCCTATGTGTGACATTACATATGAGATAGGTCTCTTGAAGACAACATACTGATGGGTCATGGTTCTTTATTCAGCTTGCCATGCTGTGTCTTTTAATTGGGGCATCCAGCCCATTTACATTTAAAGTCAGTATAGATATGTGTGAATTTGATCCTGTCGTCACCTTGTTAGCTGGTTATTTTGCAGACTTGTTTATGTGGTTGCTTTACAATGTCACTGGTTTGTGTACTTCAGTGTGTTTTTGTAGTGGTGGGTAATGTTCTTTTCTTTCCATATTTAGTGAGAAAAGAAATTCTGAGTTGTAATTTCTTTTCTTTAAGAATATTGAATATTGACACCCAATTTTTTATTTTTAGGGTTTCCAGTTAGAGGTCCACTGCTACACTTATGGACTTCCCTTTGTAGGTTACCTGGCCCTTCTCTCTAGCTCCCTTTAACATCTTTTCTTTCATTTCAACCTTCGAGAATCTGATGATTATGTGTCTTGGGGATGGTCTTTCTGTGGAGCATCTTACTGGGGTTCTCTGCATTTCCCGAATTTGAATATTATCCTCTCTATCTGGATTAGGGAAGTTCTCATGGATGATATTCTGAAATATGTTTTCCAAGTTACTTCCATTTTCCTTATCTCTTTCAGGTACACCAATGAGTCATAGATTTGGTATCTTTACATAGTCTCATTTTTGGGGGGGATTTATATATACCTTTTCATTCTTTTTTTCTCTATTCTTGTCTGCCTGACTTATTTCAGAAAGCCAGTCTTCATGCTCTAAGCTTTTTTTCTCCACTTGGTCTATTCTGCTGTTAATACTTGTGATTGTATTTTGAAATTCTTATAGTGTGTTTTTCAGCTCTATCAGGTTGGTTATGCTCTTCTCTATTCTGGCTATTTTGTCTGTTAGCTTCTGTAATTTTTTTATCATAATTTTTTTATTCCTTGCATTGGGTTACAGTGTACCCCTGTAGCTCAGTTAACCTTGCTCCTATCAATATTCTGAATTGTACTTGTCATTTCAGCCATCTCAGCCTCAACCCAGTTCTGAATTCTTGCTGAAGAGTTAATGCAGTCATTTGGAGGATAAAAGGTATTCTGGCTTTTTGAGTTTTTAGCATTTGTGCACTGATTCTCATTTTGGGGGGCTTATCTACCTTTTATCTTTGATGTTGCTGACATTTTGATTTTTTTTCTTTTATCCTATTTGATGACCTTGAGTGTTCAATTGTGATATAAGGTAGAATCAGCCAATTGGTTTTGTTTCTGGAAGATTTTAGGGGTCCAACATTCATCTCTAAACTCCTGGGTTGTGTGCTCTAAATCTGCAGGACTTGTATTGAGCCCTGACTTTGTTCTCTGGCTCCTTGAGGTTTTGAGTCTACTGCACTGGGGGAATTGAAGTGTGGCAGTTTCAGCAAAGTGCTAGTGGATGCAGGGGGTACCTGCCTCCCTGTGGACATTCACAATAGTGGTGGAGGCAAGGCAGCCAAGGGTTGGGGCTATGGGAGTACCCTGCTAGAGACTGTGCATTGTTGCAGTGGAGATGGACCTGGTTTGTGATGGAATGCTGGCCAGCGTGGGTCTGGGTGCCTATTCTGTGCCTTGCAAGCATGCGTGATTGCCCAGAGTGTAAAAGAATCCCCTGTTCTCTGTGCAGCATTAACAAAAAAGCAGAGCACTGGCAGAGGCAGGGCTTGCGGGTTCTGTGCCAGCCAAGGCTAAGTTTGCAATAGCAGTAGGCTGGGGTATCTAGAAACTGGTCCTTTGCCAGATATGTGGAATCTGTAGCTTGTATTTTCATCTTTTTTACAGGTTTGTTCACAAAACAAAGATTTTTAATGTTGGTCTGGAACAATTGATCAGTTTTCCCTTTTATATATCACGTTTTCGATGCCGATTCTAAGAACTCTTTGTCAACACTAGATTCTAAAATTTTTCTTCTATTTTTTTCTGAAATATTATAGCTTTACATTTAAGACTGCAATCCAGTTTGCATTAATTTCTAGGAGTGGGGTTTATGTTTAATATTTTAAGTATTTTAAGTATGTTTAAGTATGTTTAGTATTTCAGTATTTTAAAATGTTGGCCTGTACATTTCTAATTGCTCCAAAACCATGTGTTGAAAAGACTCTTTTCTCCATTGAATTGCTTTTACATCTTTATAAAATATCAATTTG
Organism: Mandrillus leucophaeus; assembly: GCF_000951045.1. Taxonomy (NCBI): domain Eukaryota; kingdom Metazoa; phylum Chordata; class Mammalia; order Primates; family Cercopithecidae; genus Mandrillus; species Mandrillus leucophaeus. The sequence goes on along the minus strand of NW_012102147.1, from coordinate 38,599 downwards.
GCATATCTGTATGTATATTCTGGGTCTTCTGTTCGGCTACATTAATCTATGTTTCTGTCCTTACTCCAACACCACACAGTCTTGATTCCAAGAGCAATATAATGAAATAAAATTGGGTAGAAAGATTCTTCAAGTTTTATTCTTCTTTTCTTTTTTCCAGATGTATTTAGGTATAATAGACAGATATAATTGTATATACATAAAGTGTATAATGTGATGTTTGATATATGTATTTGTTGTTAAATAATCACTACAATAAGCTATTCTATTTTCTTTGCCTTCACTCATAAATTTATTTTTTATCACCTGTTGTTATAAAAAATCTTGCAAAAGTTTTCACAAGAATTGTGTTAAATTTATATATTAATTTGGAGGAATTAACATCTTTACTATGGTCAGTCTTCCAATCGTGAATGTGGCATATCTCTTTACTAATTTAGATCACCCTTGATTTATTTCATCAGCATTGTGTAGTTTTCAGTAAACAGGTCCAGTGCATGTTTTGTTATATTTCCAACTAAGTATTTTAATTTTTGAGTGATTGTAAGTGGTATTGTACTTTTAATTTCAATGTCCACATGTTCATTGCTAGCATATAGATATACAATTAAATTTTGTAATCTGATCTTCTATCTTGCAAACTTGATGAAATAACTTATTAGTTCTAGGAGGTTTTTGTACACTCCTTGCGATTTTCTATAGACAACCATGTCAACTGCAACTAGAAAGAGTTTCATTTATTCCTTTCTGATGTGAATTTTATTTACTTGTCTTATTGCATTGTCTAGAACTTCCAGCATTGTAGTTAAGAGTGGTGAGAATAAAAATTTTTGCCTGTTTCCTAATTTTAGGGGAAAAGCACTCACACTTTTACCATTATCTGTGATGTTAGCTGTAATATTTTTAGAGTTCTTTTTCAAATAAAGCTCCCCTATATTCTGATTTTTCTGAGAGTTATTATAATGAATGGATGTTGAATTTTGTCAAATGTTCCTACTGCATTGATTAATATGGTCATATAATTTTATTTCTTAGTCTATTAATATATAGGGAATAAATTATTGGTTTTCAATAATGAACCAGCCTTGCATCTTTGGAATAAACACCATTTGGTCATGGTGTATAATTATTTTAATATATTGCTAAATTGTATTTACTAATATTGTGTTAGAAGTTTTAAATCCAAATTAACTAGAGCTACTAATCTGAGTTTTCCTTATTAGCCTATCTTTATTTAGATTTGGTATCACAGTAATACTGCTTTCATACAATTAGTTAGAAAGTGTTCTCTTCCATTTTCTGAAAAAGACTTTAGGATTTCGTGTTAATTCTTTTTTAAACTTTTGGCATAATTCTCCATTGACACTATCTGGGTTTGGAGATTTTCTTGGGGAGCAATGTTTCATTCGTGAATTTAATTAACTCTTAAATTATAGGGTTATTCAAATAATTTATTTTATATTGGGTGAATGTCTTTACCTTCTCTCAATTATAATAATTAATGTAATAATACAATTATTGATATAATTATCTTCCCTATCTTTGCAGAGAAATTTTATAGTTTCCTCTGTTTCAAGTGTGTTTTGTAAACACATATCTGAGTTTTCAGTTATTCAGTTCCAAGTTAGAATATATGAGGCAAAACAACAAACCAGTATACTCACCAATGTGTCATTACTCAAGTCCTGAGAGTCCAAGCTGGTCTTCCACCTTCTCTTCACCTTTAGGAGTCTTATGTTTGTTTTAGATACAATGCCTGAGATTTTTAATTGTACTTAGTAGCAGGAATAAAGAAAAGTGTGTATATATATATATATA
>NW_012102147.1:29288-36326 GCF_000951045.1 Mandrillus leucophaeus | reverse complement strand
TTTTTTGAGACAGAGTCTCGCTCTGTTGTCCAGGCTAGAGTGCAATGGCACAGTCTCCGCTCACTGCCATCTCCACCTCCTGGGTTCAAGTGGTTCTCCTGCCTCAGACTCCTGAGTAGCTGGGATTACAGGAACACACCACCATGCCCAGCTAATTCTGGTGTTTTTAGTAGAGACAGGGTTTCTCCATGATGGCCAGGCTGGTCTCGAACTCCTGACCTCAGATGATCCACCCTCCTTGCCCTAACAAAGTGCTGGGATTACAGGCCTGGCCAAATATAGGTTTTTTCACTCTGCAATATTATTTTTTATATTTATCCATGTTGTTTAATGTATCTATAATATGTGCCTTTTAATTGCTCATTAGTATCCCATTGCATGGGAATACCAAAATTTATTGATTATTTCTCTGTTGATGGACATTTGTGTTGCTTCATGTTTTTATAATTACAAGTGTACTTTTATAATTATTCAATACAAGTCTTTGTATAAACAAAAGCTTTATTATATTTTAGAAAAACATGTAGAAGATTGGATTTTATAGTAGATATATGTTTAACTTTGTACATAGCTACTAAAATACTTTTAAAACTCTTTTAGCAATTTATATTCCCAACAGCAGTGTATGAAATTTTTACTTGCACTACATTCTCAACAACACTTGTGGTTGTCTTTTTGTTACTTTTTAGCCAGCCTTGTGTGTGTGATATATTATCATATTAAAATTTTAATTTGCATTTTTCTGATGACTAACGATACTAGACATATTTTATACACTTATTTACCATATATACACACACACACATATCCTTTGATCCTCAGTGTTTGTTTAAATTTTTCACTCATTTCTAATTCTTGACATTTTAATACTGACTTTTAAGATTTTTTAAAGATTCTTGATACAAAGTATTTTCCTAAATACATGTTTTGCCATTTCCTCTTTTATAACAGTGTGTTTTTAAGAGCAAATCATTTAACTTTGATGAACTTCAATATATGGATCTTTTGTTTTATAATTTGTGCTGAATTTTGTTCTGTTTAGGAAAACTTTGCCAAACCTAAGATCACAAAAAATTTTGACTATCATTTCTTCTACACTTTTGATAGTTTTTAGCTCAATAATTCAGTTAGTTAAGTTTTGTAGCTGATGTATGTTCAGGATCAAGATTCATTTTTAATGCAATTATTTTGACACATTTTGTTGAAAATATTATCCATTTTAAATTAAATTGTCTTGGTACCTTGGTGAAAAAGCAGTTGCCCTTATATGCATGGGTCTATTTCTGAACTCTATTTTCTGTTTCATTCATCTGAATGTCTTTCGTTACATGGATACTATGCTGTATTGATTACTATGGCTTTATAATAGGTCTTGACATAAGGTAATAGTATTCCAACTGTGTTTACTTCTTTCAAAATTATTTTGAAGGGTTTTTAATGTAAAAAATGCTAGGAAAATCCTTAAAACAAACATGTCAATGATTGTTTGAAGTTATATTACACTACATGTATTTATTTTATTCATGTATTTACTCTGAAAATACTAATATAAACAAAGTAATATTTCCAAATGATAAATATTATTAGATTATAAATGTGATATTTCAGTCATTGTTATTAAAATTTGTAAAAATAAATTTTTTACCACAAGCAAATAACAGTGGAAAGGATGATTGTCCTACAGAAGCTTGAATAATTCTCTAAATATTTTTTCCAGCTTTGTTAAGGTATAATGGACAAATACAAATTGCATTTATTCAAGGTATACAATGTGGTGTTTTGATACATGTATACATTGTAAAACTATTGCCATAACCAAGCTAATTAATGTATCTATCACCTCACATAGTTACCTATTTGGGGGGAATGAGATAACCTAAGATTTACTCTGTTAGCAGATTTGACCAATATTTTTCTATTTCCCTCACCTCTAATCCCTGAAAATCACCTATTTACTTTATGTTTCTATTACTTCACGTTTTTAAGATTCCATATATAAGTGGAAACACGTGGTATTTGTCTTTCTGTGTTTGGATCAATTCTCAGAGCATAAAGTCCATCAGGTTCATCTATGGTACCACAAATAGCAGAGTTTCCTTCTCTTGTAAGGTTGCATAATGTTCCACTGCATGCATACATACATGCACACACAGACATACACACACTCCATTTTCTTTATTTATTTATCCATCAACTGACATTTGGGTGGTTTTCATATTTAGCTTTTGCAAATAATGCTGCAACGATCATGGGAATGCCTATATCTCTTGGAAATAGTAATTTTTATTTCTTTTAGATATATACACAGAACTAAAATCACTGGATTATATGGTATTTCTATTTTAATTCTTTGGGAGACCTCTATCCATACTGTTTTTCATAATGACTATACCAATTTACATATCCACCCACAATGTATAAGGGATCTGTTTTCACTACATTCTCACCAATGCTTATCTTTTTATTTTTTGTTGATAGTCATCCTAACAGACGTAAGGTGATATATTATTGTGGTTTAGGTTTGCATTTTCTATTAGCCAGGTGTGGTGGCTTGCCTGTAATCCCAGCATTTTGGGAGGCCGAGGCAGGTGGATCACGAGGTCAGGAGATGAGACCATCCTGCCTAACACGGTGAAACCCCATCTCTACTAAAAATAAAAAAAAAAAAAAAAAAAAAAAAAAACCATTAGCCGGGCGTGGTGGCGAGCGTCTGTAGTCCCAGCTACTCCGGAGGCTGAGGCGGGAGAATGGCGTGAACCCGGGAGGTGGAGCTTACAGCCAGCCAAGATCACGCCACTGCACTCCAGCCTGGGCCACAGAGCAAGACTCTGTCTTGAAAAAAAAAAAAAGAAAAAAGAAAAAAGAAAAGAAAAGAAAAAAAGAATTTATAGACATGCTCATCATTGGTAGTTTTCCATGGAAAAATGGCTACTCAGGTTCTTCGGCCATTTTTTTTTTAATCAGGTTATTTCTCTTTTGCTATTAAGTTCTATGAGTTTCTCATTTTTTTAAATATTAACCCCTTATCAGATATATGGTTTATACGTATATTATCTCATTCTGTAGGATGGCGTTTCATTTTCTAGATGGTTTCCTTTACAGTGCAGCAAACTTTTTTGATTGATATAGTCCCAATTATTTATTTTTGCTCTTGTTACTTTTGCTTTGGGGGTTAGCCTAAAAAAATTATTGCCAAGTCAATATCATGGAGTCTTTAATTTGATATTTTCTTCTCGAAGTTTTATGGTTTCAGGTCTTAAATTTAAATATTTAATTCATATTGAGTTTATTTTTGTATATGGTTTGTGATAAGGATCCAGTTTCATTTTTTGCATATAGATATTCAATATCCCATCACTACTTATTGGCGACACTATCCTTTTCTTATTGTCAATTCCTGATGCTTTAATCAAAGATGAATATATCATACAGTTTAGGTTATATTTCTGGGCTCTCTATTCTGTTCCACAGTTCTATGTGTCTGTTTTTATGCCAGTACCATACTGTTTTGATTACTATAATTGTATAATATAATTTGAAATCAGGAACTGTGATGCAACTAGCTATGTTATTCTTGTTCAAAATTCTGCCCGCTAATTGAGGTTTAATTTTTTTCTGTTTCTGTAAGAATGATGTTGGAATTTGGATAGAGATAGCATTGAATCTGCAGTTGCTTTAAACAATATGGACATTTTGGCAATGTTGATTTTACTAATCCATGAACACAAGATATATTGTAAACTATTTCTTTTTTTTCAGTTTCTTTAATCACTGTCCTATAGCTTTTGGGGTCCAGATTTTTTATCTCCTTGGTTAAATTTGTTTCTATATATTTTATTCTTATTGGTGCCATTACAAATGGTATGATTTTATTTTCTTTTTTTATTACACTTTAAGTTCTGGGTTACATGTGCAAAATATGCAGTTTTGTTACATAGGTATACACATGACACGGTGGTTTGCTGCACCCATCAATCTGTCACCTGAATTAGGTATTTCTCCTAATGTTATCCCTCCCCTAGCCCCCCACTCCCCAACAGGCCACAGTGTGTGATATTGCCCTTCCTGTGTCCATGTGTTCTCATGTTCAACTCCCACTTATGATAACATGTGGTGTTTGGTTTTCTGATCTTGTGATAGTTTGCTGAGAATGGTGGTTTCCAGCTTCATCCATGTCCCTGCAAAGGACATGAACAGATCTTTTTGTTCTGGCTGCATAGTATTCCATGGTGTATATGTGCCACATTTTCTTAATCCAGTCTACCATTGATAAATATGTGGGTTGGTTCCAAGTCTTTGCTCTTCTGAATAGTGCCACAATAAAAATGCGTGTGCATGTGTCTTTATCATAGAAAGATTTATAATTGTTTGGGTATATGCCCAATAATGGGGTTGCTGGGTCAAATGGTATTTCTAGTTCTAGATCCTTGAGGAATTGCCACACTGTCTTCCACAATGATTGAACTAATTTATACTCCCACCAACAGTGTAAAAGCTTTCCTATTTTTCCACACCTCTCCAGCATCTGTTGTTTCCTGACTTTTTAATGGTTGCCATTCTAACTGGTGTGAGATGGTATCTCACTGTGGTTTTGATTTGCATTTCTCTAATGACCAGTGATGATGAGCATTTTTTTCATATGTCTGTTGGCCGCATAAATTTCTTTTGAGAAGTGTCTGTTTATATTGTTGCAAATTTTTGGATGTGGTTGTTTGCTTTTGTCTTCTAAATTTGTTTAAGTTCTTTGTAGATTCTGGATATTAGCCCTTTGTCACATGGATAGATTGCAAAATTTTTCTCCCATTCTGTAGGTTGCCTGTTCACTCATGATAGTTTCTTTTGCTGTGCAGAAGCTCTTTAGTTTAATGAGATCCCATTTGTCAATTTTGGCTTTCGTTGCTATAGCTTTTGGTGTTTTCGACATGAAGTCTTTGCCCATGCCTATGTCCTGAATGGTACTGCCTACGTTTTCTTCTAGGATTTTTATGGTCCTAGGTTTTAAGTCTTTTATCCATCTTGAGTTGATTTTTAGCCTTGTAATACAATTTGAAATCAGGTAGCGTGATGCCTCCAGCTTTGTTCTTTTTGCCAAGGATTGTCTTGGCTATGCGGGCTCCTTTTTTATTCTGTATGAACTTTAAAGTAGCTTTATCCAATTCTGTGAAGAAAGTCAGTGGTAACTTGATGGGGATAGCACTGAATCTATAAATAACTTTGGGCAGTAAGGCTATATTAACAATATTGGTTCTTTCTATCCATGAGCATGGAATGTTCCTCCATTTGTTTGTGTCCTCTCTTATTTCCTGAGCAGTGGTTTGTAGTTCTTCTTGAAGAGGTCCTTCACATCCTTTGTAAGTTGTATTCCTAGGTATTTTATTTTCTTAGTAGTAATTGTGAATGGGAGTTCACTCATAATTTGGCTCTCTGTTTGTCTGTTACTGGTTTATAGCAATGCTTGTGATTTTTGCACATCAATTTTGTATCCTGAGTCTTTGCTGAAGTTGCTTATCAGCTTAAGAAGATTTTGGCCCGAGACAATGGAGTTTTCTAAGTATGCAATCATGTCATCTGCAAATAGAGACAATTTGACTTCCTCTCTTTTTATTTAAGTACCCTTCATTGCTTTCTCTTGACTGATTGCCCTGGCCAGAAATTCCAATGTTACGTTGAATAGGAGTGGTGAGAGAGAGCATCCTTGTCTTGTGCTGGTTTTCCAAGGGAATGCTTCCAGTTTTTGCCCATTTAGTATGATATTGGCTGTGGGTTTATCATATATAGCTATTATTATTTTGAGATACGTTCCCTCAATACCCAGTTTATTGAGCGGTTTTAGCATGAAAGGCTGTTGAATTTTGTCGAAGGCCTTTTCTTCATCTATTGAAATAATCATGTGGTTCTTGTTGTTGCTTCTGTTTATGTGACAGACTACATTTACTGATTATATATGTTGGACCAAACTTGCAATCCCAGGAATGAAGCCGACTTTATTGTGGTAGATAACATTTCTGATGTGCTGCTGCATTCGGGTTGCCAGTATTTTATTGAGGATGTTCTCATTGATCTTCATCAGGGATATTGGCCTAAAATTCTCTTTTTTTGGTTGTGTCTTTGCCAGGCTTTGGTATCAGGATGATGTTGGCCTCATAAAATGAGTTAGGGAGGATTCCCTCTTTTTCTACTCATTGGAAGAGTTTCAGAAGAATGTTACCAGCTCCTCTTTGTACTTCTGGTAGAATTTGGCTGTGAATCCGTCTGGTCCTGGAATGTTTTTGGTTGGTAGGCTATTAATTATTGCCTCAATGTCAGAACCTGTTATTAGACTATTCAGAGATTCAACTTTTTCCTGGTTTAGTCTTGGGAGGGTGAATGTGTTCAGAAATTGATCCATTTCTTCTAGATTTTCTAGTTTATTTGTGTAGAAGTGTTTATAGTATTCTCTGATGGTAATTTGTATTTCTGTTAGATTGGTGGTGATATCCTCTTTATTATTTTTATTGCATTTATTTGATTCTTCTCTCTTTTCTGTGGACATTCAATGCTATAAATTTCCCTCCACACACTGATTTAAATGTGTCCCAGAGATTCTGGTATGTTGTGTCTTTGTTCTCATTGGTTTCAAAGAACATCTTTATTTCTGCCTTCATTTCGTTATTTACTCAGTAGTCATTCAGGAGCAGGTTGTGCAGTTTCCATGTAGTTGTGTGGTTTTGAGTGAATTTCTTAATTCTGAATTGTAACTTGATTGCACTGTGGTCTGAGAAACAGTTTGTTGTGATTTCTGTTCTTTTACATTTGCTGAAGATTGCTTTATTCCAATTATGTGGTCAATTTTAGAATAAGTGCGATGTGGTGCTGAGAAGAATGTATATTCTGTTGATTTGTGGTGGAGAGTTCTGTAGATGTCTATTAGTTCTGCTTGGTGCAGAGATGAGTTCAAGTTCTGGATATTCTTGTTGACCTTCTGTCTCATTGATCTGTCTGAGATTGACAGTGGAGTGTTAAAGTCTTCCATTATTATTGTGTGGGAGTCTAAGTCTC
>NW_012102147.1:26404-27472 GCF_000951045.1 Mandrillus leucophaeus | reverse complement strand
TTGGCCTCATAAAATGAGTTAGGGAGGATTCCCTCATTTTCTATTGATTGGAATAGTTTCAGAAGGAATGGTACCAACTCCTCCTTGTACCTCTGGTAGAATTCGGCTGTGTATCCATCTGGTCCTGGACTTTTTTTGGTTGGTAGGCGATTAATTATTGCCTCAATTTCAGAGCCTGTTATTGGTCTATTCAGATATTCAAGTTCTTCCTGGTTTAGTCTTGGGAGACTGTAAGTGTTCAGGAAATTATCCATATCTTCTTGGTTTTCTAGTTTATTTGTGTAGAGGTGTTTTTGGTATTCTCTGATGGTAGTTTGTCTTTCTGTGGGGTCGGTGGTGATATCCCCTTTTTCATTTTTTATTGCGTCTATTTGATTCTTCTCTCTTTTCTTCTTTATTACTCTTGCTAGCAGTCTATCAATTTTGTTGATCTTTTCAAAAAACCAACTCCTGGATTCATTGATTTTTTGGAGGGTTTTTTTGTGTCTCTATCTCCTTCAGTTCTGCTCTAATCTTGGTTATTTCTTGCCTTCTGCTAGCTTTTGAATGTGTTTGCTCTTGCTTCTCTAGTTCTTTTAATTGTGATGTTAGGGTGCCAATTTTAGATATTTCCTGCTTTCTCTTGTGGGCATTTAGTGCTATAAATTTCCATCTACACACTACTTTAAATGTGTCCCAGAGATTCTGGTATGTTGTATCTTTGTTCTCACTGGTTGCAAAGAACATCTTTATTTCTGCCTTCATTTCGTTATGTACCCAGTAGTCATTCAGGAGCAGGTTATTCTGTTTCCATGTAGTTGAGCAGTTTTGATTGAGTTTCTTATTCCTGAATACTAGTTTGATTGCACTGCAGTCTGAGAGACAGTTGTTATAATTTCTGTTCTTGTACATTTGCTGAGGAGTGCTTTACTTCCAACTATGTGGTCAATTTTGGAATAAGTATGATGTGGTGCTCAGAAGAATGTATATTCTGTTGATTTGCGGCGGAGAGTTCTGTAGATGTCTATTAGGTCTGCTTGCTGCAGAGATGAGTTCAATTCCTGGATATCCTTGTTAACTTTCTGTCTC
>NW_012102147.1:18920-26354 GCF_000951045.1 Mandrillus leucophaeus | reverse complement strand
GATGTGGTGCTGAGAAGAATGTATATTCTGTTGATTTGTGGTGGAGAGTTCTGTAGATGTCTATTAGTTCTGCTTGGTGCAGAGATGAGTTCAAGTTCTGGATATTCTTGTTGACCTTCTGTCTCATTGATCTGTCTGAGATTGACAGTGGAGTGTTAAAGTCTTCCATTATTATTGTGTGGGAGTCTAAGTCTCTTTGTAGGTCTCTAAGAACTTGCATTTTGAATCTGGGTGCTCCTGTATTGGTTGCATATATTTTTAGGATAGTTAGCTCTTCTTGTTGAATTGATCCCTTTACCATTATGCAATGGCCTTCTTTGTCTCTTTTGATCTTTGTTGTTTTAAAGTCTGTTTTACCAAAGACCAGGATTGCAACCCCTGCTATTTTTTGTTGTTGTTGTTGCTTTCTTTTTGCTTGGTAGATCTTCCTCCATCCCTTTATTTTGAGCCTATGTGCGTCTTTGCACATGAGGTGAGTCTCCTGAATACAGCACACCAATGGATCTTCAGTCTTTATCCAGTTTGTCAAACTGTGTTTTTTAATTGGGGCCTTCAGCCCATTTACATTTAAGGTTAATATTGTTATATGTGAATTTGACCCTGTCATTATGATGCTAGCTCATTATTGTGCCCATTCATTAATGCAATTTCTTCATAGTGTTGATGGTCTTTACAATTTGGCATGTTTTTACAGTGGCTGGAATGGGTTGTTCCTTTCCTTTCCATGTTTAATATTTCCTTCGGGAGCTCCTGTAAGGCAGGCCTTGTGGTGACAAAATCTCTCAGCATTTGTTTGTCTAAAGGATTTTATTTCTCCTTCATTTATGAAGCTTAGTTTGGCTGGATATGAAATTCTGGGTTGAAAATTATTTCCTTTAAGCATGTTGAATATTGGCCCCCACTCTCTTCTGGTTTGTAGGGTTTCTGCCAAGAGATCCTCTGTTAGTTTGATGGGCTTCTTTTTGTGGGTAACCCGACCTTTCTCTCTGGCTGCCATTAACATTTTTTCCTTCATTTCTACCTTGGTGAATCTGACAATTATGTGTCTTGGGGTTGCTCTTCTAGAAGAGAATCTTTTTGATGTTTTCTGTATTTCTTGAATTTGAATGTTGGCCTGCCATGCTAGGTTTGGGAAGTTCTCCTGGATAATATCCTGAAGAGTATTTTCCAGCTTCTTTCCATTCTCCCCATCACTTTCAGGTACACCAATCAAACGTACATCTGGTATTTTCACATAGTCCTATTTTTCTTAGAGGCTTTTTGCTTGGTTCTTTTCACTCTTTTCTCTCTACACTTGTCTTCTGGCTTTATTTCATTAATTTGATCTTCAATCACTGATATCCTTTCTTAAGCTTTATCAAATTGGCTATTAAAGCTTGTGTATGCTTCACGAAGTCTCATATTGTGGTTTTCAGCTCCATCAGGTAATTTAAGTTCTTCTCTACACTGGTTATTCTAGTTAGCCATTCGTCTCACCTTTTTTCAAGGTTTTTATCTTCCTTGCAATGGGTTAGATCATGCTCCTTTAGCTCAGAGAAATTTGTCATTACCGACCTTCTGAAGCTTACTTCTGTCACTTTGTCAAACTCATTCTCCATCCAGGTTTGTGCCCTTGCTGACAAAGAGTTTTGTTCCTTTGGAGGAGAAGAGGCATTCTGGTTTTTGGAATTTTCAGCCTTTCTGCTCTGGTTTCTCCCTATCTTTGTGGTTTTATCTCCCTCTGTTCTTTGATGTTGGTGACCTATGAATGGGGTTTTCGTGTGGATGTCCTTTTTGTTGATGTTGATGCTATTCCTTTCTGTTTGTTAGTTTCCCTTCTAATAGACTGGCCTCTCAGCTGCAGGTCTGTTGGGGTTTGCTGGAGGTTCACGCCAGACCCTGTTTGCCTGGGTATCACCAGCGGAGCTGCAGAACAGCAAATATTGCTGCCTGATTCTTCATCTGGAAACTTCATCCCAGAAAGGCAACCTCCAGATGACAGTGAGAGGTGTCCTCTATGAGGTGTCTGTCAGCCCCTACTGGGAGGTGTCTACCAATCAGGCTACACGGGGGTCAGGGATCAACTTGATTAAGCAGTCTGTCCGTTATCAGAGCTCAAACGCTGTGCTGGGAGAATCACTGCTCTCTTCAGAGCTGTCAGTCAGGGACATTTAAGTCTGGAGAAGCTGTCTCCTGCCTTCTATTCAGATATGCCCTGCCCCCAGAGGTGGAATCTAGAGAGGCAGTAGGCCTTGCAGAGTTGTGGGGGGCTCTGCCCAGTTAGAGCTTCCCTGTTGCTTTGTTTACACTGTGAGCATAGAATCACCTTCACAAGCTTCAGCAATGGCAGACGCCCCTCCCCCTGCCAAACCTCAGCATCCCAGGTTGATCTTGGACTACTTCACTAGCGGTGAGCAAGGCTCTCTGGGTGTGGGAACCACCAAGTCAGGCAGGTCTCCTGGTCTGCAGGTCTCCAGGAATCTCCTGGTCTGCCGGTTGTGAAGACCATGAGAAAAGCACAGTATTTGGACCAGAGTGTACCACTCCCCTACAGTCACTCATGGCTTCCCTTGGCTAGGAAAGGAAAATCCCCCAACCCCTTGCACTTCCCAGGTGAGGTGACACCCCCACCCCCCCACTTTGGCTCACCCTCCACAGGCTGCACCCACCCTCCAACCAGTCCCAATGAGATGAACCATGTACGTCAGTTGGAAATGCAGAAATCACCCATCTTCTGCGTCGATCTCACTGGGAACTGTAGGCCAGAGTTGTTCCTATTCAGCCATCTTGGAAGTGACTCTCATGATTTTCTTCATTTCTTTTTAGAATAGTTTCCATTTAGTGTATAGAAAGGGAATGGATTTTTTATTCAGCAGTTTCATGGAATTTTTTAGTTTTAACAGATTTTGGTAGGGTCCTTAGGGATTTCTGTATATAAGATCATGTCACCTACAAACAGAGACACTTTAACTCCTTTCCAATTTGGATGACTTCGTTTCTTTCTCTTGCCTAACTGCTCTGATTAAGACTTTTAGTGCTGTGCTGAATTGAATTGGCATTAGTGAGAATCCTCATCTTATTCCTGATCTTAGAGGAGAAACTTTCAGTGTTTTACCACTTAGTATGAGGTTAGATGTTGGCTTGGGGCATATGGCCTTTGCTGTGTTGAGGTACCTTCCTTCCAACTCTAGTTTTTTGAGATGTTTTATCATGTAAAGATGTTGAATTATATTAAATGCTTTCTCTGCATCTATTAAGATAATCATATGGTTATTGTTTTTGATTCTTTTAATGTATCACATTTATTTGTTTTGAATATAATGAACTATCCATTTATCCCAGAAATAAATTCCACTTGATTGTGTTGTATGATCCTTTTAATATGCATTTGAATTCAGTTGGCCAGCATTTTGTTGAGAATTTTTGTGTTTTGTTTATCAGGAATATTCACCTATATTTTCTTTTCTTGTAGTTTCCTTGTCAGGCTTTGGCATCAGACTGATACCGGCCTTGCAAAATGAGTTTGGAAGTGTTATCTCTTAATGAATTTTTTGGAAGTGTTTGAGAAGATTGAATTTAATTCTTCTTTAGATGTTTGGTATAATTCACCAGTGAAGCCATCAGGTCCTGGGATTCTACCTGTTGGGAAATTTTTGATTATTGATTCAATTTCCTTAATAATTGTTAGTCTGTTCATATTTTCTATTTCTTCATGATTCAATCTTTTTAGATTGAATGTTTCTAAGTTTTTTATTTATTTCTTCTAGGTTATCTTTTTTGTTGGTGTACAATTGTTCATACTCAACTAGTGTGAACTTTTGTATTTCTGTAGGGTCAATTGTAACATCTCTTCTGTTTTTAAAAATTACTTAAAATTATTTTAGTAGACAAAAATTATATATATTAATGGTGTATAACATGGTTTCTTAAAATATGTATACATTGTGGATTGGTTAGGTCATGCTTATTAACATATGCATTACCCAACAAACTCACCACTTTTGTTTTTTGGTTACAGCACTTTAAATCTATTGTCTTAGTAAATTTTAAGAATATAGTACATTGTTATTTAAACAGTTTTATTGAGAGACAATTCATATATCAGAAAGGGAACTGAGCTGGCATATTTGGATCCCTTACAGATGTCCTTCAAGTATTCTTCAAGTGTCTGAAGGAGTTTGGTTGTATAGAATATATATCTCTGGAAGGAGATGCCACAGTAAATTGCTCACAATTATTGCTGTATAATTATCCAACTTCCAATTATGGTTCCAATCGCTTTTGCATGGATATGTCAAAATAAATTTTTAAATGCCATCTAAATAAAGCTCACAGTTTGTCCAATGTCTATGGCCTTTGTTTTATGAAGTCTCCATGGTAAATTACAATGGTCTACATATTAGTTTTGGACACCAAACTAGCTATTTCAGAAGTATAAATGACTTTCCATTTAAATGCAGTCAAGGTTATATTTATTGTGACCAGAATCTCTAAGCAATAATAATTTTGAATTGCATTCCTCTTAAATCAAGTAAAAAATCGGTCTTCATGATTCATCCAATCTGAGGCCTTCCTTCAATGGCTTCAGCAGAGAAATTAAAATGGACTTTAAATAAAGACATCTGTATATTCAAAGAACTCAGCATATCAAAAGTCAAGCAAACATAGTATACCCAGAAAAAACTGGAGTCCGGCTGCTTGGTCTCATGGTCCAATTAATGAGTTACAGACAGACTGGGAAAGAAGAGAGCTTATTTCTGTAACTAGACATAAGAAGAAGGTCAGGGTAGTTCACCAGACCAACCCAAAGTTACAAGATTTTTTTTAGCACTTGCTTATACATTAGTACATTCAAGCTATATGCCTACATGCAGGTGTGCAACCACAAACAGGAATGTTTCACTCAGTCTAATCTTTAACTAGGGTCTGGGGCCTAGAAGGTTAATTCAGAGCCTTAGAAAACTGTATTAATCTTAATGGACACTGGAAGGTCCATTAAGGTGTGTGTAAGAATGCCTTCATTATTTTATCAGGCTTTAATGTCTGAGAAAAGCCAGGCAAGGTCTTAATGGCTTTCTTTTCACATCCCAGCCCTTGTACTAAAGCATTAGTTTCTCCAATTGTTTAATGTTTAACTTATACATTCATCAGAACTATAGTAAAGGGTTAGTGGAAACTGACTATTCTGGTTGCTAATGGAGACCTTGCCTGCCACAATAGCACTGTGATAACAATTCTATTTTAAAAAGCATTCTTTGGCTCCAAACTCATATTTCAATATCTCGATTAATTTTACTTACCAGGTTTGGAAATTCATATGATACTTTGTAAAAGGACATATATAACTTAAAACTACATCATAAAAGCATTCTATGTCTTAGGCCATCATTGAACCTTCTCTATTTTTCATAAAGGTGCAAAATACACTTTGGTACCTATTGACAGAATTAGGCAGACATATTATGTGAAGCCCAAATAAGGGAATATCTAATCTTCTTTTTGGAATAAGAAGATAATTAAAAGGACTCAAGTACCAAATAGCACAAATGTCATATCCTGCATCCCAACATTCACATGCTCAAGAGGAAAAAAAAAAAAAAAAAAAAAATATTAGAAAAAAAGATTTTTTTAACTTATCCTCAAGAGATCTCTCAACCAAGTGGAAAGAAACAAGTAAATATATTAACAAAATGTTTTACAGCTAGGATGAAAGCACTTACAGGGTAGATTTTGGACATAAGAAAAAAGTGTAATGGGGATGGGAGGGATCCCAAGGTGAGAAATGATCATAAGAAAATTTTCTAAGTGGACATCAGCAGCACTGACGTAATGCTTAATGGCAGGAAGTGAAATGTTCTCCACTATGCTGCTCTCTACCTCTATCCTTGAACACATAACAGAAATTTGGTGTGGGTGCTTGTTGAGAATTTAGACAGTCAAGCAAGAGCCTGAAGCCTGGTAAACTTTCTCTACTTACTTCCGTAGACACAGAGCCCTACTCATTGTGGATTTGGGTACCAATGTGATTCAAACTATGTTGAAAACAACCACAGGCTGGAAGAATATTTTGAAATATTTCTATTAATTCTTTTCATTAAACTTTCTTTCTGCCATGTAGAAAAAGTCTCTGGATGATTTTTAAAGGGCCATTGGTGATTCATTCTTAATCATTTTTTTCATATGAAATAGAAATATTTAAAAATCAATGAATGTATATGGAATATTGACTTTTGCAAAACCAACGTACCCAAGTATTTTAAGATATCAATTTTACTTGTGTTGATTTAATATTTTCCATTTTTCCCAGATACTTAGAGAAAGTCAGAAATAGCAGCTTACTAGAGAATTTTTAATAGTAGGATATTTGCTCAGAAATTAACTTGCATTCTGTCAACTTTCAGATACAAGGTATTGAAGATTTCACAAAAGTAGTGATTATTCAAACTCCGACTAACATGAAAGCATTCAGATGGAATATTAGAAAGTTTATTCCTAAACATAAAAGTTCTCTTACACCAGGATTAATGCGTGAGTTAGATTTCTTTGAGCAATTGTAATAACTTACTTTTCCTTTATAAAATAGTCCTATGTATATTTGGAAACTGTTGTTTGCATGCTGCCTAATGTATTGAGGAATCCTTTTAACTGCCATATTTGCTATTCAATGTATAAGTTCAGACAGACAATAATGAAGTTATGTTTTTAAATTATTATATATTTCATCCATAAGAACAAAAGTGCATAATTATCAAAATGATACGAAAAAAGGTTAATGAGGGAATTACTAACTGTTCCCCCAAATTAAGATATGTTATATAGCAATAACATTAAAAATACCATTGTACTGTCTGAACAACAAACATAAATCACTGGAACTGGATGAATAACTTTAATATAAAGCCTATTCTTCATACAGATTTTAATAGATAAAACTTTAATCATAACATATATGATTATTTAATCACTACTATTAAGCCCTTGATTAAAATTTGAAAAATACTTTTGAGACAAATTTAAAAATTTAATTTAAATTTTCCATTATAAATCAAAAATTTTAAATTGAATTTTGAGATAAATTTTAAAAATTTAAAAAGTATTGAATAAGTAATAATAATAGAATTTAATTGATCAATTCACTAAAGGAGAAATAATGTTCAAAATTTAGAAATACAGAAATCAATTTTAAAACCCTGTGTCTATAAAAAAATTACCAATCAAGAGATAAACCAAAGACAATTCACAGATGAAAACTTGCATTGAAAACACAACGTGGAAAATGTTCAATGCTGTTAATATTTACAGAAACAAATTATGTATTTGGTCTATTTAATTTGTGAAATTTTATAAGAATTATAATACCTCTCGACCAAACCAATGTAGTGAATCTGATACACATTCTTACTTTATTAATAGCAATGCAAACAATAAAGTAAATTAATCAGGAGATTCCAAAAG
>NW_012102147.1:12980-16125 GCF_000951045.1 Mandrillus leucophaeus | reverse complement strand
TTTGAGACAGAGTTTCGTTCTTGTTGCTCAGGCTGGAGTGCAATGGCATGATCTTGGCTCACCATAACCTCTGCCTCCTGGGTTCAAGCAATTTTCCTACCTCAGCCTCCCCAGTAGCTGGGATTACAGGCATGTGCCCCACGCTTGGCTAATTTTGTATTTTTAGCAGAAATGGGAATTCTCCATGTTGATCAGGCTGTTCTCAAACTCCCGACCTCAGGTGATCCGCCCGCCTCAGCCTCCCAAAGAGCTGGGATAACAGGTGTGAGCCACCGTGCCTGGCCCACATTATTAGATTTATAGTGCAGAAATTGCTATTCTTTATCTATCTATTCTGGCTATTCTTTTATCAGATGGATCAACATGAATAAAACACAACTGAATTTCTTTGCCTAACCTTACTCCTAACAGGTGATTCCTGTATGTATCTCTATAGGTTCAGATGCCTTAAGATAACTATGTAATCTATTTAAAAACAAATGCAGAAAACTACCTATGTTGGTGTAAGAGCCAGAACTAGCTTTAAGGGTTTGCATGTTTCCACTTACAATTGTGCTACTCAGTAATCTGATTATTCACCCAGCTTATCTAAGTGTCATTGTTCTTAACATTTTTATTAAATTGAATCTTTGTTTATTTTACGTGTTCTTCTCTAGAATGTTAGCTCCAAGGGAGCAAATATGTCATCTTGCTAGATACTTTATTTGGATTATCTGGAAGAGTGTCTGTTCATGTGTGTTTGACTCGTTAAATAAATAAATGATCTGAAAACTTCTGTAAAACACTTCTAATGTATTTATTAAGAAGTAAAATAGAAATTCTGCTGAAGAAAATTTACCACTTTTATCAAGTAAAAAGAGACTGTATCTTCAGTCTCTCATCTACAACACTGTCTTTCAGTAATAATCACGTTTGATGCACTCACCTATGAAAATGACTGCTAACTGTTCCAGAATATCCATTTTTTTCTTCATTTTATTAATAAAACATACATTCTGGCTTTAGCTGAACATATGACCACTTAACTAGACACAAGTTTATTGCCTCCCATGCAGCTAGGTGTGGGCATGCGATTTTGTCCTGGCTGATAAGATGTGAATGAAAGTGATGTGTATAACTTCTAAGTCATTTGTTAAAGATAAAGTCACTTGTTCTGGTCTTTTACTTCTCCCTGTCTTATAGCCTGGAATACAAATACGGTGGTGATCTGCCTTTGATCATGCAGATAAAGACCACATTGTACAGAATGGTAGAGAAACAAGATAAAATAAGCATGAATCCTTTTCTGAATGGCCTTGTATAGTTAAAGTGTCACAAGAATAGAGATAACTGGCCGGTTCCTGCACTGTTGAGAGAGAGAGAGAGAGAGAGAGAGAGAGAGAGAAACTCTTCTTTAAACTGCTGTATTTTAAAATTGATATGTTAATATACTAATCCTCTTCCTTCACATTCTTCTGATTTTATAGTATTCAAATGCCTCACTTGCAGGACAGTATCTCTTGAGTGGAAGCCTGTTTGATCATTCTGTTTTTCTGTCACAATAAAGAAGGTAAAAAAAACCTTTTCTTATTTGTATTAACGTGATGGACATTTACATTGATTTCATGTCTTTGCTATTGTGAAGAGTGCTGCAATGAACATACATGAACACGTGTTTTTATGATAGAATGATTGATATTACTTTGTGTATATACCGAGTAATGGAATTTTGAATGGCAAATCTATATTAAGCTCTCTGAGGAGTTGTGCCACATTGCTTTCTGCAATGGTTGAAATAATTTACACTCCCACCAACAGAGGGACAGCATTCCTTTTTCTCCGCAAACTCACCAGCATATTTTTAATAATAGCCGGTATTAAAATGGTATGAGATGGTATCTTATTGTGATTTTGACGTGCATTGCTGTAAAGATCGGTGATATTCAGCTTTTTTATATGCTTCTTGGCTGCATGCATGTCTTGTTTTGATAAGCGTCTGTTAATGTCCTTTCCTTTTTTCTTGTAAATTTGTTTAAAATCTTTATAGATGCTGGATATTAGACCTTTACCAGATGCACAATTTGCAAATATTTTCTTGCATTCTATAACTTGTCTGTTTACTCTGTTGATAGCTTATTTTGCTGCAGAAAAGCTCTTTAGATCTCATTTCTCAATTTTTGCTTTTGTTGCAATTGTTTTCAGCATCTTCATTATAAACTCTTTGCAAGTTCCTATGCCCAGAATGGTATTCCCTAGGTTGTCACTCAGGTTTTTTAATAGTTTTTTTGGTTTATACATTTCAGTCTTTAATCAATCATGAGTTGACTTTTGCATATAGTGTAAGGAAGCGTTCCAGTTTCAATTTTCTGCATATAGATAGCCAGTTATCCCAGCATCATTTATTGAATAGGGAGGCGGGTTTTTTTTTTTTTTTCTATTGCTTGTCTTTGTTAGTTTTGCCAAAGATGAGATGGTTAAAGGTGTGCAGTGTTATTTCTAAGCTATTTATTCTGTTACATTGGTCTATGTGTTTGTGTACCAGTACCATGCAGTTTTGATTATCATAGACCTATAGTATAACTTGAAGTTGGGTAGCATCAGGCTCCAGTTTTGTTCTTTTTGCTTAGGATTGCCTTGGCTATTCAGGTTCTTTTATGGTTCCATATGAATTTTAAAATAGTTTTTTTCTAGTTCTGTGAAGAATGTCTGGTAGTTTGAGAGGAATAGCATTGAATCTTTATTGAATTTGGGCCATATAGCCATTTTTAACATATTAATTCTTCCTAAATATAAGCATGGAATTATTTTTTTGTAAATTTTATTTATTTATTTATTTTTATTATACTTTAAGTTCTAGGGTACATGTGTACAATATGCAGTTTTGTTACATATGTATACATGTGCCATTTTCCTGTGCTGCACCCATTGACTCATCATTTATATTAGGTATATCTCCTAATGCTATCCCTCCCACCCCACCCTCTCCACAATAGGACCCACTGTGTGATGCTCCCATTCCTGTGTCCAAGTGATCTCATTGTTCAGTTCCCACCTATGAGTGAGAACATGCGGTGTTTGGTTTTCTGTTCTTGCGATAGTTTGCTGAGAATGATGGTTTCCAGCTGCATCCAGGTCCCTACAAAGGACACAAACTCATCCTTTTTCA
>NW_012102147.1:0-9465 GCF_000951045.1 Mandrillus leucophaeus | reverse complement strand
GTGCTCCTGTATTGGGTGCATGTATATTTAGGATAGTTAGCTCTTCCTGATGAATTGATCCCTTTACCATTATGTAATGGCCTTCTTTGTCTCTTTTGATCTCTGATTGTTTAAAGTCTGTTTTGTCAGAGACTAGTATTGCAACCCCTGCTTTTTTTGTTTGTTTGTTTTCCATTTGCTTGGTAGATCTTCCTCCATCCCTTTATTTTGAGCCTATGTGTGTCTCTGCCTGTTAGATGGGTCTCCTGAATACAGCAAACTGATGGGTCATGACTCTTTATCTAGTTTGCCAGTCTGTGTCTTTTAATTGGACCATTTAGTCCATTTGCATTTAAGGTTAATATTGTTATGTGTGAACTTGATTGTGTCATTATGATATTAAATGGTTATTTTGCTCCTTAGTTGATGTTGTTTCTTCCTAGCATCGATGGACTTTACATTTTGGCATGTTTTTGCAATGACTGGTACAGGTTGTTCCTTTCCATATTTAGTGCTTCCTTCAGGATCTCGTGTAGGACAGGCCTGGTGGTGACAACATCTGTAAGCATTTTTTTGTCTGTAAGGGATTTTATTTCTCCTTCACTGATGAAACTTAGTTTGGCTGGACATGAAATTCTGGGTTGAAAATTCTTTTCTTTAAGAATGTTGAATATTGGCCCCCACTCTCTTCTGGCTTGTAGAGTTTCTTCCAAGATATCTGCTGTCAGTCTGATGAGCTTCCCTTTGTGGGTAACTCGACCTTTCTCCGGCCACCCTCAACATTTTTTCCTTCATTTCAACTTTGGTGAATCTGACAATTATGCACCTTGGAGTTGCTTTTCTCGAGGAGTATCTTTTTGGTGTTCTCTGTATTTCCTGAATTTTAATGTTGGCCTGCCTTACTAGGTTGGGGAAGTTCTCCTGGATGATATCCTGAAGAGTGTTTTCCAATTTGGTTCCATTTTCCCTCTCACTTTCAGGCACACCAATCAGATGTAGATTTGGTCTTTTCACATATTCCCATATTTCTTGGAGGCTTTGTTCATTTCTTTTTACTCTTTTTTCTCTACGCTTCTCTTCTCGCTTCATTTCATTCATTTGATCTTCAATTGCTGATACTCTTTCTTCCAGTTGATCGAGTCGGTTTCTGCATTTGTCACGTAGTTCTCATGTTATGGTTTTCATCTCTATCAGTTCTTTTAAGGACTTCTCCACATTGGTTATTCTAGTTAGCCATTCGTCAAATCTGTTTTCAAAGTTTTTCGTTTCTTTGCACTGGTTGCATAGTTCCTCCTTTAGCTCTGAGAAGTTTGGTCGACTGAAACCTTCTCTCAACTCGTCAAAGTCATTCTCCATGCAGCTTTGTTCCATTGCTGGTGATGAGCTGCGTTCCTTTGGAGGGGGAGATGTGCTCTGATTTTTTGAAAATCCAGCTTTTCTACCCTGCTTTTTCCCCATCTTTGTGGTTTTATCTGCCTTTGGTCTTTGATGATGGTGACATACTGATGGGATTTTGGTGTGGGTGTCCTTTCTGTTTGTTAGTTTTCCTTCTAACAGTCAGGAACCTCAGCTGAAGGTCTGTTGGAGTTTGCTTGAGGTCCACTCCAGACCCTGTTTGCCTGGGTATCAGCAGCGGAGGCTGCGGAAGATAGAATATTGCTGAACAGCAAGTGTTGCTATCTGATTCTTGCTCTGGAAGCTTCGTCTCTGGGGTGAACCCCACCATGTGAGGTGTGAGGTGTCGGTCTGCTGCTAGTGTGGGATGTCTCCCAGTTAAGCTACTCAGGGGTCAGGGACCCACTTGAGCAGGCAGTCTGTCCGTTCTCAGATTTCAACCTCCGTGCTGCGAGATCCACTGCTCTCTTCAAAGCTGTCAGACAGGGGCATTTACCTTTGCCAAGGTTTCTGCTTGTTTTTCTTTAGCTAGGCCCTGTCCCCAGAGGTGGAGTCTACAGAGGCAGGCCCGCCTCCTTGAGCTGTGGTGGGCTCCACCCAATTCGAGCTTCCTGGCGGGTTTGTTTACCTACTTAAGCTTCAGCAATGGCAGGTGCCCCTCCCCCAGCCTTGCTGCGGCTTTGCAGTTAGATCTCAGACTGCTGTGCTAGCAATGAGGTACACTCCATGGTCCTGGGACTCTCCGGGCCAGGTGTGGGATATAATCTCCTGGTGTGCCGTTTTCTAAGACCCTTGGTAAGGCACAGTGTTAGGGTGGGAGTTACCCAATTTTCCAGGTGTTGTGTGTCTCAATTTCCTTTGGCTATTAAAAGGAATTCCCTTCCCCCTTGTGCTTCCCAGGTGAGGCAATGCCTTGCCCTGCTTCAGCTCTCTGGTTGGGCTGCACCCGCAGACCAGCACCTGCTGTTCGATATGCCCCAGTGAGATGAACCTGGTACCTCAGTTGAAAATGCAGAAATCGCCCGTCTTCTGTGTTGCTCACGCTGGGAGCTGGAGGCTGGAACTGTTCCTATTTGGCCATCTTGGGTGTGCCTCCGAGACTAGACTGATAAGTTTTTCTTTATAAGGTATCTGATTCTTTTGTCTCACTGCTTTTAGAATTTTTACCTTCACGTTGACTTTACATAGCCTGATGAATGTGTGCTTTGGTGATGTCCTTTTTGCAATTAATCTCCCATGGGTTTTTTAGCTTCTTGTATTTGCATGTTGGGATCTCTAGGAAGACCAAGAAATTTTCCCTCAATTATTCCCCCAGATATGTTTTCCAAACTTTGCCTTTTCTTCTCCCTCAAGAACACCTAGGATTCTTAGGTTTGGCTATTTTGTATAATCCCATATTTTTTGGAGACTTTATTTCATTTAATTGTTTTTTTAAATTTATTTTCATCTGTTTGGGTTAATTCAAAAGCTTTCTCTTTGAGTTCTGAAATTCCTTCTTCTACTTGATCTAGTCTATTGTTAAAACTTTCCACTGCATTTTTAGTTCAATAAATTGTATTTTATTTTCAGAAGTTCTGATTATTGTTTCTTTAAATTATCCATCTCATTAGAAAATTTTTCACTCATATCCTGAATTGTTTCAAGAATTTTTTAATGTTGGTTTTTAGCTTTCCTTTGTATCTCCTTGAGTAACTTAATAATCAACCTTTTAAATTCTTCATCTGGTTTTTCAAAGATTTTGTCTTCACTTGGATCCAGTGCTGGAGAGATAGTATGATCTTTTTCAGATGTTATAGAACCCAGTTTTTGTTCATATTGCCAGAATTATTTTTTGATTTCTTCTCACTTGGGTAGTTTATTTCTTCCAATTATTTTTGCATTTATTTTTGATTCCATTGGGTTTGCTTTTATAAAGTAATTTTTCCCCCTTTGAGTATGTGACTTTAATGTTTACCGGTTATTGTTACCTAGCTTTGCTCTAGGTGTTTTCAGTGGTAAAGATTCTATGTGAGTTCCTTGGTAACAGAGAATGTTTGTGTGATGGCTTTCACAGGTGCTGCTTGCAGTAGTGATGTGCTAGATGTGTAAGCAAGTTCTCCGTCTCCTCTGCGGCTGGAATGGCAGAGGTCCCACAAAGCTTATATTGGTCCCCAGTAGTTTGCACTTAAAAAAAAAAGTCCCCAGTATTTTATTCACTTGGTTGAACAGTTCAAGTTCCAGGCCAGTAAGAGGGATCCACAAGGAAAAACTGGCTGTGACTGAAGCAGGTGAGTAAATGTAATACCCCCATAGTGAGAAGTCCCATCCTTGACAGAGGTGTCTGGGAAAGTACTCAATGAAATGCACTGAGATCTTTTCAGTGGGAAGTGAGGGGGCCACCAGGGCTGCACTTATAGGTCAGTGGGAAAGCAATCTGCCTCCCAGTCATCCTCTTGACCCAGTGTTCTGGCTATTCAGATCAGACAGGCACATCTTTTCATATGCAGGAATGCTGATTTCCAAGTAGAGAAGGATTGTGACTCTCTCTCCTGCAACCTGGAAGGCACTCCTCCTGTCCGAATGTAGTCACCCTGGAGTGTTTCAGAAAGTCTGTATACAGATGCATCTACATGGAACTTCTGTGGAGAAGCCCCACCTGTGTCTGCAGTGATGGGTGAAGGGAAAAGAAGTCTCCTTCGGGACCCTTCATGAGTGCCTGGGCTGTCTGACTGTTGGGATAAAGTTACAGACTTTTCCCACTGAGCCCAGTAGTGTACTTGTGTCTCTGTTGAAATAAACTTCCCACAAGTGGAAAGTTCAGGAATGCTTGGCCTGCAGTCTGTTGTTTTTTTTTTTTTTTCTCCCATGAGGTGCTTTCTTAACGTGGCACAGCCTCCCCATTTCCCCTTCCCCTAGGAATAGCAGTCCCTGAGGGTCAAACTACTATATCTTGAAACTCCTCTGGGTCTAGCCACCCAGTGGAGCTGCCACACTTCTGGCTGATGCCATAGGGTGTTTACAAGGAATCCAGTAATGTGACCTGTCCTTTTATCTCCCAGCAATGAGTCCCAGCACCAGCCCTGATGGGGGTGGGAAGGGAGTGAAATAGACTATGGAGATTTTCTTGGTTATTAATAGCATCACTATGTTGGTTTTCTCAAATGCCAGCTCTAGTAGTAATGTACTGGGCAGATGGACAGACTCAAGATCTCTTGCTTAGCCATAATGATGCAGACAATTATTATAGCTGAAGTTGCACAAAAAGTTTTCTTTTTCCTAAACACTGTTATTGTGCCTGCAGATGTTAGAATGTGCTGTGCTGGTTGTTCCCGAGCTAGGAGGTGAGACTTGCAATAGATTGCTGCTACAGTGGTAGCAGTGGGATTTGTTCTTGTTCTATATTACCCAGAGGAGGTACTCTGGTGTCTTAGGAAGTGGATGAGGCCATAGAGCTCCCCAAAATCCCTGTGCTTTGTGTTATACTACCAGGGCAGGAAAAGGGCAAAGTTATTGGAGGCTGGGTCAAGCAAGTCCACACTCTGGCTCCTTACATGTGGGTGCAAGCAGCAGCTTCAATGGGAATCAGAGGGCAGTTCTCTAGTTGCTGGGGTAATATTTCAGGAAGAAGCATAGCTGCCTCTGCTGTATAAAAGTTTCACATAGGAAGCAGGGAGTAGCAGGTGGCAGTAAGCTCCATTCAGCTCCCATGTACTTGACATGACAGGTCTCACACAACAGTGTTCTGCTAGCAGCAGCTACTTGGATTCCAGGCAGCCTTCACTCAGAAGTCACAACTTCCCCAGGCCATAAGCTTTTCAACCAATACAGAAACCATGGATTTCAAGCCACACTTCCCACAAGCTACCTATGACTCAGAAAACATACAAACCAGAGGAGATTAAGGGCCTATATTCAGCATAATTAAAGATATTGGAACCAATAATTTTATATCTAGCCAAACCAAACTTCAATAATGAAGAAGAAATAATATCCTATTCAGACAAGCCAGTGCTGAGGGAATTCATTACCTCCAGACCTGCCTTACAAGAGCTTGTAAGAAGGAGCTTTCCTATAAAAAGGAAAGATCATTGCCTGCCACTACAAAAGCACCCTTGAGTACATAGACTAGAGATGGTATAAAGCAACTACAAAAAAATGTCTGGATAAAACCAGCTAACGTAATGATGACAGTGTCAAAGCCATGCATATCAATACTAACCTTAAACATAAACAGTCTAAATGACTCAATTAAAAGGCACAGAGTGGCACATTGGATAAAGAACCAAGTCCCATTGGTATGTTGTCTTCAAGAGACCCATCTCACATGCAATGACACCCATTGGCTCAAAATAAAGGGATAAAGAAAAAATCTACCACACAAGTAGAAAGCAGAAAAAGCAGGGGTTGCAATCCTAATTTCAGACAAAACAGACTTTAAACCAACAAAAATCAAATAAGACAAAAAACAGCATTCCATAATGGTAAAGGGTTCAATTCAATAAGAAGACCTATTATAAACACATATGCACCCAATACAGGAGCACCAAGATTCATAAAGCAAGTTCTTAGAGACCATCAAAGAGAGTTAAAATCCCACAAAATAATAGTGAGAGTCTTCAGCAACCCACTGACAGTATCAGACAGAACATCAAGGCCGAAAATTAACAAAGATACTCAGGACCTGAACCCAACACTGGACCAAATGGATTTGAGAGACATATACAGAACTTTCTATCCAAAAGCAACAGAATATACATTCTTTTCACTGCCACATGGCACATACTCTAAAATGAACCACATGATCAAATATAAAACAATCTACAGCAAATGCAAAAGAACCAAAAACATAATAGCAACTCCCTCAGATAACAGCACAGTAAAAATATAACTCCAGACTAAGAAAATTGCTCAAAACCATACAATTATATGGAAATTAAACAATCTGCTCTTGAATGACTTTGGGGTAAATAATGGAATTAGGCAGGAAGCAAGAAGTTATTTGAAACTAATGGGAACAAAGATACAACATACAAGAATTTCTGGGACACAACTAAGGCAGTGTTAAGCAGTAAATTTATGGCACTAAACACCCACAACAACAGGTGAGAAAGATTTCAAATTAAAAACATAACATTACAACTAAAGGAGCTAGAGTAGCAAAAACAAATGAACCTCGAAGCTAGCAGAAGACAAGAATTAACCAAAATCAGAGCTGAACTGAAGGACACTGAGATATGAAAAACCATTCAAAATATGAATGAACCAATGAGCCAGTTTTTAAAAATGTAGGATAAATAGACTGCTAGCTGGATTCATAAAAAGGAAGCAGTGAAGATTCAAATGAACAAAATTAGAAATGACTAAGGAAATATTACCAATAAACACACTCAGAGATATTATGGTTATACAAATAACAATCAGAGATTATTATGAACACCTCTATGAACACAACTAAAAAAACAAGAAGAAATGGAAAAATTCCTGGACACACACAATCTCCCAAGACAAAAGCAGAAATAAATTGAATCCATGAACAGAATAATAAAGAGCTCAAAAACTGAATCAGTAATAAATAGCCTGCCAACCAAACAACAACAAAAACAAAAAGCCCAGGACCAGAAGAATGAGCAGCTGAATTCCACCAGACGTAAAAAGAAGAGCTGGTACCATTTCTACTGAAAATCTTCCAAAAAATTAAAAGAAAGGTCTCCTCCCCACTGCATTCTATGAGGCCAGCATTACCCTGACATCAAAACCTGGCAGAGATACAATAACAATAAGAAAGACAACTTCAGGCTGATATCCTTGATGAACATCATTGCAAAAATCCTGAATAAAACACTGATAAACGAAATCCCGCAGCACATCAAAAAATGAATCTGCCATGATCAAGTCAGCTTTTTCAAGATTGCTTCAACATACACAAGTCAATAAACATGATTTATCTTATAAACATAACTAAAGACAAAAACCACATAATCATCTCAATAGATATAGAAAAGGTTTTTGATAAAATTTAATATTCTTTCATGTTAAAAGCTCTCAGGAAACTAGATTTTGAAGGAACATACCTCAAAATAATGAGAGTCACATATGAAAAATTCACTGCCAACATCATACTGAATGGAAAAAAGCTAGAAGCATTCACCTTGAAAACCCAAATAGATTGGAAGTCCTGGCCAGAGCAATCAGGCAAGAGAAAGAAATAAACAGCATCAAAATAAGAGAAAAGGAAGTGAAAGTATTTCTGTTTGCAGACAACATGATTTTATATCTAGAAAACCCTATATTCTCTGCCCAAACAGTTCTTAAATTGAAAACAACTTCAACAGAGCTTTAGAATTTGAAATCAATGTACAAAACTCACCATCATTTAACACACCACCAACAGCCAAGCCAAGAGCCAAATCAGGAAGCCCATTCACAATCTCCATAAAAAATAAAATACTTAGGAATACAGCTAACCAGAGAAGTGAAAGATCTCTACAAGGATAACTACAAAACACTGCTCAAAGAAATCAGAGATGACACAAACAAATGAAAAAGCATTCCATAGACCTAAAACCATAAAAACCCTAGAAGAAAACTTAGGTAATACCATTCAGGACATAGGCATGGGCAAGGACTTCATGTCTAAAACACCAAAAGCAACTGCAACAAAAGCCAAATTTGACAAATGGGATCTAATTAAACTAAAGAGCTTCTGTACAGCAAAAGAAACTACCATCAGAGTGAAGAGGCAACCTACAGAATGGGAGAAAATTTTTGCAATCTACTCATCTGACGAAGGGCTAATATCCAGAACCTACAAAGAACTCAAACAAATTTACAAGAAAAAAACAAACAAATCCATCAAGAAGTGAGCAAAGGATATGAACAGACATTTCTCAAAAAAAAAATACATTTATACAGCCAATAAACATATGAAAAAAAGCTCATCATCACTGGCCATCAGAGAAATGCAAATCAAAACCACAATGAGATACCATCTCACACCAGTTAGAATGGCAATCATTAAAAAGTCAGGAAACAACAGGTGCTGGAGAGGATGTGGAGAAATAGGAACACTTTTACACTGCTGGTGGGACTGTAAACTAGTTTGACCATTGTGGAAAACAGTGTGGCGATTCCTCAAGGATCTAGAACTAGAAATACCATTAGACCCAGCCATCCCATTACTGGGTATATACCCAAAGGATTATAAGTCATGCTGTTATAAAAACACATGCACATGTATGCTTATTGTGGCACTGTCCACGATAGGAAAGACTTGGAATCAACCCAAATGTCCTCCAGTGACAGACTGGATTAAGAAAATGTGGCACATATACACCACCCAATACTATGCAGCCATAAAAAAGGATTAGTGTCCCTTGTAGGGACATGGATGCAGCTGGAAATCATCATTCTCAGCAAACTATCGTAAGAACAGAAAACCAAACACCACATGTTCTCACTCATAGGTGGGAATTGAACAATGAGATCACTTGGACACAGAAGGGGAACATCACACACCAGCTCCTATTGTAGAGAGGGGGTATGGGGGTGGGATACCATTAGGAGATATATCTAATGTAAATGACGAGTTAATGGGTGCAGCACATCAACATGGCACATGTATACATATGTAACAAAACTGCACATTGTGCACATGTACCCTAGAAATTAAAGTATAATAAAAAAAAATACTGGCAAGACAAGAAATCAATGGGATCCTGAATTTAAAATCCCCTAATATTCTGCTGTGTTTGAAATTAATTAAGTACTGTGAGGCAGAAGCCTCAAATCAATAAACATCAAAGTTAAAGATGGGAAGAGTTGGCAAGAAATCAGTCTGGTGTTCGTGGTTGTAAGATGATTATCTACTCTACGAAATTAAAGGTTAAAATCAGAACAATACCACTGGGGACAGGGCACAGATAACGACAAAAGCAGCAGGAACCTCCGCAGACGCAAACGACTCTGTCTGACAGCTTTGAAGAGAGCAGTGGATCTCCCAACACGGAGGTTGAGATCTGAGAAGGGACAGACTCCCTGCTCAAGTGGGTCCCTGACCCCTGAGTAGCCTAACTGGGAGACATCCCCCACTAGGGGCAGTCTGACACCCCACAC
>NW_012102146.1:17778-18512 GCF_000951045.1 Mandrillus leucophaeus | reverse complement strand
GAAAAACAGGTCCTGCTGTCAGAATACCCGCAAACGATTCGCCATCTCTTAGGTAGTCCCAATCCTTTTCAGGGTTAAATGACAAACGTCCATGCCGGATGTGGTGGCTCTCGCCTGTAATCCCAGAACTTTGGGAGGCCGAGGCGGGTGGATCACGAGGTCAGGAGTTCGAGACCATCCTGACCAACATGGAGAAACCTCCTCTCTACTAAAAATACAAAAACTAGCCTGGTGTGGTGGCGGCGCCTGTAGCTCCAGCTACTCGGGAAGCTGAGGCAGGAGAATCTCTTGAACCCGGGAGGTGGAGGTTTCAGTGAGCCAAGACCGCACCACTGCACTCTAGCCTGGGCAACAAGAGCAACCCTCCGTTTCAAAAAAAAAAAAAAAAGACAAAAGTCCAGTGCAGTGAAGATTCGTGACTGCAGAACCCTTTTCAGGGAATAAGACTTGCTTCCTAAGATGGCCTTTCTCCGGTTACACTTGAAGACTCCTCAAATTTAACCTAGGACTCCCTAGAGGTTCTTGGGCTCCGGTTTGAGAAACCTTGTCCCAAATATTTCTCGCAGCTGCCGACTCCTTGGGGCCCTCCCCTGGTCCTGCTTGGAATCCCGTAGGCTCTCCTGGCCTCCTCGCTGCCTACACATCTGGCCGCTGCAGGCACCACTTGTTAAATGCCATTTGTACAATGCAAAACAGTCCTCCCTGGCTCTCCTTACCTACAGGATTGCATGCTG
>NW_012102146.1:11157-12283 GCF_000951045.1 Mandrillus leucophaeus | reverse complement strand
GGGCGGGGGCGGCTGTGGAGCGGCTGTGCGTGGCAGTGCTGGGAGTGGTGGAGGTGGAGGCCTGGGAGGTGTTCAGGGGTGGTGAGGGGGCTGTGGCAGAGGTGGCGGTCTGAGAGGTGGTCGGGGGTATGGATGTGGCTGTGGCGGAGGTGGCGGTCTGAAAGGTGGTTGGGGGTGTGGATGTCGCTGTAGCTGTGGCGGTCTGGGAGGTCGTCAGGGGTGTGGATGTGGCTGTAGTGGAGGTGGTGGTCTGGGAGGTCGTTGGGGGTGTGGACGTGGCTGTGGAGGAGGTGGCGGTCTGAGAGGTGGTTGGGGGTGTGGATGTGGATGTGGCGGTCTGAGAGGTTGTTGGGGGTGTGGATGTCACTGAGGTGGAAGTGGTGGTCTGAGAGGTGGTCAGGGGTGTGGATGTGGCTGTGGCAGAGGTGGCGGTCTGGGAGGTGGTTGGGAGTAGGGATGTGTCTGTGGTGGAGGTGGCGGTCTGAGAGGTTGTTGAGGGTGTGGATGTGGCTGTGGCACAAGTGGTGGTCTTAGACGTGGTTGGGGGTGTGGATGTGGCTGTGGCTGTGGTGGTCTGGGAGGTTGTTGGGGGTGTGGATGTCGCTGTGGTGGAGGTGGCGGTCTGAGAGGTGGTCGGGGGTGTGGATGTGGCTATGGCGGAGGTGGCGGTCTGGGAGGTGGTCGGGGGTGTGGACGTGGCTGTGGCGGAGTTGGCGGTCTGGGAGGTGGTCGGGGGTGTGGATGTGGCTATGGCGGAGGTGGCGATCTGAGAGGTTGTTGGGGGTGTGGACGTGGCAGTGGCAGAGGTGGCGGTCTGGGAGGTGGTCAGGGCTGTGGACATGGCTGTGGCAGAGGTGGCTGTCTGGGAGGTGGTTGGGAGTAGGGATGTGTCTGTGGCGAAGGTGGTGGTCTGAGAGGTTGTTGAGGGTGTGGATGTGGCTGTGGCAGAAGTGGTGGTCTTAGACGTGGTTGGGGGTGTGGATGTGGCTGTGGCTGTGGCAGTCAGGGAGGTTGTTGGGGGTGTGGATGTCGCTGTGGCGGAGGTGGCGGTCTGGGAGGTGGTCAGGGGTGTGGATGTGGCTATGGTGGAGGTGGCAGTCTGGGAGGTGGTCGGGGGTTTGGATGT
>NW_012102146.1:3659-4617 GCF_000951045.1 Mandrillus leucophaeus | reverse complement strand
GGTCTGGGAGGTGGTCGGGGGTGTGGACGTGGCTGTGGCAGAGGTGGCGGTCTGAGAGGTGGTTGGAGGTGTGGATGTGGCTGGGGCTGTGGCGGTCTGAGAGGTTGTTGGGGGTGTGGATGTGGCAGTGGCAGAGGTGGCGGTCTGGGAGGTGGTCGGTGGTGTGGATGTGGCTGTGGCGGAGGTGACAGTCTGGGAGGTCGTTGGGGGTGTGGACGTGGCTGTGGCAGAGATGGCGGTCTGAGAGGTGGTTGGGGGTGTGGATCTGGATGTGGCTGTGGCAGAAGTGGCGGTCTTAGAGGTGGCTGGGGATGTGGACGTGGCAGTGGCAGAGGTGGCGGTCTGGGAGGTGGTCGGGGGTGTGGACGTGGCTGTGGTGGAGGTGGCAGTCTGGGAGGTTGTTGGGGGTGTGGACGTGGCTGTGGCAGAGGTGGCGGTCTGGGAGGTGGTTGGGGGTGTGGATGTGGCTGTGGTGGAGGTGGCGGTCTGGGAGATCATCAGGGGTGTGGACGTGGCTCTGGCAGAGATGGCGGTCTGAGAGGTGGTTGGGGGTGTGGATGTCAATGTGCCTGTGGCAGAAGTGGTGGTCTTAGAGGTGGTTGGGGATGTGGATGTGGCTGTGGCTGTGGCGGTCTGGGAGGTCGTCGGGGGTGTGGATGTGGCTGTGGCGGAGGTGTCGATCTGAGAGGTGGTCGGGGGTGTGGATGTGGCTGTGGCAGAGGTGGCGGTCTGGGAGGTCATCGGGGGTGTGGACGTGGCTGTGGTGGAGGTGGCGGTCTGAGAGGTGGTTGGGGGTGCAGATGTGGCTGGGGCTGTTGCGGTCTGAGAGGTTATTGGGGGTGTGGATGTCACTGTCGTGGAGGTGGCGGTCTGAGAGGTGGTCGGGGGTGTGGATGTGGCTGTGGCGGAGGTGGCGGTCTGGGGGGTGATCAGGGGTGGGGATGTGGCTGTGGCGGAG
>NW_012102146.1:1152-3579 GCF_000951045.1 Mandrillus leucophaeus | reverse complement strand
GTCTGAGAGGTTTTGGGGGGTGTGGATGTGGCTATGGCGGTCTGCGAGGTTGTTGGGGGTGGTGATGGGACTATGGTGGAGATGGTGATCTGAGAGGTAGTTGGGGGTGTGGACGTGGCTGTGGCGGAGGTGGCAGTCTGGAAGGTCGTTTGGGGTGTGGATGTCGATGTGGCTGTGGCAGAAGTGGCGGTCTTAGAGGTGGTTGGGGATGTGGATATGGCTGTGGTTGTGGCGGTCTGAGAGGTTGTTGGGGGTGTGGATGTCGCTGTGGTGGAGGTGTCGATCTGAGAGGTGGTTGGGGGTGTGGATGTGGCTGTAGCGGAGGTGGTGGTCTGGGAGGTCGTCGGGGCTGTGGATGTGGCTGTGGTGGAGGTGGCGGTCTGAGAGGTGGTTGGGGGTGTGGATGTGGCTGGGGCTGTGGAGGTCGTCGGGGCTGTGGATGTGGCTGTGGTGGAGGTGGCGGTCTGGGAGGTGGTTGGGGGTGTGGATGTGGCTGGGGCTGTGGCAGTCTGAGAGGTTGTTGGGGATGTGGATGTTGCTGTGGCAGAGGTGGTGGACTGGGTGGTGGTCGGGGGAGTGGATGTGGCTGTGGCGGAGGTGGCAGTCTGAGAGGTGGTCGGGGGTGTGGATGTCGCTGTGGTGGAGGTGGCGGTCTGAGAGGTGGTCGGGGGTGTGGACGTGGCTGTAACGGAGGTGGCGGTCTGGGAGGTCATTGGGGGTGTGGACGTGGCTGTGGCAGAGGTGGCGGTCTGGGAGGTCGTTGGGGGTGTGGACGTGGCTGTGGCGGAGGTGGCGGTCTGGGAGGTGGTTGGGGGTGTGGATGTGGCTGTGGTGGAGGTGGCGGTCTGGGAGATCATCAGGGGTGTGGACGTGGCTCTGGCTGTGGCTGTGGCGGTCTGGGAGGTGGTTGGGGGTGTGGATGTCGATGTGGCTGTGGCAGAAGTGGCGGTCTTAGAGGTGGTTGGGGATGTGGATGTGGCTGTGGTTGTGGCAGTCTGAGAGGTTGTTGGGGGTGTGGATGTGGCTGTGGTGGAGGTGGTGGTCTGGGAGGTCGTCAGGGGTGTGGACATGGCTGTGGTGGAGGTGGCGGTCTGAGAGGTAGTTGGGGGTGTGGATGTGGCTCGGGCTGTGGCGGTCTGAAAGCTTGTTGGGGGTGTGGATGTCGCTGTGGTGGAGGTGGCAGTCTGAGAGGTGGGCGGGGGTTTGGATGTTGCTGTGGTGGAGGTGGCGGTCTGGGAGGTCGTCAGGGGTGTGGACGTGGCTGTGGCGGAGGTGGCGATCTTAGAGGTGGCCAGGAGTGTGGACGTGGCTGTGACGGAGGTGGCGGTCTGGGAGGTCGTCGGGGGTGTGGACGTGGCTGTGGCGGAGGTGGCGGTCTGGAAGGTTGTTGGGGGTGTGGACGTGGCTGTGGCGGTCTGGGAGGTGGTTGGGGGTGTGGATGTCGATGTGCCTGTGGCAGAAGTGGTGGTCTTAGAGGTGGTTGGGGATGTGGATGTGGCTGTGGCTGTGGCGGTCTGAGAGGTTGTCGGGGGTGTGGATGTGGCTGTGGCGGAGGTGTCGATCTGAGAGGTGGTCGGGGGTGTGGATGTGGCTGTGGTGGAGGTGGCGGTCTGGGAGGTCGTCGGGGGTGTGGACATGGCTGTGGTGGAGGTGGCGGTCTGAGAGGTGGTTGGGGGTGTGGAAGTGGCTGGAGCTGTTGTGGTCTGAGAGGTTGTTGGGGGTGTGGATGTCTCTGTGGCAGAGGTGGCAGTCTGAGAGGTGTCTGGGGGTGTGGATGTCGCTGTAGTGGAGGTGGTGGTCTGAGAGGTGGTCGGGGGTGTGGACGTGGCTGTGACGGAGGTGGCGGTCTGGGAGGTCGTCGGGGGTGTGAACGTGGCTGTGGCGGAGGTGGCGGTCATGGAGGTCGTTGGGGGTGTGGACGTGGCTGTGGCGGAGGTGGCGGTCTGGGAGGTGGTTGGGGGTGTGGATGTTGATGTGGCTGTGGCAGAAGTGGCGGTCTTAGAGGTGGCTGTGGATGTGGCTGTGGCTGTGGTGGTCTGAGAGGTTGTTGGGGGTGTGGATGTGGCTGTGGCGGAGGTGTCGATCTGAGAGGTTGTCGGGGGTGTGGATATGGCTGTGGTGGAAGTGGTGGTCTGGGAGGTCATCAGGGGTGTGGACGTGGCTGTGGTGGAGGTGGCGGTCTGAGAGGTAGTGGGGGGTGCAGATGTGGCTGGGGCTGTTGCGATCTGAGAGGTTGTTGGGGGTGTGGATGTCACTGTGGCGGAGGTGGCAGTCTGAGAGGTGGTCGGGGGTGTGGATGTGGCTGTGGCGGAGGTGGCGGTCCGGGAGGTGGTCGGGGGTGTGGATGTGGCTGTGGCGGAGGTGGCGGTCTGGGAAGTGGTTGGGGGTGTGGATGTGGCTGTGGCGGAGGTGGCGGTCTGGGAGGTG
>NW_012102146.1:0-902 GCF_000951045.1 Mandrillus leucophaeus | reverse complement strand
GCGGAGGTGGCGGTCTGCGAGGTTGTTGGGGCTGGTGATGGGACTATGGTGGAGATGGTGATCTGAGAGGTGGTTGGGGGTGTGGATGTGGCTGTAGTGGAGGTTGTTGGGGGTGTGGATGTGGCTGTGGCAGAGGTCGCGGTCTCGGAGGTCGTCGGGGATGTGGATGTGGCTGTGGTGGTCTTGGAGGTTGTTGGGGGTAGTGATGTGACTCGGCGACTCTCGCTGCTTGTCTTCACTGAGGTTGTCATCATTCCTGGACACATGAAAAGAGAAGGCAGGGGTGGTTCTTACAGTAAGAGAACAGCAGAGTCAAAGAGATTCAAAGAAATCAGAAGCTGGAAGAGAGAGTTGGAAACTCCTTGTCTGTCCACTGGTCATATCCAAACCACTCTCGACATCAGCAGTTTTCAACTGGGGCAGAGAGTGGGGTGAGCCTGTCACCCACCACACCCATCACCTCCTCCTCTGTGGGACCTGACTCAGTCCCACCAGATAATGTGAATGCGCCCGTGTTCTCAAGTACTCCTTAGGCTGAATTCAGTCAAGGGGGCCACTGGGAGAGACGAAGACAAGGCAGATGGCAGCTACCTGATGTTTCCGTCTTCAGAGGGGAGCCCGAGGATACTGTGGATGCTGACAAAGCACCGGTGACAGGAAGAGTGGTAGCGTGACCTGTGAATAGGGTGGTGGAGAAAGAAAGCCCAATAACAAAGCTATTTCTTACGTTGATGCTAAAATTATTTTCCATACAGTTATTATGATGCAACAATAAACTCAATTTCAAGAGATTTGTGGTATTTGGTGTTGATTGAAAACCCTTTTTCCATGTATCAGGAGGTGTTGTCCCCTTAGGGAACATGAACATCAAGGCTAGGGCACTGCTCCTTCTTTGAACAGAG
>NW_012102145.1:19043-20862 GCF_000951045.1 Mandrillus leucophaeus | reverse complement strand
GAGAAAATACTTCAAGACATTGGTCTGGGCAAAAATTTCTTGAGTAAGACTTGAAAAGCACAGACAATTAAAGGAAAAATGGACAAATGGAGTCATATAAAGTTTAAAAGCTTCTGCACAGCAAAGGAAACAATCAACAAAGGGAAGAAACTAACTACAGAATGGGAGAAAATATTTTCAAACAACTTAACTGACAAAAGATTAATAACCAGGAAAAATAAATAACTCAAATAACTTAATAGCAAAATAATAATAATAATAATCTAATTTTAAAAGTGGCCAAAATCTGAATAGACATTTCTCAAAAAAGACATAGAAATAGCCAATAGTTATATGAAAAATGCTCAATATCACTAATCATTACTGAAATGCAAATAAAAACAAAAGTGAGATATCATACCACCCATTAAAATGGCTTCTACCAAAAGGACAAATAATAATGAATGCTGGCAAGAAAGTGGAGAAAGGGGAACACTTGGACACTGTTGGTGGAATTGTAAATTGGAAAACAGTATGGAGACTTCTCAAAAAACCAAAAGTAGAACTGCTGTTCAGTCAAGCAATCTCATTGCTGAGTATGTATCCAAAAGAGAGGAAATTGGTATATCAAAGAGATATCTGCACTCCCATGTTTATTGCTGCACTATTCACAATAGCTAAGATATGGAATCAGCCAAACTTCCATGAACCCAGATGAATAGACAAATAAACTGTGGCACATATACACAATGGGACATTATTTGGCCATAACAAGAATAGAACTCTATCTTCTACAGCAATATGGGTGTAACTGGAGGACATTAGGTTAAGTGAAATAAGTCAGGCACATGAAGACAAATATTGCATATTCTTGCTCATATGCAGGAGCTCAAAATATTGATCTGATGAAGGTAGAGAATACGATGATGATTATCGAAGGGTGGGAAGGGTACTGGGGGAGAAGGGGATAAATAGAGGTTGATTAATGAATATGCACAATTAGAAGGAATATGATCTAGTGTTATATACCCAAATCGGATGAGTATAATAAGCAACAGTGTATTCTATATTTCAAAATAACTACAGTGGATTTGGAAAAAAGATAAATGTTTGAGATGAGGAATATCCCAGTTATTTGATCATCATGCATTGTATGATGATCAAAATATCACATGTATTCCATTTAAAAAGTACCATTACTATATATGCCTAAAACTTTAATATACATATATAAATAAAAGGTAAATCTAAGCGTGCCTCTTATAAAAAAAGATCAAGAGTTTTTTAAACAATGGTGGACTAGGCAGAGAAAACCACGAGGGCATGGAGGAACTGGAGAGTATGCATGCCAAAATACATAAACAGTTCAGTGTACCTATAAGATAAACAGATCAAACAGGAGCAGTAGAATATCTGTTCGAGCCAGATTGTAAAGATGTTAAGGTATTTGGACTCCAAACTGTTCAGTGAAAATGCATGTGCAAAATAGTGTCCTTGGCCTCACTCCAAGAGCTCTGATTTATAAGGTTATTCTGCTACAACCTTTCTAAGGATCAATTTGAGAACAGAGTACAAGGCAAGGGATACTGGTGAAGTACACTGTGTGTGTTTGTGTCCTGAGCAACCGAATGAACCCACATAAAATGTTTGTGAGAAAGGTCAATTGCAGCACTTTTGTTTATTCTTTTTTTTTGAGATGGAGTCTCGCTGTGTCGCCCAGGCTGGAGTGCAGTGGCCAGATCTCCGCTCACTGCAAGCTCCGCCTCCCAGGTTTACGCCATTCTCCTGCCTCAGCCTCCCGAGTAGCTGGGACTACAGGCGCCCGCCACCTCGCCCGGCT
>NW_012102145.1:16510-18363 GCF_000951045.1 Mandrillus leucophaeus | reverse complement strand
ATTTTCAAATAATCACTATTTTTTTAACTTTAAAAAAGTAATGTGGAAAATTCTTAGAGATTATGTGAATGATCTTCTATTGCTAATGTGATAAAATAAAGACTGCAAATTTCAGGAGTAAATTCAATTTTATGGATGTGGGAAGCAATGACCTTCAGGAGTGGAGATCACTAACCTGCTTTATTTGTGTGGAGAACATGTACTAATAAAAGACTAGGAATAGATAATTATAGGGACATGCTTGAGGGTAGAAATAAAAAGTATTTTGCCTCTAGGATAAACTTTCAGTTATCTGCCTTAGGAAGTAAATGTGATAAGTAAATGTCTTTTTGGAACCACACCTAATTGATATAAATAGTATCACAAAAATAAAAATCTTTTTGAACCTTCTGCTGGTATGGAAGAATAAAAAGCAAAACTCTTACAAATCAGCAAACTTACAGAGGGCGCAGACTATTTCAGGCGTGTCCTTTGTATCTGAGAGTCAGGATTCCTGAACTGAGTTGAAGAATAAAGTGCTTTCAGAATGTTTACCTTTTCACTGCAGATTTATTTGTTTTTCGAAGAATTATAAATTCCTAGAGTATCTTGAATTCATATGTATGTGTAGTCATCAAATATCTAGTTTAAGTATTATGTACTAAACCATAATCTACTATCCTAGCATTTATTTTGAAAAAAATATGAAAACTATAGAAAAGGGAAAATTCTCAGGTAGTATAGAAAAGAAACTATGTAAACATATAAAAACACATTTTATTTTAGTGTGATTATTGGCACAGTAAATCCAGACCATTCATATAGAATGCAGGCACATCTATACGCTCATTTTCTAACTCTCTTCTGATTTCAAAGCATGGGATACTCACCTGTTATTCTAGCTGCAAAGTGTACTTTGTTCAAATTCTCGTTTTGATTCAATAAAGGTGTTTGTTGTTTTGAATGTTCTGAGTAATTACCTTAATTCATTGATTTTCTAAATTATGTGTAAAATAAATGTATATGTAGTACATAGTCCCTCAGTAGCAAGAGAAGAGACCAGTTTACTTTCAATAGCATCATATAAAATGAAACTTCTTTCCTTTTTGGATCATTTTTTGATCACTGATCATTTTTGATGATTTGATCGTTGTACACAACCTACTTCTTGTGAAAACACCACCATTTAAAATGTTAATGCCTGAATTTGAGAGACACAAAGCATAGTAGAAAATCATTTTGCCTATGTGAATATAAAGATCTTTATTCTTTTTCTGGGCTTCAGTACCCCTTTGACCTAAATTTATTTCCAAAAACATTAATTGCTTTTTATATAGTTTGAGTCATTAGTAAATTGTTATTATAGTGAAGAGCAGAGGGTATTTACCTTTGTAAAATGTCAATAGTTTTTTAAAGAATATGTAATTTGAAATACATTACTCATTGTTAGAATTATGCTATGAGAGTAATTTCCAAGCAAATAAACTCCTTAAAGACTGTGTCCTGTAGCATTCAACTTAGCTTATTTTCTGCTAAGTGTTTTCTAATGAATAATCAAGAAACAGCTGGCTTGAATTTACTGAATTTAGGATTTATGGACTTGTGACGGCAGGGATCCCTTTGGCATTCAGGTCTATACAGATTCTAAATAGCAGGGTAGACATAGTTCCCTCAGAATGTTCTTTGATATAATTTAATTTTTCTGAAAAAAGTTCTCCATTACTCATACCTGGTGCTGCTCATTCCCATAATCTATTTATATGTCCATCACCTCAAAGTGCAAATCTACAATCTAATTATTGACAAATAACAACAGGATTTCCTTATACTAGAAGCTTTACTTTTCTAGTCTGAAATAAAGATGGTATTGTCTA
>NW_012102145.1:10110-12075 GCF_000951045.1 Mandrillus leucophaeus | reverse complement strand
GTAAGCAGCTGATTTCTGCCTGCCACATACAAGCCACTGCATCTGCTGCCAGGTATTTTCTTCATCATAGCAGCTTTTCCATTTAGGGGAATGAATAGGAGCTGAAGGCACTTAAATGCTTTGCATTTTCACTTTGTATTTGAATATGCTCAGATGAATTTAGGCCATATGGTGTCTCAACAATAAACGT
The DNA here is from genome assembly GCF_000951045.1 of Mandrillus leucophaeus. Classification (NCBI taxonomy): domain Eukaryota; kingdom Metazoa; phylum Chordata; class Mammalia; order Primates; family Cercopithecidae; genus Mandrillus; species Mandrillus leucophaeus. The sequence continues at coordinate 11,885 of NW_012102145.1, read as the reverse complement.
GCCCTTTGTGAGTTTTAGGCTTTGTCAGTTATGGGATTCCTGGATGACAACCTGCAGTTTTAGCTAGCTCTCTTCAGCTCCCCAAAGGCTAAAATCAATCACCATTCCTTTGTTCACTATCAAATCACCAATCTGTAGAAAGTCAACAGTAGGTTTTGAAAATCATTATCTCAGTTATTTTTAACAGAAAAAAATGAGTCATAAATGCATTATAATTTTACTTAACCATCTTTGACATTTTAGTGGAGACATATAAAATAGCAGTTCTCAAATATAGCAATATCGTTCAACACTTAGCATACTGGCAAGTAAAGACAGTTTGTTGCCCCCAATTTGAAAAAAACGAAAGGTTGAAAAAATTGAAAGATTGAAATGTTGAATATTGTACCAAAATAAGACAATAATAAGTTGAAAAATGAATAAAACAATTTTGTACAATTGAATTTAAGAGTTGAAAGGAGTCTTGGAGAAAATGTAGTCCAAACTTCCCATTTTATATATTAAAAATCAAATACATAAGCAAAAACAAAAATAACTAACCAAAGTCCACAAGGCTTTAGGTCAAATGGACATTAATATAAGACTAAAAATTAGGGATCATGATTTCTATAAATTAGTGATTCTCATAGTGTGATTCAGGTTCCTATAGGATTCTGAGATCTATTCATAGAATCCACAAAGCAAATCTGTTCCTTCAATAGTAATGGAACTTACTGTCTTTTTTACTTTATACTCTCATGGGGAACCGTCAAGTTCTCCAAAGGCTATGTGATGTGTGATACTACACCAGATGGAGTACAGACGCAGATATGAGCACTAGATGCCTTCTAGTAAACAAATATTTGCAAAGGTGTAACAGGCAATGAATTTATTATTATTTTAATAAATTCATAAATATATATGTTGACAATTTCTTTAATGTCTATTTTTAATAGATATAACCCATATAAAAATAGCTCTTCGAGTCATTCATAACTTTTAGGGATACAAAGAGAATCTGAGACCTGAACCTATGTAGCAGTTAACTCATCTTGTTAACATCTCATTTCTGAATTTGTATAGTGTGTAGATTTTTAACAGTTATTAAAAATCATCAAAAACAATAGTGTTTACAATGTATTGGGAGACCAATATATGCCAGTCTACATATAGAATTTAGCAACAATTATACAAGCCAAGTATTTTATCTCCATTTTATAGAGGAGAACACTGAGAATAAGCAAGTTTACATTGTCAGTGGCCAAACCCCTAGTGAGTGATGCATCCCATATTTCAGACCTACTTCTCTGAAACTACCACTTGTCTTCTCAATAGTTCCAGGCTAGTTAGAACTCAGTTAAGCAGAGTCTAAGCCCTACATATTCTTCTATCATTAATCTTCTCTGCCTCAGATTCATAAATTACACACATGCGCGCACACACACACACACACACATACACAGAAAAAAAATACAAGAGGCCAGGCACAGTGGCTCACGCCTTTAATCCCAGCACTTTGGGAGGCCGAGGTGGGCAGATCAGGAAGTCAAGAGTTTGAGACCAGCCTGGCCCACATGGTGAAACCCTTTCTCTACTAAAAATACAAAAATCAGCCAGGCATAGTGGCGAGCACCTGTAACCCAAGCTACTTGGGAGCCTGAAGCAGGAGAATTGCTTGAACCTAGGAGGCAAAGGTTGCAGTGAACCAAGATCATGCCCCTGCACTCCAGGCTGAGTGACAGAGCCAGACTCTATCTTGGAAAAATAAAAATAAATAAAAAATAAAAGAGCCAATC
>NW_012102145.1:5386-8335 GCF_000951045.1 Mandrillus leucophaeus | reverse complement strand
GAGTGGATGTTAGCAAGATTCATAATGAATAAGAAATGAAATGAGTATACTTGGCATTATCTTAGACATAATTAAAAAGAAAAAAATATAGAACATGTGTATAGAATGTTTTAAATAAAGTAAGTTAAATATTAGAACTGGACCAATAACTAGGCAAAAAGTATAATAATAAGGATTTTATTGATGTGTATGAGGTTAGGATGATTTTTGTGAGCAATACATCTGCTGAAGGAATTACTTTCTGGCAATACTAAATTGTTAATACAATTAAACAGATGTATTTGTTGGAATATTTTTCTCAATTGACTTATAATGAATTGTTCAAATTTGCTTTCTCTACATATTATAAAACTGATAGAAATCTTGAAATATGCCTGTTTTATATCCTTTTATATCCTCTAAAATAGATGTTTCCTCTTTTGCTGCCATGATTGATTAGGGAGTAGATAAAAGAAAATGGTTAAAACACAAAATATATACTTTCCCAGTGAGAATAGTAAACAATGACATGTGGATAATAACTGTGAAGTCCGTGAACTCCAAAAGGCTGCATAGATAAATGATTAGCATTTCTACCCTAAAAGTAGGGTGCCCAAGAGGCCACTCTTTCCAGCTGAGGATCAGCTGTTACTGTCAGATCCGAAGTGCAGGGATGGCGACCCAGTCACAGCAAATACTGGGAGCATTTCCTCTCTGGAGAATGTGCTAGGATCAGTTTCAGATCTGTGATTTTTCTTTCTTTCTTTGATCTACTGTTGAATAGTTATGCAGGGAATAAAGATGGAAAACTATCTCCAAATGCCACTGAGTACAGTCAAAATTATGTTTGTGTCTCAGTTAAAATTCAGGAAGTGAAACAAATGAGCTGGAGCACAAAAGGTACTTATTCTAAAGTTGACTTTGAATTTCTGGATCTCACAAAGCAATACCTTTGCTCAGTCAACTTCCACAGTTTGAATGTATTTTTAGGGATATTAATATTTGCTATTAAAACATCCTCTCTCCAAGTACCATGGTAAGTGGCTTTCCAAAACTATTACACATATTTTATTACCATCATTTCGTTTTAAAAATCAAATAATTCTCACAGAAATTGAGTAACTTGTCCAAGCCTATTCAGCTAGTACGTTTCATAGCAAAGAATAAATCTGGATATTAATGACTATGCCTGTGTTTTTTAGCCTCCTGAGTAAAACTGTCTGGGAGTGGGGCTCATATTTCTAAAAATATCCTTGTACATAACCAGGACAAGTAATCATTACCTTATACCCACAATGTGTGCAAACAGATCTGCAACAGCCTTGGAGATATGAATCATCATCTCAATGCATGTGTTTAAAAACCAAAATTGAAATAAAACAAAAATCCACCTCATTATCTGGACCCTGAACTCAAATCAACCTGTCTCGAAACACTGTAAATGAACCTGGTTACATAGTTCAGTTGGTTCATACATAGTCTGCAAGTATGAATGTAGATAGGACTCTAGGGAACAGAGAGTAGTCCCTTCTCTCCCTTTCCACCCATTCATTTAAACGCCTTTTGTGTCCAACTCAGGGCCAATAAAACAATAAAAGAGAAAAAGTGTGTTTGAAATCAGAACATGCTATAAAATAAAAAGTAAACAAAAACAAGAAGGAAATACGAGTTGTGAGTGGAGAAATGAATCATGGTAGGTGCAGAATTATACAGGGATTTGAGCCATCACTCACGTCCCCTTCTCTTCATTTTGTCCACATGTACGGCATAGGTGTTATCTGCAAGCATTGTAAAGTTTATCTCCAATTTTTGGCAGTAATTCAGAACTGACCAACTTTATGGCATGTGAGGAATTTTGTCTTATTGGAAAACAAGTCAGAATAATGGTACAAATAAAATTATAGTAACCAGTAAAATAGGGAAAATAAAGTTGGGCTAGAAAAGCAGTGACAAATGAAAGTATATCATGAGCAAGAATTTAAATTATCAGTGAAAAATATGGAATTACTGAGCTAGAAGAAAATGTCATTTTCACATTACTGAAAAGAGATGATTGAACACTTTTACTCAGCAGATTTAATAATTTAAGATTAATCAAGTAATAACCAAAGTAACAACCGCTCATAGAGTGAGGCACTGTGTTAAGCATTTACATTTATTTAATATTTATAATTTTATAAATAGATATGACCCACATTTTATTGAGGAAGATTGAGACTCAGAGAAATTAAGTAATTCGTTTGAAATTACCTATTAAAAGTAACAGCAGAGCCAAGTTGGAACAAAGTTCTCTAGAATTTTGTAAAGTGAATGAAGACCTTATAAATAACATTCATAGAATTAATTAGAAGGAGTGTGTGGACTAACGTAGACAGGATGTTCCATTCGGTATTTAATGATATATGCTGAGTAATTGTTGTATCACAGTCTCTCAGTAAACATGGTCCCTTTTAGGTCATTACCATTGATGTAGAATAGGCTGTTAGAAACATGGATAAATCAGAAAGCACTGTAATCTAATCTTTGTAAATGAACTGAAATAATATTTTTTAAAATTATTTGAATGACAACATAAGGCAGAGTGGAAATAATTTAGAACTAAGATTAGAGAACTAGACATATTTAGAAAAATTATTTAGAATTGAAGACTAGGAGAAGCATAGGAACATGTAAGCATAAAAGATGATGACTGAGGAGGACAAAAGTAAAGAGAAGGAAATATTTTAAAATAAACAAAAATGCTACATAAAAATATGAGAAACAGTAACAGATGGAGGAGACAGACAAAAATGGTTCAAGATATATGTTATGGTTCCCTGCAATAAAAATCTAAATCAAAGAACAAAAATTAATAAAAGTTATAATGCAAGAAAATTCCTGGCCGGGCGCGGTGGCTCAAGCCTGTAATCCCAGCACTTTGGGAGGCCGAGACAGGCGGATCACGAGGTCAGGAGATCGAGACCATCCTGG
>NW_012102145.1:1379-5116 GCF_000951045.1 Mandrillus leucophaeus | reverse complement strand
AGGAGATCGAGACCATCCTGGCTAACACGGTGAAACCCCATCTCTACTAAAAATACAAAAAATTAGCTGGGCTGGGTGGTGGACGCCTGTAGTCCCAGCTACTCAGGAGGCTGAGGCAGGAGAATGGCGTGAACCCAGGAGGCGGAGCTTGCAGTGACCCAAGACATTGCCTCTGCACTCCAGCCTGGGTGAGAGTGTGAGACTCCATTTGAAAAAAAAAAAAAAAACAAAAAAAGACATGGATTATAGCGGGAAGCAGTTGTATGCTCTGACAATGTAGATATGGTAACCTATCAAAAATAGGGAAGAAGGAAAATATGTAATTTTATAATTACAAAGTTTAATATGATTGTGAAGCAACATTAAGGAAAGCGAAATCACTAAAAGTTAAAAATAAAATGAATCAAATAAATCAAATGTGTATCCTTTTGGCAACATATTCATTTCAAGAGAAATTATTTCAAATGACTGTAAAAAAACAGTAATTGGAGTCCACTTCCCTAATGAAATATGACTTAACAGCACAAGGAAATTAAAGAACACCAACCATGTAAACTGTTTTCAGTAATTACATCATTGTTCTTGTGTCAGCGTTGTAGTTTTGATACAATTAATTGGTATAATGTGGGATAAAACAAATGAAGAATCAAGTGACAGTCCAACTCTATCATTGCTGAGATTCTCAGTATGGAAAAAAAATATAGAGAGATGTAAGAAGTTAAATGAATTAACTCATTTTTAAATTTTAATTTATTGGATAAGAAGAAAGTAATTCGTGAAGTGTTCTCTCTTCAAATATAAAAACAAAGCAGAAATGTAAGCAAACAACTATATATATACACACATACATGCTACGTATATTATACATATGTCTGTATTTATATGTGTGTATACACATGTATGTATATGTGTGCATACACATTTATGTATACACATATACATGTACACATATACATAAATGTACACACATACGTACCTATATATACACATATAATAGAAAGTCTCCAGCTTACAATGGTTCCACATAACACATTTTCAAACTTTCTGATGATGTGGAAGCAACATGCATTCAGTAGAAATCATACTTTAAGTACCCATACAACTGTTGATTTTTCATTTTCAATGTAGTATTCAATAAATTACATGAGATTTTGAACACTTTACTATAACATGCTTTGTCTTACATGATTTTGCTCAACCATAGGCTAATATAGCTGTTGTGAGCACATTTAAAGTAGGCTAGGCAAAGCTATGATGTTTGGCAGATTTGATGCATTAAAAGCATTTTTGACTTATGATATTTTCAACTTATGATGGGTTTATTAGGATGTAACCCCATCGTGAGTGCAGGAAAACCTATATTGCTGTTGTTTGCTTGGTTTTATCTTTATTCTGTTGTTTTGTTTTTATCAATTTTTACTTCCATCTGCTGAAAAGTCTAGAAGCAATAACCAGCTCAGAAGCAATGAGCACTGCAAGTGCGTAGATGGCAGTTTTGGAATATCAGTTTCCACTAAAAAAAAAAAACAAAAAAACAAAAAAAGGACAGTGGAGTGAAATGAAATATTTTAGATTTGAAGCAGTATTTACACAACATGAGATCTGAAGCAGGAAATACACAACAAGAGACTACAACACAGCCATGAAGCTGTCAAGAAAAGGTATGTGAATAAGCCTAAGTATTAGGTTTCCATATTTAAATTTGCATCTAAATATGAAACTATTTGAATATTAATGAGGTTAAACCTGTCAGGGATGGAACTTCAGATATGTTCAAGTGTATACAATCATATATATCCATTTGGGAGGATTCTAGAAAACTAAATTTTTATTTTGAAAACTGACATGTCAAAGAAAAGAATCTGGCATGTGTCCAGTCTTTCCTTTAGGGAATGTACAACTAGGTAACCAAATGATAAATGAGGAATGCTTCTCTTTCAGAAATATTGCAGCCAGTAAATCAAAAAGTTACAATGAAAGATGATAACCATCACTTTGCAACCCATAATTAATTAATGGATCTAGATATAAATCATCAATGACTGTTAACCTCACAAATCAGATATGATGGGCTTTCTGAACAGCACAACTTCACCTCTGAAATAATCTTAACAAAATATTCTAGATCCACCTAACAATTCACAGACAAAAATAGAGGACAGAAGATCATGCTAACTGGTAACACAGGGATGTAATCAGCAAAATCCATGGTGTGGAAAATTCTTCAGGAAAAAATGTGTGAGTTCCTTCAACACATAAATATCAAAGATAAAGAAACAAACATAAAAGACAGTGGAACCTAGAAATTGGAAGCTAATTAAGAGGAGACTTCTGATTACCATCTGAGAAGAGAGTTTTAAAGTCATCACTCACATGCTTGCAATAAGAAAAAGCTGAAAATAATAAAAATCAACTACTTTGTATGAAACTACCAGAGAAACAACAGGGTAGAACAAACTACCTCTCTAAAATTTGAAGACAGATATATCCCAAGCAACACAGCCCAAATATGCTTACCTGAAATGAAACTCTAGTTAAATTGTAACTATAATGAATTGCTGGAGGCTGAGTATGGAGTAGTATAAATGAAAAACTCTGGGAGGTTGTTGTCTCGGGGGAGCCCAACATTTTCTTAGGATTCGTCTCCAGGTTTTCACAGTGAAGATCTGACATAGATTCTGTTATGGGTTTTGCAGTGGAAAAAGGCAAATCATTTCAAATACAATCAAAGCCTTCTCCATATTTGGGTTTACCCTCCAGGGGAAAAACTTCCCCAGAGCCGCCTTCTACCCTGGGGAAGAGCATCTCTCTGAATCCTCTAGCCTTTGACTCTTCTGTAAGGAAGAAAAAAAAAGTAGTCAACAGGGGTCAGGCATTCAAGGAAGTAGACTGGCAATGCTGGAGCAGGAAAGGAAGTAAAAGGTAGGGTTAAAAAAATAAAATTAATTAAAAAGCTGTATCATTGGAGAACCACTCTCGAAAGCCACTGAGACAAGTCTGCTAAATGACAGGTTTAATAGAAAGCAAATCATACAAGACTCCCCTACCCCAAACCTTACCTTAAGCCAATAGTCTCCAATACAGTAAGAGTGCATTACAACAGCAAGAGCTGTAAAATACAGACTGTATCTGAGAAGGAATACTCCAGGAAGAAGATCACATCTGATCTTTGACAAACCTGACAAAAACAAGAAGTGGGGAAAGTATTTCCTATTTAATAAATGGTACTGGGAAAACTGGCTAGCCATATGTAGAAAGCTGAAACTGGATCCTTTCCTTACACATTATGCAAAAATTAATTCAAGATGGATTAAAGACTTAAACGTTAGACCTCATACCATAAAACCCCTAGAAGAAAACCTAGGCAATACCATTCAGGACATAGGTATAGGCAAGGACTTCATGTCTAAAACACCAAAAGCAATGGCAACAAAAGCCAAACTGGACAAATGGGATCTAATTAAAGAGCTTCTGCACAGCAAAAGAAACTATCATCAGAGTCAACAGGCAACCTACAGAATGGGAGAAAATTTGTGCAATCTACTCATCTGACAAAGGGCTAGTGTCCAGAATCTACAAATAACTCAAACAAATTTACAAGAAAAAAAACAACCCCGTCGAAAAGCGGGTGAAGGATATGAACAGACACTTCTCAAAAGAAGACATTTATGTAGCCAACAGACGCATGAAAAAATGCTCATCATCACTGGCCATCAGAGAAATGCAAATCAAAACCA
>NW_012102145.1:0-1026 GCF_000951045.1 Mandrillus leucophaeus | reverse complement strand
CACCGCATGTTCTCACTCAAAAGTGGGAATTGAACCATGAGAACACTTGGACACAGGAAGGGGAACATCACACACCGGGGCCTGTCGTTGGGTAGCGGGAGGAGGGAGGGATAGCATTGGGAGATATACCTAATATAAATGATGAGTTAATGGGTGCAGCACACCAACATGGCACATATATGCATATGTAACAAACCTGCAGGTTGTGCACATGTACCCTAGAACTTAAAGTATAATAAAAATATATATATGAATAAAAAATTTAAAAAAGCGTTGACAGGAATTTCACAAACTGAAATGCAAACAAAAGGAAAAAAAAGAATGAACAAGGAGAACAGAATACCCAAGAACTATGGAACAATTTTAATAGGTGTAGGATACATATAATTGTAGTATCAGAAGAAGAAGAAAGAAAAAATAGAGTAGAAAAAAAATTTGAAGTAATAACAGCAATGTTGATTGTTACTGGATAGAAGCCTAGAACAGAAAAAAGATTATAAAAATCTGAATAAAGTGTAGTCTTTAGCTAATAATATTAATATTGTATTTATATGGGCTCATTTATTGTGACAAATGTACCATGTGAACATAAGGTGTTAATCGTTGGGGAAACTGGGTCTGGGAAATATGGGAAGAGTCAGTATTATTATTGCAGTTTTTCTATAAATCTAACATTATTCTGAAGTATTTTTAAGAAAAAACTTAAGAAACGTATCAGCCAGTTAATATACCAGGAGTTTAATTGATACTACTTTTTTATATGCATACAATATTATAGGTATATTATTTGTTGAAAGGATAATACTTTGGATATATTGAATTAAATATATTGTTAATGTTTTACTTGTCTCCTCTTTCTTTTTTTTAATTTTTTTTATTATTATACTTTAAGTTCTAGGGTACATGTGCACAACGTGCAGATTTGTTACAAATGTATACATGTGCCATGTTGGTGTGCTGTACCCATTAACTCGTCATTTACATTAGCTATATCTCCTAATGCTATCCCTCCCCCCGTCCCCTCCC
>NW_012102144.1:4889777-4891301 GCF_000951045.1 Mandrillus leucophaeus | reverse complement strand
AAAAGGCCTTTGATAAAATTCAACACCCCTTCATGCTAAAAACTCTCAATAAACTAGGTATTGATGGAATGTATCTCAAAATAATAAGAGCTATTTATGACGAACCCACAGTCAATATCATATTGAATGGGCAAAAGCTGGAGGCATTCCCTTTGAAAACTGGCACAAGACAAGGATGTCTTCTCTCATCAGTCCTGTTCAACATAGTATTGGAAGTTCTGGCCAGGGCAATCAAGCAAGAGAAAGAAATAAATGGTATTCAAATAGGAAGAGAGAGAGTCAAATTGTCTCTGTTTGCAGATGACATGACTGTATATTTAGAAAACCTCATCGTCTCAGCCCAAAATCTCCTTAAGCTGATAAGCAATTTGAGCAAAGTCTCAGGATACAAAATGTGCAAAAATCACAAGCATTCCTATAAAGCAATAATAGATATACAGAGAGCCAAATCATGACTGAACTCCCATTCACAATTGCTACAAAGAGAATAAAATACTAGGAATACAACTTACAAGGGATGTGAAGGACCTCTTCAAGGAGAACTACAAACCACTGCTCAAGGAAATAAGAGAGGACACAAACAAATGGAAAAACATTACATGCTCACGGACAGGAAGAATCAATATCCTGAAAATGGCCATACTGCCCAAAGTAATTTATAGATTCAATGCTGTCTCCATCAAGCTACCATTGACTTTCTTCACAGAATTGGAAAAACTACTTTAAATTTCATATGGAACCAAAATGGAGTTTGTATAGCCAAGACAATCCTAAGCAAAAAGAACGAAGCTGGAGGCATCATGCTACCTGACTTTAAACTATACTATGATGCTACAATAACCAAAACAACGTGGTACTGGTACCAAAACAGATATATAGACCAATGGAACAGAACAGAGGCCTCAGAAATAACGCCACACATCTACAACCATCTGATCTTTGACAAACCTGACAAAAACAAGGAATGGGGAAAGGATTCCCTATTTAATAAATGGTGTTGGGAAAACTGGCTACCATATGCAGAAAACTGATACTGAACCCCTTCCTTAGATCTTATACAAAAATTAACTCAAGATGGATTAAAGACTTAAACATAAGACCTAAAACCATAAAAACCCTAGAAGAAAACCTAGGCAATACCATTAAGGACATACTCATGGGCAAAGACTTCATGACTAAAACACCAAAAGCAATGGCAACAAAAGCAAAAATTGACATATGGATCTAATTAAAACAAAGAACTTCTGCACAGCAAAAGAAACTACCATCAGAGTGAACAGGCAACCTACAGAATGGGAGAAAATTTTTGCAATCTATCCATCTGATAAAAGGCTAATTATCCAGAATCTACAAGGAACTTAAATTTACAAGAAAAAAACAACCCCATCAAAAAGTGGGCAAAGGATATGAATAGACACTTCTCAAAATAAGACGTTTATGCAGCCAACAAACATATGAAAAAAAGTTCTCCATCACTGGTCATTAGAGAAATGCAAATCAAAACCACAATGAGATACCATCTCA
>NW_012102144.1:4889311-4889727 GCF_000951045.1 Mandrillus leucophaeus | reverse complement strand
GGGGTTGCTCTTCTCGAGGAGTGTCTTTGTGGCATTCTTTGTATTTCCTGAATTTGAATGTCAGCCTGCCTTACTAGGTTGGGGAAGTTCTCCTGAATTATATCCTGAAGAGTGATTTCCAACTTGGTTCCATTCTCCCCATCACTTTCAGGTGCACCAATCCAATGTCGGTTTGGTCTTTTCACATAGTCCCATATTTCTTGGAAGCTTTGCCCAGAGAGGAGGAACTTAGAGAGGCAGTCTGGCTACAGCAGCTTTGCCGAGCTGTGGTGGGCTCTAGTCAGTTCAAAATTTTTGTCAGCTCCATTACTCAAGCGTTAGTAATGGCGGATACCCCAACCCCCCCACCAAGCTCAAGTGTCCCAGGGCAACTTCAGACTGTTGTGCTGGCAGTGAGAATTCAAGCCAGTGAATCT
>NW_012102144.1:4887279-4889261 GCF_000951045.1 Mandrillus leucophaeus | reverse complement strand
TGTTAGAGGGAAAACTAACAAACAGAAAGGACACCCACACCAAAACCCCATCAGTATGTCACCAGCATCAAAGACCAAAGTCAGATAAAACCACAAAGATGGGGAAAAAGCAGGGCAGAAAAGCTGGAAATTCAAAAAATTCAAAAAATCAGAGTGCATCTCCCCCTCCAAAGGAATGCAGCTCATCACCAGCAACAGATCAAAGCTGGATATGCACCCAATACAAGAGCACCCAGATTCATAAAGCAAGTTCTTAGAGACCAACAGAGAGACTTAGAATCTCACACAATAACAGTGGGAGACTTTAACACCCCAATGTCAATATTAGACAGATCAATGAGACAGAAAATTAACAAGGATATTCAGGACTTGAACTCAGCTCTGGACCAAGGAGACCTAATAGACATCTATAGAACTCTCTACCCCAAATCAGCAGAATATACATTCTTCTCAGTACCACATTTAACTTATTCTAAAATTGACCACATAATTAGAAATAAAATACTCCTCAGAAAATCCAAAAGAACAGAAATAACAGTCTCTCAAACCACAGGGCAATCAAATCAGAATTCACGATTAAGAAACTCCCTCAAAACAGCACAACTACATGGAAACTGAAAAAACTTTCTCCTGAATGAGTCCTGGGTAAATAACAAAATTAAGACATAAATAAATTAGTTCTTTGAAACCAATGAGAACAAAGACAAAATGTAGCAGAATCTCTGGGACATAGCTAAAGCAGTTTTTAGAGGGAAATTTATAGCATGAAATGCCCACAGTAGAAAGCAGGAAAGATCTAAAATTGACACCCTAACATCACAATTAAAAGAACTAGAGAAGCAAGAGCAAACAAATTCAATAGCTGGCAGAAGATAAGAAATAACTAAGATCAGAGTAGAAGTGAAGGAGATGGAGACATGAAATACCCTTCAAAAAAATCGATGCATCCAGGAGCTGGTTTTTTGAAAAGATTAACAAAATAGATAAACTGTTAGCCAGACTAATAAAGAAGAAAAGAGAGAAGAGTCAAATAGACACAATAAAATAATGATAAAGGGAAGATGACCACTCTTCCCACAGAAATACAAACTACCATCAGAGAACACTATAAATACCTCTATGCAAATAAACTAGAAAATCTAGAAAAAATTGATAAATTCCTAGACACATATACCCTCCAAGACTAAACTAGAAAGAAGTCAAACCCCTGAATAGACCAATAACAAGTTCTGATATTGAGGCAGTAATTAATAGCCTAACAGCCAAAAAAAGCCCAGGACCAGACGGATTCACAGCCAAATTCTCCCAGAGGTAAAAAGAGGAGCTGGTACCATTCCTCCTGAAACTATCCAAACAACAGAAAAAAAGGGACTCCTCCTTAACTCATTTTATTAGACCAGCATCATCCTGATATCAAAACCTGGAAGAGACACAATAAAAAGGAAAATTTCAGGCCAATATTCCTGTTGAACGTCGGTGCGAAATCTCAATAAAATACTGGCAAACCAAATCCAGCAGCACATCAGAAAGCTTATACTCCACTATCAAGTCAGCTTCACCCCTGGGATGCAAGGCTAGTTCAACATATGCAAATCAATAAACGTAATCCATCACATAAACAAAACTGATGACAAAAACCACATGATTATCTCAATAGATGCAGAAAGGGCCTTTCATAAAATTCAACACCCCTTCATGCTAAAAACTATCAGTAAACTAGGTATTGATGGAACATATCTCAAAATAATAAGAGTTATTTATAACAAACCCACAGCCGATATCATACTGAATGCGCAAGAACTGGAAGCATTCATTTGAAAACCGGCACAGGAAAAGAGTGCCCTTTCTCACCTCTCCTATTCACCCTTTCTCACCTCTCCTATTCACCATATCCAGGGTAATCCGGCAAGAGAAAGAAACAAAGATTTTCAAATAGGAAGAGAGGAAGTTAAATTGTCTCTGTTTGCAGGTGACATGATTGT
>NW_012102144.1:4886498-4886839 GCF_000951045.1 Mandrillus leucophaeus | reverse complement strand
TACAGTAACCAAAACAACATGGTATTGGTATCAAAACAGATATATAGACCAATGGAACAGAACAGAGGCCTCAGAAATAATACCACACATCTACAGCCATCTGATCTTTGACAAACCTGACAAATAAAAGCAATGGGGAAAGTGTTCCCTATTTAATAAATGGTGTTGGGAAAACTGGCTAGCTACAAGCAGAAAACTGATACTGAACCCCTTCCTTAGATCTTATGCAAAAACTAACTCAAGATTGATTAAAGACTTAAATATAAGACCTAAAACTATAAAAACCCTAGAAGAAAACCTAGGCAATACCATTCAGGACATAGGCATGGGCAAAGACTTCA
>NW_012102144.1:4880949-4885663 GCF_000951045.1 Mandrillus leucophaeus | reverse complement strand
TGGACACAGGCAGGGCCCATTGGCAGGTAGGGAACTAGGGGAGAGATAACATTAGGAGAAATACCTAATATAGATGACCGGTTGATGGGTGCAGCAAACCACCATGGCACGTGTATACCTACGTTACAAACCTGCATGTTCTGCACATGTATCCCAGAACTTAAAGTATAATTACAAAGAAAAGAAAATCAACAGGACCGGGCTGGTGACTCATACCTGTAATCCCAGCACCTCGGGAGGCCAAGGCAGGCAGATCACAAGGTCAGGCGTTCAAGATAAGCCTGGCCAACATGGTGAAACCCCATCTCTACTAAAAATACAAAAAGTGCGAGTGCCTGTAATCACTGCTACTCCAGTGGCTGAGGCAGGAGAATTGCTTAAACCCAGGGGGCGGAGGTTGCAGTGAGCCAAGATCGTGCCATTGCACTCCAGCATTTGAGTATTAAGTGTGCCCATAGTTACCAGGGTGTTATTTATTTTGGGTGTGTCATGGTTGTGCTTTTGTGTATTTACATAAACATCCTTGAATATTTCTCTATATAACCACCTGTATCTATATTAAGTTAAACATGAGTTCTCCCTGATGTCTACAACTGTAATGATTAGCACATGGATTATTCAAGACTCTTCCCCTAGTTGATCTGTAAATTTCCACACCAACTGTGAGAAATATAACTCCCCATGTTTGCCATTTATAGGCTTAATTGTTCAATTCCCGTATATATGTATCGCAGTATAAGACCTGTTAACCAGAATCCAATGAGAAATAATTTTTATCAGCTAGAGTACAGTGCTTTTCTGCAGCTCATTGTGCCTTTAGTCTGACAGATTCCATTCCTTTTCAAAGATATTTATGTTAAGACCTTTTTCTCTCTCCACCTTACTAAGGTTATCTCATACTTTGTAATGCAGTGAATTTCTTCTGTAAAGTCTGCATTGCTCCTGGAATCCCTTGACCTTCTAAATTATTTTCTAAAATTTGCCTGCATTATGGTAATTCTTTGTGTCAAAAAACTTCTATTGCTTTGGGCAAATGCATAATGTTGCCAAAATGTCCACCATTACGATATTGCACAGAATCATTTTACAGCTCCCCAGATGCCCTGTGCTTAACCTAATCTTCCCTTTCCCTGAACACCAGGCAAAAACTGATCTTCTTCTTTATAGTTTTGCTTCTTTCCAAAATGTCATCTAATTGAAACCATACAGCATGTAGCCTTTTCACACTGGCTGCTTTCATGTAACAATATGCATTTGAATTTCCTCCATGTCTTTTCATGATTTGAAAGCTCATTTCTTTTTACTGCTGAATAATATTCCATTTTACAGGTATCTTATAGTTTATTCATTCATCTATTGAAAGACATCTTGGTTGTTTTCCATTTTGGTAACTACCAAGTAACAATAAACCTGCTATAAACATTTGTGTTCAGGATTTTTTTGTAGACATAATTTTTCAGTGTAATTGGGTATATACAGAGGGACACAATTGCAGATTACAATGCAAGGCTATGCTTAGCTTTGTAAGAAACAGACAAAATGTCTTCTAAAGTGCCTGCACCGTTTTATAGTCACATTTGAAAATTGAATGAATGAGAGTTTCTCTTGCATTGCATTCTCAACAGCATCGGTTGTTGTCAGTAATTTGGATTTTGGCCATTCTAATGGTGTAGTTGTTTCTCATTGTTGTTTTAATTTACTGTTCTCTAATAACATAAGATGTTGAGCATCTTTTCATATGCTTATATGCCATTTGTATATCTTATTTGGTGAGTTGAATGTTCAGATCTTTTGCTCATTACACAGAATTATTTAAATGCCTTGGTGTCATTTGGATTTAGCTCCTTTACTGGATATGTGTTTAAAATATTTTCTCTCATTCTGTGGCTTATCTTCTCATTTACTTAGCAATATCTTTCACATAACAGTTTTTAAATTTAAGTAAGTTCAATTTTTTTTTTATTTTTTTCTTTGATGGATCATGATTTGATCAAACCCAATGTCACCTAGATTTTATCCTATGTTATCTTATGGAAGTTTTCTAGTTTTTGTTTTACATTTAGAAATAAGGTCCATTTTAAATTAATTTTTGTGAAAAGCATAAGGTATATGTCCGGATTCATTTTTGCATGTATGTGTACAATTTTTTGATGATTATTTGTTGAAAAGACTGTCTTTTCTCAATTGAATTTATTTTGCTCTGTCAAGGATCAGTTGACTATATTTGGGAGTGTCCATGTCTGGGTTCTCTCCTCTTTTCTATTAATCCACTTGTCTATTCTTTTACGAATACCTCACTGTCTTAATTACTGTAGCTTTATAGTACTACTTGAAATTGAGTAGTGTCAGTTCTCCAACTTAGTCCTTCTTTGTCAGTATTATGTAGACTATTCTGGGTCTCTTGCATTTCCATATAAATTTTAAAATCATCCTTTGAGATGAAGCTAAAAAATAGAATAAAGTTGTCAATAACCACAAAGTAACTTGCTGAGAATTTATTAGAATTGCATTAAATGTATACATCAATTCACGAAGAATTTACATCTCAACATTATTGAGTCCACCTATCCATGAAAGTGGTACATCTCCATTTATTTAGATCTTCCTTTATTTATTTCATCAGACTTAACATTTTCCATATACATGGCATATGTCCTACACATATTTTGTTGATGATATTTCATTTTTGCTAGGGGAAGGAATGAAAATTGTATTTTGTTTTCAACTTCAATTTTCACTTGTTCACTGGTGGTACATGAAAAGACAATTGACTTCTATTAACCTTGCATCCTGCAACCTTGCTATAATCACATATTGGTTCCAGGAATTCTTTCAGTTTTACTAAATATATAATTATGTCATCTGTGAACAAAGGTAGTTTTCTTTTTTCTTTCTAATCTGTATATATATTTTTTCTTGCCTTGTTGCACTAACTAGGACATCCAGTAGGATGGTGAATAAGAGTGACAAAAGAAACAACCTTGTCTTGTTCCCAATAATAGAAGAAAAGTATATCATTTCTCACCATAAAATATCATGAAGGCCTATTTTTTAGATGTTCCAGATTAAGTTGAGGATTTTTTTATTCCTAGTTTTCTAAGACTTTTTCTCATAAATAGATGTTGGAGGTGTTGGATTTTGCCAAATGCTTTTTCTGTATCAATTGACAGACTAATAAAATAGTTCTTTAGCCAGTTAATATAGTGTATCACATTAATTGATTTTGATTTTTAAATGTCAGATCAGTCTGTCATGCCTAAAATAAATTCCACTTACTGTGTGGAATGTATAACTATTTTTATGCATTTTGGATTCAATTAGCCAATATTTTATTGAAAATTTTTGCATCTATATTCATAAAATATATTGAGCTGTAGTTTTCATTTCTTGTAGCATATTTTCCCAGTCTTGATATTAAGATAATGCCTGCCTCCTTGAATGACTTAGGAGGTATACTTCTTACTTCTATTTTCTAAAAGTGATTATAGAGAACTGATATTATTTCTTCCTTAAATGCTTGGTGGAATTCATCAGTGAAAGAATCTGGGCCAGATGCTTTCTTTTTTGAAAGATTAATAATGATTTATCAATTATTTAAGTAAATATAGATCTATTTAGGTAATGTATTTCTTTTCCCTAACTTTTGATAGTTTATATCTTTCAATGAATTGATCCATTTCATCTAAATTACCAAATGTGTCAGTATACATTTGTTTGTGATATTTTTATTATCTTTTTAATGTTTATGGAATCAATATTTGTAATTTGTGTCTTCTCCCTTTTTCACTTGGTTAGCCTGGCTATGGATTTATCAATTTTATTGATGTTTTAAAGGCATTGCCTTTTCGGTTTATTGACTTTCTCTCTTGACTTCGTTTTTTCAACTATACTGATTTCTGCTCAAAGTTTTATGTCTTTTCTTGTGCTTACTTGAGGTTTAAATTGCTCTTCTCTCTTTACTTTCCTAAGGCACATTTCTATTATTGCTTTTAGATCTTTCTTCTTTTCTAATATATGCATTTGCTGCTATAAATTTACCTCTAAGCACTGCTTTTACAGCATTCCATGCATTAAAATATAAAAAATAAAAATAGGACTTGTAATGCAAAATACATCTGCAATCTCAGATTTTAAGAATATCTTAAAGTTTGAGACATTTATTTAAAGATACAACAGAAGGACTATTAGGAGATAAGAAACTGTGGGTGAAAAGAATTATCTTTTCTCTTTTTTTAAATCACCTTTTATTTTAAGTTCAAGGGTACAGGTGCAGGATATGCAGATTTGTTACATAGGTAAACGTGTGCCATGGTGGTTTGCTGCACAGATCAACCCATCACCTAGGTATGAAGCCCAGCATCCATTAGCTATTCTTCTTGAGCATCCCATAAATTTTGATGTACATTTCATTTTGTTTAGTTCAAAATATTTTTAAATTTCTCTTGAGACTTCTTCTTTGACCTATGTGTTATATAAAAGTATGTTATTTAATCTCAAACTATTTGGGGATTTTCAAGTTTTTTTCTGGTACTGATTTCTAGTTAAATTTCATTATAGTCTAAGAATACACGCAGTAAGACTTCTATTCTTTTAAATTTGTGAGGGTATGTTTTTCAGCCCAGGATGTGGTCTATTTTGGATAAAGTCCCATATAAACTTGAGAGGAATATGTATTCTGCTGTTACTTGATTAACTATTCTGCTGTTACTTGAAC
>NW_012102144.1:4876301-4879571 GCF_000951045.1 Mandrillus leucophaeus | reverse complement strand
CTTTCCACACTTTCAGTTACCCATGAGTCACTGTGTTCTGAAAGTACTTAATGAAAAATTCCAGAAATAAACAATTCATAAGTTTTCCGTTGTGCTTGGTTCTGAGTATTGTCATAATTTTTCTATTTTATTATATTGTTAACTCTTCTTATGCCTAATTTATGAGTTAAACTTTATCATAGATATGTGCATGTAGGAAAAAACATAGTATGTATATGTAGGGTTTCGTACTATCTGCATTTTCAGGCATCCACTGGAGGTCTTTGAATGTATCCGCCATGGATAAGAGGGAACTACTGTACTTCCTCTGCACTTCTCTGCTCCTTTCTCTCTTCTTCTTCTAGTACTTCAATTTTACATGTTATATTTTTGCAATTGTTCTTGGATATTGGAATGGAGGTTGTAGTCTTTTTCCTCTTTGTAATTCAATTTGCAATGTCTCCTTTGATATATCTTTAAATTCATTGTCTTTTTTTCTTGTTTATGTTCAGTCTAGTAATGAGCTTATGAAAAGCATTCTTCATTTCTATTTCAGTGTTTTTACTTTCTGTCATTTTCTTCTGATTCTTTCTTAGAGTTTTTAGTATTCTGCTTACATTATTCATCTGCTCTTGCATACTTATACTTTTTCTATCACAGTCCTTAACATAACTAATCATAGTTATTTTTAATTATTTATTTGATTATTGCAAACATTGTTTCATATCAAAGTGTAGTTCAGATGCATACTTTGTCTCTTCTGACTGTGTTTTTCCTTTTCTTTTTGTATAGCCTTATGATTTTTTGTTAAAAGTCAAACATGATGTATCAGATAATGAGAACTGAGGAAAATAGGTCTTTAGTATGAGGTTTTATGTCAGTCCGTCCAGCTGATGGGTTGTGCTTCATGTTTTCCACAGCTATAGATGGCAGAGACTTTAGTTTCCTCAGTGCCCTTGTTTTCTCCACACTGGATTTCCCTAAGAATTCCTTCTTAAATAGAGTCTGTGTTTTTTAGCTCTTTCCATTCTAACCCATTGTGATTATTCTGGAGCTGTGCTGATGTGGTGGTAAGGTTTGGAGGAGGTCAGCATATCTCAGTCTTTTAGTGGGCTCAAGTCCCTGAGTTGGACTTCAGAAGTGTTTCTTAGTGTTTTTTTTTTTTTTTTCCTTCCATTAGGTAATACAGGAAGGCTAGAGAGGGATGTAGGGGGCTAACTGCCCTTCTCCATGGTCAAATAGATGTTGGTAAAGTTGTTTCCCTTGAGGAGTAAAGCTTGGCTATGGAGAATGCTCTAGGATTATTTCAAAATGGTACTTTCCCCCAATTGACCAAGATATGAGAGATGTTTTCTAAGATCATCACCATGAAAATCTGGTGGGCTTCCTGAAGATAAAATCCAAGAAAGTGTGAGGGGCCTCCTTCAGACTGGGCCTCCCCAAATTTTTACTCTCAATCTAGTCCATAGTGAGCCTCCAACAATTCATCCTACCAGTTTATGGCTTCAGTGGCACCTGCTCTAGGTAAGTTTATCTAGGCTATGATCTAACATTCCATTCATGAGATTTCTCCATTCTGTTGTGTGTAGATTTAGATTATTTATTCTTTCTGCTGTATAATTTTCAATTGTGTGAATATTAACACAACTTATTTATCCTACTCATTGTTGATGAACATTTCCAGTTTTTGTGTCTCACGACTAGTGATACCATGAACATTCTTGAACATGATTTCTGGTGAACATACACCCACATTTCTGTTCATTTCTGTTGGATATACACCTGAGAGTAAAAATTCTGGGTTATAGGGGATGCATATACTGGGCTTTATTAGACACTTCCAAGTTGTTTTCCTACGTGGATGTTCCTCGAATGATGTATAAGAGTTCCAACTACCCCACTTTCTCATCAGCACTGAGTATTTTCCAACTTAGTCATTTTAGTTATTCTGGTAGGGGTGGTGTAATGTTGCATCATGGTTTTAATCTGCATACCCCAGATGACTTATAAAGTTGGGCACCTTTTATTTCTGTTTATTGACCATTTTAATATATTCTCTTTTCTGAAGTGTCCAAATCTTCTTCCCACTTTTCTACCGGGCTATTGCTCTTTTTCTCATTGACTTTAAGAGCTCTTTATCTATTCCAAATGTGTATTCTTTTGGGAGGGAATATAGATATGTCAATATATTTTTTAATTTGTATTTTCACTGGCAGACTGTCATTTAAAACTGTGACTTTCAAAAGAATGTGGTTTGGCCGAAACACTCAGTACAGGCCAGTAGCCTGTATATTCACTGTTCCACAAAAGAGAAGGCACATACTGTATGTCTCGGTTGAATTATGGTTAAGAATTCCTCTGACTCTCCAAACTAGGCACTTGTTATTAATATTAACTATTAGGTTCATGTAAATATAATTGCAGTTTTTGCAATTACTTTTTTTCCCCATAAGTTATTGAGGTACAGGTGGTATTTGGTTACATGAGTAAGTTCTTTAGGGATGATTTGTGAGATTTTGGTGCACCCATCACCTGATCAGTATACACTGCAGCATATTTGTAGTCTTTTATATCTCGCCCACCTCCCACCCTTCCCCCAAGTCCCCAAAGTCCATTGTATCATTCTTACGCCTTTGCGTCCTCATAGCTTAGCTCCCACATATCTGTGAGAACATATGATGTTTGGTTTTCCATTCCTGAGTTACTTTACTTAGAATAATAGTCTCCAATCTCATTCAGGTCACTGCAAATGCTGTTAATTCAATCCTTTTTATGGCTGCATAGTATTCCATCATATATACATACCACAGTTTCTTTATCCACTCATTGACTAATGGGCATTTGGGTTGGTACCACGATTTTGCTATTTTGAATTGTGCCACTATAAACATGTGTGTGCAAGTATTTTTTTTGAATAATGACTTCTTTTCCTCTGGGTGGATACCCAGTAGTGGGATTGATGGAGCAAATGGTAGTTCTACTTTTAATTCTTTAAGGAATCTCCACACTGTCTTCCATAGTGGCTGTACTAATTTACATTCCCACCAGCAGTGTAGAAGTGTTCCCTGTTCACCGCATCCATGCTAACATCTACCGTTTTTTGACTTTTTTAAATTATGGCCATTCTTGCAGGAGTGAGGTGGTATCACATTGTAGTTTTGATTTGCATTTCCCTGATCATTCGTGATATTGAGCATTTTTTCTTATGTTTGTTGGCCATTCATATATCTTCTTTTGAGAACTGCCTATTCATATCCTTAGCCACTTTTTGATGGGATTTTTTTTTTCTTA
>NW_012102144.1:4874084-4876251 GCF_000951045.1 Mandrillus leucophaeus | reverse complement strand
CACCCTTCCCCCAAGTCCCCAAAGTCCATTGTATCATTCTTATGCCTTTGCGTCCTCATAGCTTAGCTCCCACATATCTGTGAGAACATATGATGTTTGGTTTTCCATTCCTGAGTTACTTTACTTAGAATAATAGTCTCCAATCTCATTCAGGTCACTGCAAATGCTGTTAATTCAATCCTTTTTATGGCTGCATAGTATTCCATCATATATACATACCACAGTTTCTTTATCCACTCATTGACTAATGGGCATTTGGGTTGGTACCACGATTTTGCTATTTTGAATTGTGCCACTATAAACATGTGTGTGCAAGTATTTTTTTTGAATAATGACTTCTTTTCCTCTGGGTGGATACCCAGTAGTGGGATTGATGGAGCAAATGGTAGTTCTACTTTTAATTCTTTAAGGAATCTCCACACTGTCTTCCATAGTGGCTGTACTAATTTACATTCCCACCAGCAGTGTAGAAGTGTTCCCTGTTCACCGCATCCATGCTAACATCTACCGTTTTTTGACTTTTTTAAATTATGGCCATTCTTGCAGGAGTGAGGTGGTATCACATTGTAGTTTTGATTTGCATTTCCCTGATCATTCGTGATATTGAGCATTTTTTCTTATGTTTGTTGGCCATTCGTATATCTTCTTTTGAGAACTGCCTATTCATATCCTTAGCCACTTTTTGATGGGATTTTTTTTTTCTTACTGATTTGTTTGAGTTCGTTGTATATTCTAGATATCAGTACTTTGTCAGATGTATAGATTAGGAAGATTTTCTCCCACTCTGTTGGTTGTCTTTTTACTCTGCTGACTGTTCCTTTTGGCATGCCAAAGCTCTTTAGTTTAACTAGGTCTCAGCTATTTATCTTGGTTTTTATTGCATTTGTTTTCAGGTTCTTGGTCATGAAATCCTTGCCTAAGCCAACATCCAGCCCTATACAAAAAATCAGCTCAAAATGGATTAAGGACTTAAACCTAAGACCTGAAACTATAAAAATTCTAGGAGATAATATTGCAATTATTTTTAAATGGCAAAAACTGCAATTACTTTTGCACCAACCTAACATAATTTTGTTAAGCACGAGCATGGAGTGGCAGCTCATCTCCCCTCCTCTGCTAGAACAGAGGAATTAGAGGGGAAGAGATATTTAATTTGAAAAGGACTGTATGGTTGAATTTTCTGCATTTTCAGTCTTCTTTATTTTCTTTTATCTATTTACCTTTTAAAGTAGGTTGCATTAGAATGCACTGTATTGCCATGCATTGCTCCTGTGTCCACCAGAATCTCATGATCCTCAGGTTGGTTTCTAATGATCTTTCAAAAGCCCACACAAAGAAACCAATGCATCACTGATTTCAATCATGGAAAGCAGCCAGGGGAGCTTCTATGTTCTCAGATTCTTCAAAGAATTGCCTGATCTTCTGAGAAACTCTCAAATTCTTCCTTTCCCCTATGTTATTATTAGAAAGCTGAAAATGAAACACAGGAAGTGTAATCAGTGGGGAAAAAATTATATTTTCCATTCTTCTGAAACCCACCCCCATCCCCAGGTAAAACATGTACACATGGATCTGAGTCTTCCTGTCTCTACACAGTCTTGAAGTTAATTCGCCCTTAATGTTTATGCTGGTAGGGGATTCCATTTTCAATTTTGTAAAGGTAGCTAGGAGGCTGGGAGAAAAAAGAAACTAATAAATCAGTTGAAATGGCAAATCTAAAATAAACATGCATTAACAGCTAAGACCGTCATAGTTCTGGTGGCCACTGCGGCACATGGTGGCCCTAGGACATCTTGCCGGGGAGGCGGTGGCCTCCCCAGGCCTGAGTACTCCCCATGAGTTCCGCAGACACCAGCTTCCTGGCCCGGTTTCCAGCACCCGGAATCCTCCCACTGCCTGTCTCTGCCCAGGGCAACCCACGTGCAGTAACACCAACTCCAGATGTTAGATGATGAAGGCAGCGCAGGTCAAAAATACAAAAGAATAAGAAGAAAACCCGGAACACGGCCTCTGTGGCAAATGGAGGCGAGAAGGCCTCAGAGAAACCTGCCCCAGAGGAAGTTCCCCTAAGTGCTGAGGCCCAGGTGCAGCAGTTGGCCCAGGAATTGGCTTGATGTGTGGAGCAACTGGAACTGGGCCACAAGAGGCAAAAACCCACCCCGACACA
>NW_012102144.1:4872985-4874034 GCF_000951045.1 Mandrillus leucophaeus | reverse complement strand
GAAATGGCAAATCTAAAATAAACATGCATTAACAGCTAAGACCGTCATAGTTCTGGTGGCCACTGCGGCACATGGTGGCCCTAGGACATCTTGCCAGGGAGGGGGTGGCGTCCCCAGGCCCGGGTACTCCCCATGAGTCCCGCAGACACCAGCTTCCTGGCCCAGTTTCCAGCACCCGGAATCCTCCCACTGCCTGCCTCTGCCCAGGGCAACCCACGTGCAGTAATGCCAACTCCAGACATTAGACGATGAAGGCAGCGCAGCGTCAAAAATACAAAAGAATAAGAAGAAAACCCGGAACACGGCCTCTGTGGCAATGGAGGCTAGAAGGCCTCAGAGAAACCTGCCCCAGAGGAAGTTCCCCTAAGGGCTGAGGCCCAGGTGCAGCAGTTGGCCCAGGAATTGGCTTGATGTGTGGAGCAACTGGAACTGGGCCACAAGAGGCAAAAACCCACCCCGACACAGAAAGAGCAGGTTATTGGAGAAATCCAAACCCTGCGCAGCAAAAGAACGTCCCTGCCCCAGAAGAGGCAGCTGATGCCCTCCTTGTTTGGAGACTACAGCGCTCAGATGGAAGCCGAATGGCGTGAGGCCCTGTGGCCTCACGGAGCTGCTGCTTATTCAGCCCAGGTGTAGCCTGTAGATGGAGCCACCAGAAACAACAGCCGAAGGGTCTGCAGGCCTCGCCCTTTACGGAGAGCCAAAGCCACTCTGGACAATCATGATGAAGAGTTTAGGTTCAGTTTCTTTTAGCTTCTCCCCCAACCTGGAACAATCCCTCTCCCTTGGGGTGGTGTAGGGGTTTGTTTTGAGTGCAGAACCTTTCCAGGACTTCTGTTGGCAGAGAACCCTGGGGTTGGTCTGTCCCTGTCTGGTCTAAGGATTTGGAGCTGTTGTGAAGGTGTGAGACCATCAGATAGGCACAAGACCCCATTTGTTTTCTGATGAAGTGTTCTCTCTTTCAGGAGAGAGAGAGAGGTACATTTAGAAAATATACAATAAATTGGAGTGTTCAAGGTATTGTAGAAAGAATATTGTACTCAGCCTTT
>NW_012102144.1:4868318-4871250 GCF_000951045.1 Mandrillus leucophaeus | reverse complement strand
GTTCAGGAGCACAAGACCTGCCTGTCCAACATGGTGAAACCCCGTCTTTACTAAAAATACAAAAATTAGCCATGTATGGTGGTGCACACCTTTAATCCCAGCTACTCAGGAGGCTGAGGCACGAGAATCACTTGAACTCAGGAGACAGAGGTTGCAGTGATCCAAGATCATGCCAGTGCACTCCAGCCTGGGCAATAGAGTGAGACTCTGTCTCAAAAAAGAGAAAAAGAAGTATTAATATATTTGGTTGTTTATGAATCAGATACACAGAAAGGTTAAGAGATCATATAATGCACACAAAATATTTGATTAACCATTTTGCCGATTTGCAAATAAATCTTACATCCATAACAAAGGGTATTCATTGATACGTACAAATAGTTAAGTTTGAATTTGCTGTCCATGAAAGAAAGAAAATAAATCAGAGAAGTGACTTTAAACATATTTAGCATGGGAACCCAGTTCAATTCTCCTTCTCAACATGTTGTCATTAAGTCTTAAAATCAACTGAGTAAATTTTTGCAAATGATCTGACCAGGTATTTTGAAGCAAGTGAGGCTCAAAGGATTTAGAGTTAAATACTAAATATTCACCATTTTCTTATCCATACTGCCCAACAACCAGATAGTAAACAATTACACAAACCTCTTAAATGTTTTTGAAGGTTGATACATCCTATGGAGATTAACATTACTCATATAGTGATACTGATACTGTCTGTAATCTATCAGGTGTGTCGAAGCACCTTGCTTTACCTTGGTAAGAGGAAAACGAGATGGTCAGATTGCAAAGCCCATCAACTTTGATATTTGATCTTGTCTAGACCGTTGATGTCCCTACCTTTTAAGGACAGTAGCCAACTGCTTTGCTTCAATAATTTGATACTAGGGCATTTTTAAAATGCCATGCTCTCCTGCTATCCCTTACTATCCCAAACATCTATCTTTCTACTTTCTTTATGACTTAGTAACTCAATAGGCTTAGTTATGCTTAGTTTAATCAAAATTTCTCAAGACCAAGAACCAGGAGGGCTCATCGGCTTACTACTGTCTGTGAACTAATTAGAAAAATGGTAACTAAATTTTAAGTCTCTAAAATAGTTGCAAAATGTGGATTTGTTGTAATAGCGTTTGAAAGCAATTGTGTTGTCTAAACTTGAATACTAGTTTTTCAAAACCTGACATAATTAAAGTTTATAATAAATAGATAGATTCAAGATAGTATGGCCAACACTTTTTCAGAAAAGGGGGAAAAAGCTGGAGCTGAAAAGAGCAATGAATGAATCAGAGGTCTATGATACTGACAAAAATGGTGGTAATATCACCACCTACACATTTGTATAAACTTCATTTTATATCAGTTATACCAACAGACTAACCCTGTGGGGTTACAATCAGCAAATAGTATTATACCATTTTAGAAAAGGAGGCATTAGATGATTGGAGTGAATTCTTTTTAACAACCGAGCTAGGTCTAGAATCAGAGTCTCTAACTTCTTAGCCTATGTATATAGCAATGAGAACATGTCAAAGCAAAAACAAAACCTCCAGAGAATTCAGATTGACTTTTGGAAACAAAATAATGTTTATCTATTTCCAATGAATTTGTTATAATACCATTTAGAGTTACTATTTGTTTCCTGTTACTCCATGCACTATTCTAGTGAATCCATTTAAAATGTACAACAGTCCTATGAAGTAGAAACTATTATTTCCATGTTTCAGATAATTTGCCAAAAGTTACATCTGGTGATCACTAAAGGAATCGTTATCAATATCTTATCAACAAACATATGAACTAAAAAAAATTCCTAAAGAACTTAGTGCCAAGAACTTGATTATTAATTACACACTACAATAAAAAAGAGCAAGGGCTACTTGAAGAAATGGTTGAACCTTGGGCAGGGGCAGGATGTATGATGAAACTGGAGCCTCTTGTAGTGCCAGAAACTAAAGAAATATCTGCAAAGAAGGAAAAAGAAATCCCGCAATGATAGAGGTACATCAAAACAACACGGGGGTCAGACAAAAGACCTTCAATGACTAAAACTGACATAATTTAGCAACAAAATAATACAATATTGGGTTATAACCTAAGGATAAAACAAATGTCCATGGGTTCATACTGCCATAAACAAATGATTGTCAGGTGCAGCGCTGCACGCCTGTAGTCCCACCTGCTCAGAAGGCTGAGACAGGAGGATTACTTGAGCCCAGGAGTTTGAGACCCATCTAGGCAACATAGCAAGGTCTCAAATCTAAAATAATAACAATAGATTGAATAAATAAATTGGAAAAATAGACAAATCTCCTGGGCAGAAAGATTTCAAATATTTAATGTAGTTACTCTGCTCTCAAAGAGATGGAGCTCTCCTTAAGTACAGCCTGTGCATAGTGACCTCCTACAAAAGAGTATAGTATGGAAAGTGGGGAAAAGTAACTTTACAGTGGAGAAATCTGACAAATACTATCTCAGTCAAGTGGTCAATGTCAACATCATCAGTAATAAGTCATGTTGATGACATGGCATCTTTGATGTGATGTGATAAAAAGGGTTCTTTACATCCATGATCTTTCTTCTGAATATCCATAATCCCAATTCAATCATGAGCAATTCATCAGTCAAAGCTCAGTAGAGGGACATCCTAAAAAACACCTGCCCAGTACCACTCAAAACACTCAAGGCCCTTAAAATTTTGGCCCTGAAACTGTCCCTACAAAGAGGAACCTTAGGAAGCATGACAGCAATATGAAATGTGGTTTCTGGGATGGAATCCTAGAACAGAGAAAGGGCATTAGGTAAAAACTGAGGAAATCTGAATAAAGTATACAATTTAGTTAATAATAACATATCATCAATACTGGTTCATTAATTGTGACAAATGTACCATACTAATGTCAGAAGCTAATTATAGGGAGAAGCAACTTTCCCT
>NW_012102144.1:4860731-4866243 GCF_000951045.1 Mandrillus leucophaeus | reverse complement strand
TCAGACTTTTAGGTGCCTTTGAACATCTTTACTATCAGTAGTGAAATGGAGTAACATAAGATCAGAAGCCCCAAATCAACACTCTCCTTTCAAAGACACAATTGCTGGCTTAATTCACATTCTCTTACATATCTTCTTTTGATATTCTCTCTAAACACTCCACATATTTTCAGGCTGGGCACTTATACCATGGGCTCTTACCATGTCAGCAATTTTCTTTAGTGACAGCCTAAATAAATAAATAGTTGAATTTTAAGGACATACCTGTCATTGAAAAACCAATAGAATGAAATCAGACTCCTTCAGTATTCAAAGTAAAGATCATTCAACAACCAAAAAAGGTATTTTAAACTGTTCATACATTTACACTTTTGCTCTACCAAAAAGTACCTTTCTAATGCCTTTAAATGATTTTTTAATGTGTTGTAAGTTGGTAGGCTCCCTGGAATCTACAAAGGAAAGCAAATAATGTATATGCTATTGAATTATGTAGATTTATAATTTTTTCCTAACAAGATAACAGAAAGTACACTAGGTTCACAGTCATACCATGTTTTGAAAGAAAATTATAGAGTGAAACTAGAGCTTGGAAAGATGCAGAGGCAAGATCACTGGGCAATGTGTCCAGAGGACCAGAAAGATTTGGGTCTCTTCTATGGGGTTAGTTAGTTGTGTGACTGAGGGTGAGTTACTCAGCTTATTGAACTCCAAAGTAGTCATTTGTTATAACTTTTTCATAGACTCGTGAATGATTGGAATTTAGAATAATGGGCCAGTCATGGTGGCTCATGTCTATCCAAGTATTTTGAGAGACAAAGACAGGAGTATCACTTGAACTCAGGAGTTTGAAGCCAGCCTGGGTAACATAGTGAGACTCCACTTCCACAAAAAGTAAAAAATATTAGCCGGGTGTGGTAGCACCTGCCTGTTGTCCCAGCTATTCAGGAGGCTGAGGCAAGAGAATCAGTTGAGCCCAAGAGTTCAATGCTGTAGTGAGCTATGATTGCGTTACTGCACTCCAGGCTGGATGATGGAGCAGGAACCTGTTTCAAAACACGTTTTTAAAAGAAATTTAGAACAATGGAGTTAAAAGAGACTTGACTATCATTCCAGGGTCACTAGTCCTTACTAAAAAATGAGAACTTTGTAAATTAATATCAGGAAAACACAAAAATGATTCTAAAAAGAATAAAAAGTGAGTCCTCTAAAAATTTAACGTATGAGCTTCCCATTTCAGTTCTGATATGTAAAGTGGTAGTCACATTCCAATCATTTCCATCCTTAAAACAACAATAAAAAGCTGACCAAATTGAAAGTCAATGGCTTTTCTTGGACCCATCAGAAAATTGAGGTCCCAAAGTAAAATACCATCTTCACACCTTGAGAATGTCTTTACTACAGAAAACCACTAAATCACAAAGATAAATCACAAGACATAAATAAAGGAACAAAAGATATATAAAACAATTAGTTAACAATGAACAAAATGACAAGAGTAAGTTCTCATCCATCAATAAAAACCTTGATTGTAAAATTTGAATTCCCAGTTAAAAGATAAAGACTGACTGAATGGATGTTTTAAAAAACTTAACCATATGTTGCCTATGAGAAGGTACTTCACCCATAAATACACACATAGACTTAGAGTGAAGAAATATAAAAGTGTATTCCACACAAATGGAAATCAAAAGCATGCAGAAATAGCTATACTTGTATCAGACAAAACAGACTTTAAGTGAAAAAAAAACATAAAAAGAAATAAACTCATTATATAATGATAAAGGGACAAATTCAGTAAGAAGATAAGACAATTATATATGTACCCAACAAAGAAGCACCCAGGTATGTAACAAGTTAGGTCTAATAATATAGTAAGAGCTGGGAACTTCAAAACCTCGCTTTCAGTATTGCATAAATCACCTAGACAGAAACTCAACAAGGAACACTGGACTTAAACTGCACTATAGACAAAATGGACCTAATAGACATTTACAGAACTGTAAATGGAAATTAAACACATGTTTCTGAATGATTATTCAGTCAATGAAGAAACTAAGAAATAAAAAAAAGTATTGAAACAAATGAAAATAGAAACATACCAAAACTTATGAGATACAACAAAAGCAGTTCCAAGAGGGAAATTTTTAGCAATAAATGACTACATCAAAAATGTACAAGGATTTCAAATAAACAACCTAATTATGCACTTCAAGGAACTACAGAAGCAAGTACAAACCAAACCCAAAACTGATAGAAGGAAAAATTAATAAAGATTATAGCACAACTAAAAGAAATTGAGACAAAAAAAAAAAAAATACAAAAGGCCAACAAAGAAAAAGTGGGTTTTTTTGAAAAGATAAACAAAATCGACATACCATTAGCTAACTTAAGAAAAGGAAGAGACCCAAATAAATAAAATCAAAAAAAGAAAAAAAGAGAGAGAGAGAGACATTACAACTGATACCACAGAAATACAAAGGACTATTAGAAACTATTATGAGCAACTATACACCAACGAATTGGAAAATCTACAAGAAATGTATAAATTCCCGGACATATATAACCTGCCAAGACTGAATCAGGAAGACACAGAAAAACTGAAGAGACCAATAATAATTAATGCGATTGATTGTTAATAAAAAGTCTCCCAAAAAGGAAAACCTAGTCTGAATAGCTTTGCTGCTAAATTCCAAACTTCTAAAGAAGTCACACTAAATCTCAAACCATTTCAAAAACTGAAGAGAAGGAAATTCTTCCTAACACATTCTATGAGATCAGCATTACCCTAATACCAAAACCAGACAAAGACACAACAAAAAAAGAAAACTGCAGACCAATATCCCTGAAGAAGAAAGCTTTAAAAATTCTCAACAAAATACTGGCAAACTGAATCAAACAATGCATTGAAAAAACAAAATACGGCCGGGCGCGGTGGCTCAAGCCTGTAATCCCAGCACTTTGGGAGGCCGAGATGGGTGGATCACGAGGTCAGGAGATTGAGACCATCCTGGCTAACACAGTGAAACCCCGTCTCTACTAAAAAATACAAAAAAAAAAAAAGAAAAAAAAAAGAAAAAACAAAATACATCATGCTAAACTGGGATTTATCCCAGGGATGCAAGGTTGCTTCAACATTTGCAAATCAATGAATGTAATACATCACAATGACAGAATAAAACCCCAAAATCATACGATCATCTTAATAAACACAGAAAAAAAAATTTATAAAATGATTTAAAAAAAAAACTTTAAACAAACTAAATATAGAAGGATCATACCTCAAAACAAAAACAGCCATATATATGACAAACCCACAACTAACATTGTACTGAATGGGGCAAAGCTGAAAGCTTTTGCTCTAAAAGGTAGAGAAAGATAAAGATGCCCTCTTTCACCACTTCTACTCAACACAGTATTGGAAGTCCTAGCTAGAGTAATTAGCAAGAGAAGAATTAAAGGGCATTCAAATTAAAAAATAGAAAGTCAAATTGTCCCTCTTTACAGAGTACATAATCTTGTGTATGGAAAAACCTAAAGATAAATACTCTTAGCACTCACAAATAAATCTAGTAAAATTGCAGAATACAACATCAACATACACAAAATCAGTAGTGTTTCCATACATCAATAATAAACTAGTTGAAAAAGAAATCGAACTGCAATTCCATAGCTACAAAAAATATGTAAAATACTAAGAAATAAATTTAACCAAGAAGGTGAAAGCTCTCTATAGTGAAAACCACAAAATGCTGATAAAAGAAATTGAAGAGACAACACAACAACAACAACAAATAGAAAGACATATCAGGCTCATAGAACGAAAAAATTAACATTGTTAAAATGATTATACACCCAAAGCAATCTACAGATTCAATGCAATTCATATCAAAATATCAATGACATTCTTTATAGGAACTTTAAAAAACTGTTCCAAAATTTGTATGAAACCACAAAAGACCTTAAGTAGCAAAGGCTATGCTGAGCAAAAAGAACAAAGCTGAAAGTACCACACCACCTGACTTCAAAATATACTACAAAGCTACAGCAAACAAAACAGCATACTATTGGTATAAAAAGACACATAGACCAGTGGAACATAACAGAGAATCTAGAATTAAGTCCATGTGTTTACAGCCAACTAATTTTTGACAAAGGCACCAAGAATACATATTAAGGAAAGCACAACCTCTTCAAAAAGAGATTGTAGAAAAAATGGATATCCATATGTAGAAGAATGAAACAACCCCTGTCTGCCACCATATACAAAAATAAACTCAAAATGAACTGAAGACTTAAATATAAGACCTGAAACTATAAAACAACTAAAAGAAAACATAGGGGAAACACTTCAGGACATTGGTCTATGCAAAAATTTTATGGCTAAGACTTCAAAAGCACGAACAACAGAAACAAAGACAAATGGCACTATATCAAACTAAAAAGCTTCTGTACACCAAAGGAAACAATCAACATGATAGAGAGACAATGTGTTGAATGAGAAAAAATGTTTGCAAACTATTAATCTGATAAGGAACTAATATCCAGAATATACAAGTAACCAAACAATTCACACAAAAAAAGATCTGATTTAAAAGTGGGCAAAGGATCTGAAAGAACACTTCTCAAAAGAAGATATACAAATGGCCAAGAAGTATATGAAAAAAAAATGCCCAATATCACCAATTATCAGGAGAGTATAAATCAAAACTACAATGTGATATTATCTCCCTCCCATCAGAATGGCTATTATCAAAAAAACAAAAAATAGCAAATGCGGAAGAGGATGCACAGAAAAGGCAATTCTTATACAAAGATATATGTGCACCCCCATGTTTATTGCAACACTATTCACAATAGCCAAGATATGAGATCAACCTAAATATTCATCACCAAATGAATAGATAAAGAAAAAGTGGTATGTATACACAATAGCATCTATCCAACCATTAAAAAGAATAAAATCCTGTCATTTGTGGCAACATGAAAAAGCCTGGAAGGTATTATGTTAAGTGAAATAAGTCATCACAGAAAAATAAATACTATGTGTTCTCACACATATGTGGGAGTTAAAGAACTGAACAGAGAGGAAGATTGTGGTTATAGAGGCTGGGGTGAGTAGGAGGCAGGGCAGGATAGGGAGAGTTTGGCTCAAGATACAAAATTACAGCTAAATAGGAGGAATAAGTTCTCATGTTCCATGGCACTGTAGGGCAAATACAGTTAACATTAATTTATCATATATTTTCACAAAGCTAGAAGAGAGGATTTTGAATGTTCACAATACAAAAAAAATGATAAACATTTGAGGTGATGGATATGCTAATTACTCAGATTTGATCATTACACATTGTATACATGTATTAAAATACTACTCTGTATCCCATAAATATGTACAATTATTATGTGTCAACTAAAAATAAAAGGGAGAAAAAAGAAGTCAGATGCAAAAGGGTGCATACTGTATGATTACGTTGGTACAAAGCACAAAAAGTAAAACAACTGATATAAGCTG
>NW_012102144.1:4849622-4860681 GCF_000951045.1 Mandrillus leucophaeus | reverse complement strand
CTGTCTGCCACCATATACAAAAATAAACTCAAAATGAACTGAAGACTTAAATATAAGACCTGAAACTATAAAACAACTAAAAGAAAACATAGGGGAAACACTTCAGGACATTGGTCTATGCAAAAATTTTATGGCTAAGACTTCAAAAGCACGAACAACAGAAACAAAGACAAATGGCACTATATCAAACTAAAAAGCTTCTGTACACCAAAGGAAACAATCAACATGATAGAGAGACAATGTGTTGAATGAGAAAAAATGTTTGCAAACTATTAATCTGATAAGGAACTAATATCCAGAATATACAAGTAACCAAACAATTCACACAAAAAAAGATCTGATTTAAAAGTGGGCAAAGGATCTGAAAGAACACTTCTCAAAAGAAGATATACAAATGGCCAAGAAGTATATGAAAAAAAAATGCCCAATATCACCAATTATCAGGAGAGTATAAATCAAAACTACAATGTGATATTATCTCCCTCCCATCAGAATGGCTATTATCAAAAAAACAAAAAATAGCAAATGCGGAAGAGGATGCACAGAAAAGGCAATTCTTATACAAAGATATATGTGCACCCCCATGTTTATTGCAACACTATTCACAATAGCCAAGATATGAGATCAACCTAAATATTCATCACCAAATGAATAGATAAAGAAAAAGTGGTATGTATACACAATAGCATCTATCCAACCATTAAAAAGAATAAAATCCTGTCATTTGTGGCAACATGAAAAAGCCTGGAAGGTATTATGTTAAGTGAAATAAGTCATCACAGAAAAATAAATACTATGTGTTCTCACACATATGTGGGAGTTAAAGAACTGAACAGAGAGGAAGATTGTGGTTATAGAGGCTGGGGTGAGTAGGAGGCAGGGCAGGATAGGGAGAGTTTGGCTCAAGATACAAAATTACAGCTAAATAGGAGGAATAAGTTCTCATGTTCCATGGCACTGTAGGGCAAATACAGTTAACATTAATTTATCATATATTTTCACAAAGCTAGAAGAGAGGATTTTGAATGTTCACAATACAAAAAAAATGATAAACATTTGAGGTGATGGATATGCTAATTACTCAGATTTGATCATTACACATTGTATACATGTATTAAAATACTACTCTGTATCCCATAAATATGTACAATTATTATGTGTCAACTAAAAATAAAAGGGAGAAAAAAGAAGTCAGATGCAAAAGGGTGCATACTGTATGATTACGTTGGTACAAAGCACAAAAAGTAAAACAACTGATATAAGCTGCCAAAGCTAGTTGTTATATTTGGAGAAAAGCTGAAAAGAGGCAAGAGATAGGCAGCTGGAAGAGTGGCAAACTTTGTTCTCTTAACCTGGGTCCTGGCTACATGGCTGTGTTCAACTTGTTAAAATCATCAACCTATACACTCATGATTTATGAATATATATATATTACCATAATGAAAAGTTTAAACAATTGGCTCCTATCACTGAAATATTCAGGGTTAGTGTTCAGGAACAACTCTATCATGATACCCAAATGATGCCTTCAGAATCTATCTCTCTCGCTCTCTGCTTATCTGCCCTGCTTTCTTCTTTGTTGGTTGTTCTCTTGGACAGGCTCTTCCCATGTGGTATCAAAATGTCCACGAGCAGCCTCAGCTGTCTGGTTAGAAATATAGCAAAAGGAGATTTCCTCCACTCTTCCTCAAGATCAAGGAACTGCATCTCATTGGATCAAACTGAGGCACATGTCCCTTCCTGTACAAAGTAGTATTGGCAGGGAGTTAAAATGTACTGACAGGTGAGGTCTAGATCATGTGCCCATCCCAAAGCCATTATATCATTATTGTCATCATCATCATCTGTCACAGTTCTGGGGGTTGATGGCACCAGCTAAGCTGTTCTCACTGGGGGTCTCACAGTGTAGTTGCATCCAGATGGTGGCTAAGCTGGACTCATCTTGAAGGCTTCCTCCTCACATACCTGCAAGGGAAGATGGCTTGGACGCTGGGGCTTCATGGGCATCTCTTTCCATCTCTATGTATTCTTTCCTCATAACCTCTCTAGCATGGTGGCTTCAGGGTGAAATAAATTTTCATCAGAAAATAGCCAAGGTTGTATATTATCTATGGCTGCTACATGCTACAATAGCAGAGCTATGTAGTTGTGACAGAGGCCATGTGGGTGTGGCCTGTGAAGCTGAAAATATTTACAACGTGGGCCTTTGCAGAAAAAAATGCACTGACCTCTGACCTAGGCTCAAACGTCACAGTGGCATTTCTGCTGCATTCTATTTATTAGAAGTAAATCACAAAGGCCAGTTCATATCCAAGGGGATAATTTGTGGGTATATTCTAAACCAGGGGTCCCTAACACCCAGGCCATGGACCAGTACCAATCTGTGGCCTGTTAGGAACTGGGCCACACAGCAGGAGGCAAGTGAGCATTACCGCCTGAGCTCTACCTCCTGTCAGATCAGCAGGACATTAGATTTTCATAGAACCATGAACCCTATTGTGAACTGCACATTCAAGGGATCTAGGTTGCACATGTCTTATGATAATCTAATACTTGATGATCTAAGGTGGAACAGTTTCATCCCAAAGCCATCCCCCACCCCCAGCCCATCTATGGAAATACTGCTTTCCATGGAACCGGTCCCTGGTGCCCAAAAGGCTGGGGAGTACTGTTATAAACCACCACAGAGGTGGAGTCACCTAATATATGTGCACTGTGAGGAAAAGGAAAGTGCTGTTGGCTACAGAAGGTGCAAAGATGTTGAAAAGACCAAAACAGGAAAACCACTCTAGGTGAGATAGTGTGTTTTTAGTTCTCTGAGCAGGTTAACTGAGTTCAGTTACGGAGGTGCATTTCTTCTCCATCCAAGCAAGCTATCACCATTTTCCATACCAGGAAGGTAACAGCAGAACTTGCTCCCCTCCAAAATTATCCCTATTGCTCAGGGGCACTTATGTTAAAAGTCATTATGACAACTTTTACAATGCTGTAATTGAGCTGCTTGGGCACAGAAGAATTGCTTCTTGCTAAAGGAAAATAGCTGGGAGAATTACAAAAATGGCATATCAGAAAAAATGCAACATACTCTCAGGCTTTTGAAATGTCAGACTTCTGGGCACCAATTTGTCTGACTTACATTACAGGGCTACAAACAGTCAGCAACTCTTATTTGGTCATTTTTCACAATAAAAATACATTTCTAAGTGCTATTTTAGCTCAATAATGATTGTGCAGATCTACTTATTTTTCATTTATATGTGTGTATGTTGGGAGGAGGGGCTGGTTCCCTAAGTAATACCTTGCCCTTGGCAATGTTTGGCAACAAAGGAGAATGTATTACATTAATCATATTGGACCACTTGCTTAGTGGAAGATTGTAATCTGGATTTTAACAAAATGCAAAGCATTCAAAATCTACATGGAAAATTAAGCAGTCACTGAGTTGTTCCTACAGGAATATGTCACTGACATCATTTCTTCAGCTCCAGCATAATGGAGGAAGCTGAAGGCCATTGTTATAATCAGGAAGAGATTCATTGTGATTGTATGATTCCCAGAGAGGCAGCTGAAATGTGGGTTGGAAATGCGGAGGAGAGGGGTGGGAGCGGGAAGCAACCAATCCAGGAGAATAGCAGGCTCCTTTTGACTGGCCATACTTCTCACGTTAGTAGATGCATAGCATCTTAACAGCGAAATACTGGCCAGCAAGGACATTATGGAACACAGGCTAGATGTTGATGGAAATGATTTTTTCACTTATATTTCAAGTGTTCGAGTGGAGAGGAGATTATTTTTAAGGGGCAGGGAGGCGGCCTTTACTCTGCAAGCTCATCACCTAATGAGAGCGTTGGGCACATGCACAACTTATTATAATGTAAGGCGTAATGTAAAGAGGACCCATCACAGAGTAGG
Source organism: Mandrillus leucophaeus (assembly GCF_000951045.1). Lineage (NCBI taxonomy): Eukaryota > Metazoa > Chordata > Mammalia > Primates > Cercopithecidae > Mandrillus > Mandrillus leucophaeus. The sequence continues at coordinate 4,856,769 of NW_012102144.1, read as the reverse complement.
AATTTAACAAATACAGATTGGTGAGAGCTAACATTTATTTAGGGTTTGTACATAACAGACAATATGGTAAATGATTTACATATGTTCACCCCTCACAGTCGATTTATTAATTGTATAATATTAGTTACTTATTTTAGATGCAAGGAAATTAAGGCTTCATAAAGCCAAATAACTTGATAAAAGTTACTCAGTTTTGTTTTGGAATCTGACTTTTGAACTAAGAAAATCTGGTTCCAGAGCTTGCCTTCTTAATTACTATGTATTACAGCCAATGAATGGGTGGGTGGATGGATGAAAGGATCAAAGGATGGATGAATAGATGGATGGAAAGAGAGATGATATAACCAAAATGTTGTGAAAATGTAGGGGAAGGAGTAAGTAAATCTGACTAGCTATTGGATAAGGTTAAATAGAAAAGGTTACTTTTGACCTAAGTCTTGGATAGGACAGATGTGTCCAAGCAGAGGAGCTGGAGATGGACTTCTCAACCTGGCAGTAGAGTCTGAGCAAGGACACCTGACACCCAAGTCTCCATTAATCTAAAGGGTGACAGGTAGTCCTGCAGTACTGGACACAGGGCAACCAGGGCAGTATCCCAGAGAAGAGGCTCTGAATGATATAACACGGTGAAGGAATGTCTTGTTGACAAAGATAGGCTTCCTTCTGTAGGCAGTAGAAAGCCTTCGAAGATTTTTTTAAATGGTGGACAACATTTATTGAAGACTTAATTTATGCTAGCTACAAAGTGTTAAAATCCTCACAAGAACTTTATTCAGCCAGGTGATGTGAATCACTTGCACAAAGTCATATAATCCAGAACTGTTTGAATCATAATTTGAACCCAGGTAGCCCTCCAGAGTGACAGAGCTAAACAGAGCAAGAGAACAGCATGATTTATCTGTGTTTACAGAGCTAGTCATAGCAGCAGTGTGCATAAGTATAAAACGAAAGGTAAAGAAACTGATTAGAAGGCTATTTATGTTCAGACAAAAGAGGATGAGGAAATGAGCTAAGGCAGCATTCTCAACATTGATGCTACTGACATTTTGGGCTGCATAATTCTTTGCTGCAGGGGCTGTCCTGTACATTGTAGGGTACTTAGCAATATCCTTGGTCCCTATCCAGTAGATACTAGTAACATCTGCCTTCAAGTTGTGACAAACAAAAATGTCTCCAGGCATCACCAAATGTCCCCAGGAGGGCAAACTGACCCTGGTTGAGAACCAGTGAGTTAAGGTACTGATGGGAGACTGGAGAACAGGAGATATTTTACCAATAGGATAAATAGGACCAAATGATCAAAGCGTGAAAGGGCCAAAGATTTGTCCAGATGTATACCATAGCCATGGAAGGCAGTAATATGCCCAGAGGTTCATAAGTCTAGATTCAGCAAACCTGGACCTGAGGGTCTAGATTCAGCAAGCCTGGGTTCAAAATTCAGCTCTCTAACCTGCCATTATGTGAATTTGAGCAAATTTGTCACACTCTCTAGTTCATAAAAGGAAGATCCTAATGGCATCTACTTCAAAAGTTGTAGAGATTAAACCTGGACTTTATGAGTAAGTGCTTAGAAGAGTTTCTACGACTTAGTGAGTGTTCAATAAATGTCACTACTGGCCAGTAAAGGAAATACAGGGGAGCTTTCTTCAACTCTAGTTTTTGAAGCTCGTGGTTTTAAAGTTTTTTCGTAAGTGGGCATGTTAAACTTTATAAAAAATTTTTCATTTGGTAGAATATTTTTCAACTCATTAAGGTAAAACTGACAAAAAGAGTATATGGCTGAATATTTGGTCTGATACTAATATAGTTTGGCTCTGGGTCCCCACCCAAATCTCATTTTGAATTGTAATCCCCACATGTGAAGGAAAGGACCTAATGGGAAGTGGTTGGATCATGGAGGCAGTTTCCCCCAAGCTTTTCTCATGATAGTGAGTGAGTTCCCACGAGATCTGATGGTTTAAAAGTGTTTGGCAGTTCCCCCCTCACTCTCTCTCTCTTCTGCTGCCGTGGAAGATATGCCTTGCTTCCCCTCTGCCTTCCACCATGATTGTAAGTTTCCTGAGGCCTCCCCAGCCATGTGGAACTGTGAATCAATTAAACCTCCTTTCTTTATAAATTGCTCAGTCTCAGTTAGTTCGTTATAGCAATGTGAAAATGAACTAATATAGATATCAATTGTGAGTGTCTGGTATGTGTGTGTGTGTGTGTGTGTGTTTCTAGAAATACCTGTGTGTATGTGTGTGTGTGTGTATGTATACATATATATGTACACACACGTAGATTATTGGAATCACACAAAAGACTAATAACATTATTTCTGATTGGTAAGATTATGGGTAAACTTAGTTTCCTTGTCTATTTTTCTATCCTCTTCTATATTTTTCTAAAATGAGTATTACTTTCATAAATACAGGACAAAAGCAAATGTTCTCAAGTGTCTTTCTCTAAGATATATCAGTTAATATCCCACTATGTGCTAAGAAGTATGCTACAAACTAATAGTACAATAAGGAGACACCCACCCTCCACACACACATATCCACACGCACGTATCTACACACAGAGCAACAACAAAAGCAACAAAACCACAATAAACCATGTGTACATAACAGAAAATTAGAGGTTGAAAAATCAGATTCAAATTTAATACAGATACTATAAAAGCAAGGAATCTGACTGGTTTTGGTGGTGCCATACTAATTAACCATGCATATAAGTCTGGCAGAATATTCAAAGAATTTTCTAATTCTACTTTGCAAATGGTTCAGTAGAAAACACCATCATCTTCTCATTTTTAGGATTTTGCTTCTCTTATTCAGTAATTTTTATCCCAAAGGAAAAATCATACAATTTTGTAATGTCCCAATCAACCTTGAGTCTGATTAGTAGGGATAGCTCACCTGAAAACTATAATTTTCCACAGGGAGACTTATTTCTGTAACAAAGGCTCTCCTTAACAATGGAAAACAAGAGGTTTTCCATTTCAAAATAAAAATCTTTGCCTCCATGCACATTTAGGAAAATTTAAACAGTGTGTATTTTTATAAGCTCCCATAGACTCATGAAAACAGTAAGTTGAGCCTCAGGAAAATTCTCCAACATCCTGACTGTGTTTAAACAAGAAAGAAGTGACCACGTGGGACTTGCTCCAACACTGTGATTCTGACATAAAGGTATCACTCTCAGTTTCAACTGGTGTCTCTGTGTAGAGTGTAATGGCGATGATCAACCATGGATGCTCACTCTGCCCTCTGTATCTTCTAAAATTAAGTACACACTGAAACGATGGAAAGTATGCAGCTGATAGAACGGGCAGTCTGTGTGTGCCCCTTGTCATTCCTCTCACTGCTATTTTCTAGAATTAGGTTTCATGTTCTGTCATCTTAAATATTTTAATACTTTACTGATCTCCAACATGTTTAGCCATAGGAGGATAGCAGTAAAATAAAATTTTATAGCCAACAAAGTGCTTTATACCTAAAGTTTATTGCACATTTTATATTTTGTTTAACAACACATTGTTCCTGGAGACTCTGAAATACACATGGATTCCTCAAATTGCAGTGTGGTCATGTTTTTTTTCCTTATTGAAGGTTGATTTCGTTGTCAAGGTAGAAATAATTACTGATAATTGGCTAGGGTGGCTGAAATTCTACTAGGAAGGCACTTATTTCTTCGAAAGTGTGGAGACAACCTTAAAGTTCTTCTGTGTTAGAATACCCTCACTTGAATGTTGGCTTCCAAAATACATACATTCTCCATTCAAAGTAACCATTTTCTAAGAACTTCCCAATTTTCATCAATATAGTCAGGATTTAATTCCATTTCAACCAACAAATCAGGGAAGTCAATTGATGAAATAAGAAGGAGCCCAGTGGATCTTCATATAGATGATGTTGCTTGGCTAGGGTTTGTAAAGATATTGTTTCATAGTACTGACCAAGTTATTGTTTTCTGTAATGATGATTTTTAAGAATAATGAGCACCACCCTTTTATTGCTTTTTTGTTTAGAAAGTTGCCATGTGGCACCGAATTGATGGAAAATTTTTAACCTGGTATAAGACATTAAAGTAGTTGCCATTTTTCACAGATTGAGATAAAAAAACCATCTTTCTACATTTTTTGCTATAGGGATAAGAAATAAACAACTACAAAATTCTAGCTTTTTCTATAAGGTAAGTTGCAGAGAGAACTGGCATCCTAGAAGAGTGTAATGGAATGGAAACACCATCATACTGGATTGAATTTGCAGCACCTGTGCAGTTATCCAGATGGCAAATGATTCAGTTGCTCCACCAATGAAAACTAAATGAATAATAATATAATTAGATTTGATTTCTGAGGTCCTTTCCAGCTCAAATTTTCTATAGGTCTAAACAAAATACATTAACCTGATTTCATCCCAACTATACTATTGTCAAAGAGTCACTGGACCCCATTCATACCTTCTACTAAGATTTATTACACAACCAACATTCACTAAGACCTCAATATCCTGCGTTTATCTTCAACATTAACATTTCTTCACAGGATATATTTCAGGATATTCTTGTGAGAAAGGGTTAAAAAGAACACCAACTGCCGTACAGAAATAAATCACTGATCTTCTTGGTCTTACTGAGCTCTTGACCTATTTTCTTGCCTGAATTGTCAGAAAAGAAATTCAAAAGCCTTTAACCCTCCTCATACTTAGAAATAGAATCTAAAAATATACAGTTCCCATAGAAGTTTCTCATCACCTCTTATTATCTCCAAGGATGAGATCACTGAGTCTTAGAATGGGAGGGGTGTTAGAGGGGTCACCATTTCTGGATGCTGACCTCAGATCTACAAAACTCTTGGGCCATTGCTGTCAGATACTGAGTCACTGAGTCTTCTATTAGGCCATGTTAAGAACCAAAAGGTATCAAAAAGAGCGGAATTTAGCTCTTGGAATTTAGCTCTTTTTAATGACTTCTTTCCCCTAATATTCTTGTGGTCAGGAATTTCATTCAATTGTCTACCTTCTTTGGGTTCAATATAAATGTATTTTGCCTCCAGTCTGTCTTCTACTGAGATGGAAATAATGTCTCACATGTCTCTTTGAACATCCCTTCTTACTCTTGAATACGGTTGTTAAGGTGTCCTTCAGCTATCATTACTGTAAGCCCTGTATATTTTGCAATAAACATAATTTAAAACTGCTCTAGGGTCTTCTTAAAGTAATGTGAAATTTTTCCCTTTTTACGCCTGGCATGGGTGATGTTAAAGCAAGTAGCACTGGGATAGAAAGGTAGAAGAGATATCAAAAGATACCCTCTATCCTTAATGCTCCTTTGATGGAAGTGACAGCCTTATTTGTTTTGTTAACTACTGCATAATTAAAAGTCAATATTCAAGATCATAATAAAAATCTGTATAACTACTCATATTGTGAGTCTGCGGTTTGGAAGGAGAATCCATTAAAACACAGCCATGTATAATTCACAAGAAATCAGCAATAATATGTTTGCTCTCAACGTTATCTGCCAAATGGTCTGTATATTACCAGTATAAATCCATATTACTTGGAGCCTGTAGATAAACATCCATAGGCAAAGTTCACATTGAGGTTATCTGCCTCCTGCTCTGAACTGGGGAGTGCGATTTAGAGGAGATAAATTGTAGTTTACTTCTCCAAGTCTCAAGTATGTCGTGCAGAAATGAGTTTAGTTCCTGAGAGGATATCTGTCATATCCAAATAGGAAAGCATGCCATTACAGGGTTGTACCCATTTCAAAAATTCTTAACAATTAAAAGTCCTGGATGCACCTTCTGTTCACATAAAAAAGAGAGATTTAATGGCTTATAAAATGCTGATTCACTGGCGGTATGGTGATATTTTAAGTCACTGGTGAATTCACGGCTCATGTATATGGAACTGTTTATGTGGCTATACTTTGAGTTTTGAAGGCATTAATTTTTATCAGCTTTTTAATATATTGGAAACAAATCTAATAGTAATAGCTTGGGGCACTGAAGCACCCTGAAAGAGAAGTTTAAGACTATGTCTCCCTAACAAGCCCAAGATGTTTTAGAAGAGAATAAAAGTTGTTGGGCTGATGCTCTCTCATTAGATGAGGTACCTTCATTTCTTCATCCATTCCACAAATACTCATTAGGTGCCTCCTAGGTTTTAGAAACACAAAAATGAACAAGACAAGGACATTTTTTTCAAGAAACTTGCATCGTCTGGGGACATCTGGGAATCAGGGAAGAAAGGCTTCTCAGAGATGCAGGGACTAAGGGGTGACCTGAAAGACAAATGGGAGTTACCACTCCCTGCCTTTCAATGGCCAGAACCTGCTGCTAGTCAAGAGCCCAGCAGGCTTGCCCAGAGGCACTAGGCAGCTATTAACCAATACTAGTCAGTGCCCTGGATGTGAATGTCCATCTTCCTTACCTTAGCTTGGGATAACTCTGAGATGAAATTACACCCAAATTCCCTTGGGGACTCAAGCTGAAGCCTTCCCTTTATGGGCCTTCTCCTGGGATCAAGATAGCACACTTGGGTGGGCTACTTGGGAGGCTGAGACAGGAGGATCGCTTGAGCTCAGGAGTTTGAGACTAGCCTGGGAAACATAGAAAGATGGAAACATAGCAAAATAAAATAAATTTTAAAATTGTACAAAAAAAGAGAGAGAGAGAAAAGAAAGACCACACATTTGCTCAGCTTCCCCCTTCGCCTGTCCTGCTTCTTCCAGGCTCTCACCGGCCTCCCTGGAGCACTTCCTCAAAAAAATCACCTGCAAGTAAATACACCTTTCAGGGAACCCAACTTCAGACACTTTCAAAGGATCTAAAGTTAATTTGGCTAGAACTTGAGGTGCAAGATGGAGAAAAAGTGAGAGATGGATAAAGAATATTTTATTTTTGTCTGTTTGTTCTGGCTGGCAAGTGATCCTAGGGCCAGCTTCATGGCTGTGCGACCTGCACAGTCACACGGGGCCCTGCGCACAGAAGCACACTGCACTTGCTTTAATGCTCCGCTGTTGCTGCCTTGAAAGTCTTGGTTTCTGAACATGGACCCTGTGTTTTCATTTTGCACTGAGCCTTGCAAGTCTAGCCTTGACAAAAAGGCAGTTTCCCAGCCTTTAAACTGTTAAAATCCTTTAAAAATAAAAAATT
>NW_012102144.1:4847824-4848997 GCF_000951045.1 Mandrillus leucophaeus | reverse complement strand
CCTGCTTTCCTTCTGTAAGATGAACTCCCCCTCAGGCGGTTCCTTAGACCCCCAGGCCAATTTCCCTTAGCCCCCCTCACTAGTTCACCAGAAATTCTCCAGAAATGCCCAAGACCTAATGATCAGCAGTGCCTAGGCCCCAGCTTAGATCCCAGCCATGGTGGAAGCCACCTAAGATTCCAGTGTCTATCAAGATCTTGGCCCAAAGTATCAACAGAGAGCTCTTCAGGGTCATTTGTTGAAATTTTGGAACTAAATAAAAGGTGAAGATGACAAGAGTGTGACATTTCAAATAAACATTTGAAATCACATTATTTATAGCATCTTGAGGTACCTCTGAATTGTATGTGTCCTGGAAATAACATGATAGGATTAAAATGTAATCCCTAGCACTGCCGCCCCTTCTCCCAGAATACTGTTGTTTTCTTTATCTGCCCTCCTTTTTCTTTGGCGCTCCCATTCTGACAAGTTGTTGTGAAAAGACACACTTCTGCTTGCCCAGTTTAGAATAGTCACATGCAGGTAAACCAAGAGCTTTGGGATTAGGTGCTCAGTCCTGTCAGTTTTACCCTCATTTTTCCTGAATGGCTCTGAGCCCAGGGAATGGAAGAGCTGTCTGCTTCTGGTGTTGACATTCTCTACAAGCTCCCAGCACTCTCCCAGTGTGCTGTTGCTCCTCTCTCCCAGCCTTCATGCACTGGATTCTGTGCTCAAGTGTGTGCAGTTGGTCTGTTGTCTCCATGTGGGCAACACGAAGCCCACTCCTGGGGAATTCAGCTTCTTCCCTATGGACAGTCTTCCTTCTTTCCTTCTGAGAGCTGCTGACCCTCTGCGTGTCTACCAAGTGGCAAATTCTGCCTGGTTCTACAGATCTGTGCACTGTGCTGTGTCCACTCCCTGGGGTGCTCTCCAACTCTTTATTCTTGGCTACCTTTTGCATCCCCTCACCCAGCCACCAGAGTCTCATAGGAACTCCTAGATGTATTCAACATCGTGCACAAGCCATACAGAAAAAGAAGAGCTGTGTCTCAGACCCCCTTTTTGCCCCTGGATGCCATCCACCATGGCGAGTTCTGCACTCATCTCATGATGGCACAGAGCTTCCTGAGAGACCTAAAGCAACTGAGGCAAGAATATGGGCCCCACCTTTGGCTAGGCCTTGATTTCTCCAAA
>NW_012102144.1:4839525-4846529 GCF_000951045.1 Mandrillus leucophaeus | reverse complement strand
TAAATGAAAAGTAGGCCAGGTGCGGTGGCTCACGCCTGTAATCCCAACACTTTGGGAGGCTGAAGTGGGTGGATCATCTGAGGTCAGGAGCTCAAGACCAGCCTGGTCAACATGATGAAATCCCATCTGTAATGCACCTGTAATCCCAGCTACTTGTGGGGCTGAGGCAGAATTGCTTGAACCCGGCAGGCGGAGGTTGCAGTGAGCCAAGATTGCATCATTGCACTCCAGCCTGGAGAAAAAAGAGTGAAACTGCATCTCAAAATATATGTATCTTTTTTATATTTAAAATACATTAACTCCTTTATACACATCCTCTCCTTAAAAAAAAAATAATAATAAATAAGCAAACAAACCAAAAACTTTGGCAAGTCTATTGTGTTTCCATTTTCACCAGGATTTTCTGTTTCTACAAATCTATGCCTCATTCTCTTTCACCACTGTCAGAAAAAATAATTATTCCCAAGTCATCTGCAGCCCTGGACTAATGCAACATTACTCAAATTAAAGAAATAATATATTGTATAGTACAGTTAATATAAAACCAACATTCTGATGATAGATCTATACACTGGGTCTCACTGAATTTATTAGACCTGTGTTAATAAATGCTCACAGTGAAGGACCCCAAAACTCAGACAGGCTTCTGAATCATTAAGAATAAAAATACAGTGAGCTATGTTGACTGTATATTTAAGGAATGAGCGTATTATGTTATTCTCTTCAGATTTGATAGTTCATCCCCATGAATGTAGTTCAACAAAACGAATGCTGATTTAGTTATTGGTCACTCTTCAAGTTCATGTTTTTGACTCAGCAGAATGCTCCAGTCCCTGGCCAAATCTTAATTCAAATTTGAGGATTGAGGCTACCGATAATACTAGAAGTTGGGCTCTCATACCCAAGTGAATAAAGAAAAGATTACTAAAGCTGGAGTTCTCAGAGTGCACTGGGCTGCTACAGCAAACAGAGGGGTGCGACAGGGTATTTTAAATTTGTAAGAGTACAGCAGTACTCAAGATCTTTCGACATTGTGTGAATTACTAGGAGGTAGTTCACAGCCTAAAGATGAGCACCAGCTCCTTCTGATAACATCATACATTTACAAAGCTGGCTTTTCAGCCAATGCTGTGATAAAAAGCCAGTACCATGCAAAAATCAATGTGGAATGGGAAATAAGGGTAGCAATGTCTAATATGATGCCAAGCTTTCAGAAGTTGTGTGGTGTCCAACGGGCACACACATCATCAGTAAATACTATAGATGTTTAAGAATTAGATAAACAAAATGTTCAATTTTTGTGTATTTTGTTGTTCAAGTTTTGTGTATTTTTTCAAACAGCTACCAACTTGTTAGGACATAAATGCATTATATGTTTTAAACCATTTGGATCTAACTATTTGACAAACAAAATCATTAGGCATTTCTTTTGTCCTACAGGTACTAGGAGCCAAGAAAGTTTTTGAAATCTCTGGGCCCAGGGAGTCTCCTTGTTTGCAATTATAAAGAGTAAGATACTCACCAGAGAGATGAAGGCAGAGGTGGTAGGAACCAAATGCTGCCATACTTACAGACAAGGTCAAGAATGCAGGGTTATGTGTCTCATAGGTCCTTTCTTGGTCCAGAGCTTATACTTCCAGCATAGCAAATGTTTCTCTCTGCCTTGTTTTATAATACATTTTTACACATCAACTTCGCCACTAGACTGTGAAATTCTGAGATCTTTCCTTGTTTCTATATTCATCCACCCAAAGCCTAGAAAGCTCTCTGAGCTCTGCCTAGGAATCATGCAGCTTTCAGATTCAGGTTGAGGATATTCTTTCACTCTCTAATGTAGTTATACTCGCAGCCCTTGAATTCTAGGCAAGTTCAACATTTGCGATGAGGTCTCTTGCTACTTCCATGAACATTGTTGCATGTAACACTTCAAGGTTCTTTTGAGCTTGAGGCTTGAAGCCCAATGACCCAGTTGGCTTCACCTTTTAGAGTCCTATGCCTGTGTCTGCTCAGTGAATAAATGGATGGATACATAAATGGATGAATTCTTACCGAAAGATTAAGCTGTGTTATAACAACACTACTATCAGTCTTGAAAGTCACAAAACCAAAGGCAGCAGACAAGAATGACCAATATAAACACTGCTTTTCTGCACGCCAAGGAAAGGAAATGGAATCTGTTTAAGGTACACTCATCTCTAGGTCCTTTTATAGAAATAAACATGGTTAATCCAACCCCTGTATATCTAATCATATCAACTATGACTTTGCCCTGGGAAGATGCCTGGTTACTTGAATAGAGAAGGAAGACTAAGTTAATCAAAACGGTTCCATGAAATTGAAGTTCACTGATACATCTTCTAGAGTTCTTAGAATTATATGCTTGCAAATCAATTGTATTTCAATGGTTCATTTGTAAATAAGTTGCACAGAACATGAATCTTTTTTCCATTAAAAAAAATAGTTTTAAAATGTGGTTAAGTTTCCAGTCTAGTCCCCAAACTTATGTAGCCTGTAACTTTGCTAGAATAAAGCATATTCACAAATAGGGTTCATATTGCCTTGATGGTACAGGTTAAACAAAGTAGAAGAAACAATATTGAATAAGAGTTTCTTTCTAAAATGCATCTTGAAAACTCATGCTTTTTAATTGAAAAGGACAAGATAGATAAATACTTTTAGAAAGATTCTAAAACAGATTTTAAGAATAACTGGAACCTTGAGAATCCTACCCCTAGTTCAGAAGAGATGCCTAAACCAACAATAGCAAGGATAGCCTTGGTGTTCTTGGGATTAATTCTCTCTGACCTCATTATGTATCCACATTACAATCTTCTCTGTAGGTAGTAGATATATGTTGATTTAACCTCCTGGCATCCTTTGCTCCTTCTTCTGCTGATAGCATTTCAATTTTGGGGGGCAGGGGAGGAGAGGAATGCCTTTCTTACTTTCAGTTTATATTTAAATAGAACTGACTCCATAACAGAGGTCAAGAAGTCAGAAATTTAGAGGATTCCAGCCCTTGGCCTCATTGATTGGTCAAGAGATGAGCATATAACACTAGCAGTTCCAGTCACAGTCAATGTGCATGACTTTTAGTAGAACTATTGGGAAAAATATCTTAATTCCCCAAGGGTCTCTAATTTTGTAAGATGCAAACCTCGTGCTGCTTACATTTTTTTAAAGACAAGCCTACTTGGAAATTAAACCAACACAGGATGGCAAAGTCAAGCAACGTAAAAAATGAATTCCTGCCTTCAACTTTTTAGCACCTGGATCCATCTGTGCCTCAAGCTTGTTTCGTAAGTACATGAGCCAAAAATTTTCCCTTTATGTTTCAGGATTTTTTATTGTCTCTCCATCACTTTCAACCAAAATAAAAGACTTCATTTGTTTTACAACAAATATCAACTAATAGTATATGTTTTCACCTTTTTCTATGAGAATACCAAGGAGAACCTACTCAACTCCTCTTCTCAGGTGAATTCACCAGGTGGGTTGTATTCCAGAAATGTCAAAAAGGATTCACATTAGAGGACACTGGCTATTTACCAAACTTCACTTGTCTGTGCATGGCTTTTTTGCTCTTGATTTGGGTTTATTCCTGCCATTAATCACCCATTGTTAGTGGTGTTTTATTTTTCCCTTCCTTGCCCCCAGGGAGATTATAGAAATATGGCAAAGAGAGAAAGAGACAGTTACAGAAATGTAACAAAGACAGGAATAATTTTTTTGTTAGAGAACCAGAGATCTTATTCTCTCTTTCCACTATTAATATACATATTTTAGCAAAATCACTTTTTGATTTTCTCCAGGTCTTTGCCTCATACTTGCATAAGAAGTAACTATGATTTTGACATTTTTGAAGCATTTGGAAGAGAAAGAGTTGCGGACCGCGATTAAATTAAAGGCACAAGCACCAATAAGAAAGGGATTCCCTAAGATGTAACTGAACTGAGAACGGTGAAAGACAGGAAAACTGAGCATGCCCTGGACACAATATCAGTGGATGGAAAAGGCGGTGGTTGAAAGGAGATGCTGAATCAGATGACTCTCTGTCAGAGCCTGCCCACTGTATCATCAGCCCTAGGCAGGGGCTTGTACATCCAACATCCACAGGTTCCTAAGGAGGTGTCCATTGACTGAAAACTGTAATCTTCATTTTCATGAACATACCCAGGAAGGCTATGCTTAATAATCTGGTCATTTATAAGACTATGATAGGAAAATCCAGATGAGGCAACACTTAAGTTTTTATAACAAGGAGGTCGTTGGGGAAGGGGTACATGTTTTGACAGAAGGAGATTTTTTCCTCTGAAAATGAACAAAACCCTAGTTAAAATGAGCAAGCAATTTCAACCTATTGGAGTAATTAGTTGACATTTGCCTATAAAATAAACCAATTTTAGAGTGCTAATTTCTGCTTTTTCTACAGCTTTTTAAAAACCCCAGAAAAGTTTTAATTCCAAATGGAATGGGTTGCTGGTAGTATGTTAACAAGCTACTCAGTATATAAAACTATATAATATGCATACATATAAATGCAGAAATATAAAGTCAGCACTGAATTGTATGTATAACATATTTGTCAACATGCTTCATTAGGGAGACTTAACAATGTTAACCTATTGCCACAGGGTATTTGACACGTGGCCTAGGGTGCTCTCTTGGTTCAGGTGATGTGCATGCAAAAGAAAAAACTGTTTGTGTCAAATCTAGAAAAGTCAAAATCCACACTGGAATAAATTTAAATCATGAGCAGTTAAATGATAGAATTCAGGGGACTTCCACATCAGGGAAGATGTAGACATACTTCTTCCTATTCCACCTGCTAAGTAGAACTACAAACCCTGGGCATTATATAGAAAACAAACATTAGGAGACTCTGAAAGGTAGAGAGAAGACAGATGAGCTAGGTAACTTAACCGCCGAATAACAACATAGTGGAAAGTTCCCTGGGTTTGTTTAGTTTGGGGTTTTTGGTCTTTGCTTTTTCACTTCACATATTTCAAACTTGCCACTGAAGAAGCCAGAAATCCAGAAATGCTAATAGGCACAGACAAAAGTATCCCCACAAATTCTGCTCTTCAGCTAAAGGCTAGCAAACGGGCTGCCCAGCAAGGGGAAAGCTTTTAGAAAATAACTGGTCTACTCCAGCCACATACCACAGAAATAACTGTGGCCCCTTCCTGAGCCATAGCAACCAAGGCTGACTGAGGAGCCCAGGCTTCTCTCCTGAGAGGCTGTTTAACAAAGCACAACAAAGCACTCTGCTGTGGAGGAAGGAAGAGCTAAAAGGCAAGACTTGTATCCCACAGGGCGGTAAAGGCCCTCACCCTTTCATAATATAAGGCCACTGGGGAGCTAGAACTCTCGCTTTGCCCACTAGCATCAGAGGAAGCCAGCTAAAACAGAAAGTGTACATAACATCCAGAGTCTTCAGAACATAAAACTTTCAGAACAAAATGCCCATATTTCAATAAAAAAATGCATCATATGAAGAACTGGTGAAATATCTCAAATTGAATTTAAAAAATGAATAGCTGCCAACATGAAACTTGACATAGACGTTAGAATTAACTGACAAAAACTTTTAAAGCAGCCTCCACAAAAATGCTTTAACAAGCAATTAAGAACACTGTTAAAACAAATGAAAAAACATCATTTCAGCAAAGAAATAGAAGGTATCTCCAAAGAAATAGAAAATACAAAGAACAGCAATATATAAATTATAGATTTGAAAAATATATTAACCAAAATTAAAAAACCTCAATGCATGGGCTCAAAATTGGAATGGGTAGGACAGATGAAAGAACAGTCAACTGGAAGATAAAGCAATAGTAATTACCCAATCTAAATAAAATGAAATAGATTTTAAAAATAAATAAATAGAGCTTCAGGAGGCCATGGGACTATAACCAAAGAGTCAACCTTCACGTCATTGGCGTCCCAAGAGGAGAGGAGAAAGAGGGCAGAGCTGAAAAAGCATCTGAAGAAATAATGACCAAAAACTTCCTAATTAGGCAAAAGACGTAAACCTACAGAATCAAGGTGAGTATCAAACCACAAACAAGGTAAACTCAGAAAAATTTACACCAAGTATATTAGTCTACTCAGGCTGCCATTACAGAATATCATGGACTAGATGGCTTAACCAACAGAAACTTATTTTCTTACAGTCCGGATGCTAAAGGAAAGGAAAATAAATCTTGGGGCCCCAAAATCACTAAGCCAAAGGGAAAAGTCAAGCTGGGAACTGCTTAGGGCAAACCTGCCTCCCCTTCTATTCTAAGTCACGCCACTGTTCACTGAGATAAATGCATATCTAATTGCCTCCTTTGGAGAGGCGAATCAGAAACTCAAAATAATGCAACCATTTGTCTCTTATCTACCTATGGCCTGGAAGCCCCCTTCCCACTTCTAGTCTTCCCACCTTTGCTTCGAGATGTCCCACCTTTCCAGACTGAACCAGTGCTCATCTTGTTTATGTTGATTGACGTCATAGGTCTCCCTAGAATGTATAAAACCAGACGGTTCTCTGACCTCTTTGGCACATGTCACCAGGACCTCCTGAGCTGTGTCACCAGTGTGCATCCTCGACCTTGGCAAAATGAATTTTCTAAATTCACTGAGAGCTGTCTCGTATTTTCGGGGTTCACAAGTCCGTGATCAATGAGCTGGCAGGGTAGGTTCCTGGTGAGGCCTTTCTTCCTGGTTTGCAGATGACTACCTTCTCACTGTGTCCTCACATGGCCTTTCCTCTACATCCACAGAGAGAGAAAAAGGGAGAACGATCTGGTGTTTCTTCCCTTTCTTGAAAGGACACTGGTTCTATAGTATTGGGGCCCCACTCTTATGAGCTCATTTAGCAGCCTTAATTATCTCCCTTAAAGGTCCTATCTCCAAATTCAATCACATTGGGGGATTTGGGCTTCAATATATGGATTTGATGGGGAGGAGCAGCGGTAGTGGAAATAATTCAGTCTAAAATAGAAGAAGAAACTTCA
>NW_012102144.1:4836925-4839475 GCF_000951045.1 Mandrillus leucophaeus | reverse complement strand
AGAACAAAATGCCCATATTTCAATAAAAAAATGCATCATATGAAGAACTGGTGAAATATCTCAAATTGAATTTAAAAAATGAATAGCTGCCAACACGAAACTTGACATAGACGTTAGAATTAACTGACAAAAACTTTTAAAGCAGCCTCCACAAAAATGCTTTAACAAGCAATTAAGAACACTGTTAAAACAAATGAAAAAACATCATTTCAGCAAAGAAATAGAAGGTATCTCCAAAGAAATAGAAAATACAAAGAACAGCAATATATAAATTATAGATTTGAAAAATATATTAACCAAAATTAAAAAACCTCAATGCATGGGCTCAAAATTGGAATGGGTAGGACAGATGAAAGAACAGTCAACTGGAAGATAAAGCAATAGTAATTACCCAATCTAAATAAAATGAAATAGATTTTAAAAATAAATAAATAGAGCTTCAGGAGGCCATGGGACTATAACCAAAGAGTCAAC
Organism: Mandrillus leucophaeus; assembly: GCF_000951045.1. Lineage (NCBI taxonomy): Eukaryota > Metazoa > Chordata > Mammalia > Primates > Cercopithecidae > Mandrillus > Mandrillus leucophaeus. The sequence continues at coordinate 4,839,001 of NW_012102144.1, read as the reverse complement.
CTTCACGTCATTGGCGTCCCAAGAGGAGAGGAGAAAGAGGGCAGAGCTGAAAAAGCATCTGAAGAAATAATGACCAAAAACTTCCTAATTAGGCAAAAGACGTAAACCTACAGAATCAAGGTGAGTATCAAACCACAAACAAGGTAAACTCAGAAAAATTTACACCAAGTATATTAGTCTACTCAGGCTGCCATTACAGAATATCATGGACTAGATGGCTTAACCAACAGAAACTTATTTTCTTACAGTCCGGATGCTAAAGGAAAGGAAAATAAATCTTGGGGCCCCAAAATCACTAAGCCAAAGGGAAAAGTCAAGCTGGGAACTGCTTAGGGCAAACCTGCCTCCCCTTCTATTCTAAGTCACGCCACTGTTCACTGAGATAAATGCATATCTAATTGCCTCCTTTGGAGAGGCGAATCAGAAACTCAAAATAATGCAACCATTTGTCTCTTATCTACCTATGGCCTGGAAGCCCCCTTCCCACTTCTAGTCTTCCCACCTTTGCTTCGAGATGTCCCACCTTTCCAGACTGAACCAGTGCTCATCTTGTTTATGTTGATTGACGTCATAGGTCTCCCTAGAATGTATAAAACCAGACGGTTCTCTGACCTCTTTGGCACATGTCACCAGGACCTCCTGAGCTGTGTCACCAGTGTGCATCCTCGACCTTGGCAAAATGAATTTTCTAAATTCACTGAGAGCTGTCTCGTATTTTCGGGGTTCACAAGTCCGTGATCAATGAGCTGGCAGGGTAGGTTCCTGGTGAGGCCTTTCTTCCTGGTTTGCAGATGACTACCTTCTCACTGTGTCCTCACATGGCCTTTCCTCTACATCCACAGAGAGAGAAAAAGGGAGAACGATCTGGTGTTTCTTCCCTTTCTTGAAAGGACACTGGTTCTATAGTATTGGGGCCCCACTCTTATGAGCTCATTTAGCAGCCTTAATTATCTCCCTTAAAGGTCCTATCTCCAAATTCAATCACATTGGGGGATTTGGGCTTCAATATATGGATTTGATGGGGAGGAGCAGCGGTAGTGGAAATAATTCAGTCTAAAATAGAAGAAGAAACTTCATAGTCATACTTCTGAAAACTAAAAGACAAAGAAAATACCTTGAAAGCAGCAAAAAAAAAAAAAAAAATGACACCTATAAGACAAAAACAATCCAAATGACAGTGGCGTTCTCATCAGCAACAATGGAGGCCAAAAGGAATTCTCACAATATCTTTTAAGTGTTGAAAAAAAGAAGTGCCAAACCAGGACTTTATATCCAGAGAAAATGTCCTCCATAAATAAAGGGGAAATTAAGACATTTCTCAGATAAAAGAAAACTAAAAGAATTTGCCTCTAGCGCTACCCTGGAAAAAAGATTAAAGGATATCCTCTAAACAGAAAGGAAATGACAAAAGCAGGAACTGTAAAATATCAAGCAGGAAGAAAGAGTATGGCAAACAAAAACACAGATAAATAAATAGACTTTCCTTCTCCTCTCCAATTTTCTCATTTACATTTGATGAGTGCAACAAAAATGAAAACATTATCTGATGTGATAGTAAATGTGTGCACAGAAAATATTTAAAACAATTATAAAAAAGAAAGGGTAAAGAAACTTGGCTGGGAGCAGTGGCTCAAGCCTTAATCCCAATACTTTTGGGAGGCCAGCGTGGGAGGATCACTTGAGCCTAGGAGTTTGAGATCAGCCTGGGCAACATAGGAAGACTCTGTCTCTAAAAAAATAAAAAAAAAAAGAAAGAAAGACAAATTTTCTATAATTTATTCAACCTGCTAAAATGACATCAGTAGGCTATAAAACACTACACAAAGTGATACCTTCAAAAACACTATAGATAGGCCAGGCACAGTGGCTCACACCTGTAATCTCAGCACTTTGGGAGGCCAAGGTGGGTGGATCACTTGAGGTCAGGAGTTCAAGACCAGCCTGGTCAACATGGTGAAACCCTGTCTCTACTGAAAATACAAAAAAATTAGCTGGGTGTGGTGGTGCATGCCTGTAATCCCAGCTACTCAGGAGGCTGAGGCTCAAGAATCACTTGAACCCAGGAGGCAGAGGTTG
>NW_012102144.1:4808453-4832555 GCF_000951045.1 Mandrillus leucophaeus | reverse complement strand
AAACCCCATTCCTACTAGAAAAATACAAAAATTAGCTGGGCGTGGTGGTGGGTGCCTGTAATCCCAGCTACTGGGGAGGCTGAGGCAGGAGAATGGCTTCAACCCAGGAGACCCAGGAGGCAGAGGTGCAGTGAGCTGAGATTGTGCTACTGCATTCCAGTCTGGGTGACAGAGCAAGACTCTGTCTGGAAAAAAAAAAAAAGAAGTTTAACACTTTCTCAAGCAATTAAACGGATACCCAGCAATTCCACACCTGGGTATATATCCAAAAGAATTAAAAACCTATCTCTATACCCAAATGTTCATAACAACATTATTAAAAAGAGCTAAAAAGTAGAACCAATCCAAATGTTCATCAACTGGTGAATTAACAAGCAAAAGGTGCTGTATTCATACAATGGAATATTATTCAATCATAACAAGGAAGGAAGTATAAATTTATGCAAATTACATAAAAGAGTCTTGAAAACATTGTACTAAGTGAAAGAAGCCAGACACAGAAGGATACTGTTGTATAATTCCATCTACATGAAATATCTATAATAAGCAAACCATAGAGAAAAAAACAAATTAGTGGCTGCCAGGGGCTAGAGAAATGAGTAAATGGGAAATGACTAATAGTGAACATGATATTTTGAAGAGAAGTGATGAAAACATCATGGAATTAGAGAGCTGTCATTGTTGCATAACTTTGTAAATATATTAAAACTATTGAACTGCATACTTTTAAAAAAGGAATTTTATGATATATGAATTATATCTCAAATGTTTAAAGAATGCAGGAGTCACTGCATTATATCATATAACATAGACATCAGCACACAAAAAAAATTACCAACGACAGAGAAGGACATTATATAATGACAAAAGTGTCAATCTGCCAAATGATAGCAATCCTAAATAGGTATATACCAAACAAAATTGCAAAATATGAGATGCAAAAACTAATAGGAATGAAAGGGCAAACAGACAAATCCACAATTACTGTTAGAAAGTTTAATACTCTTCTTCAACAGTTAGATAGGACAAATAGGTAAAAAAATCAGCCAGGATATAGAACTCAACACCACCATCAACAAACAGAATCTAATCAACATTTACAGAACACTCCACTCAACAAGAGCAGAACACATAATCTTCTCAAGTGTCTATAAAACATATACGAAAATGGACCATATCCTCAGTCAATAAACAAACTTCAACAAATTTAAAAAATTGAAAGCATACAGAATGTTTCCCAACCACAATGAAATCAGACTAGAAGTTGGTCAGAGAAAGATAACAGGAAAATCCCTAAGCAGTTGGAAGCTAAACAACATACTTCTAAATAATCCATGTGTAAAGAGGAAGTCTCAGGGAAATTTTAAAACTACATTGAACTAAATGAAAATGAAAATACAACATATCAGAATGTGTGGGGACACAGTGAAAGACATACTGAGTGGGAAGTTTAAAGCATTAAATGCAAGCATTAGAAAGAGGAAATGTTCAAATCCCGAATCTAAGCTCCTACCTCAACAACCAAGAAAGAGCAAAATAAATACAAAGCAAACAGGAGGAAAGAAATAAGAAAGATGAAAGCAGCAATTAATGAAATTGAAAACAGGCCAACAATGGAGAAAATCAGTGAAACAAAAAGCTGGTTCTTTGAAAGGATCGATATGATTGACAAACCTTAATAAGACTGGCCAAAAAGAGAGAGAGAGAGAAAAAAGACACCAATTATCATTATCAGGAATAAAATAGGGGATATCACTACAGATCCTGCAGACATCAAAAGCATAACAAGAAAACTCTGTGAACAACTCTACACACGTAAATTTGACAGTTTACATAAAATGGACAAGTTCCTTAAAAAAACATAAACTTCCACAATTCACCCAATATCCAATATGAAGTAGATCATTTGAATAGCCATAAAGCTATTATGAAAATTGAATTGTAATTTTAAAACTCCAAGAAAAAGAAATCTCCAGGCCCAGATCATTACATTGGAAAATTCTAGCATATGTTTAAAGAAGAATTTACACTTAGTCTACACAAAATCTCTTCCAGAAAATAGAAGAGGAGAGAATATATCCCAATTCATTTTATGAAGCTAGTATTACCTGGATACCAAATTATACATAATGATAAAAGTCAATCACAAAAGGTTAGTTACTATATGATTCCATTTATAGAATATTCTGAAAATGACAAAATTAGATAAATGAAAAACAAAAAATTTAATGTTTGCCAAGGGCTAAGGAGGGGGTGGAAGGGAGGTTGGCATGGCTATAAAAGGCCAACATGAAGAACACTGAATTGACGGAAATGTTGTCTTTGACTGTATCAATATCCACATTCTGGTTGTGATATTGTACTATATAGTTTTGAAATATGTTAGGTAAAGGGCATATGGTATTTCTTCCAACTGCATATGAATCTTTGATAATTGAGATAATTATAATTATCTCAAAATAAAAATTAAATTGAAAAATGCTGTTTATTAGTGTGAATGCAGCCATCTGCTAACAATACGAGTATCTGCAAAATTACGCTTAACTCTAGTTAAAAATAAAATAAAGGATAATGTGAATCTAAAATATACGTATCTATGTGTGAATTAAATCCTGAAGATTCTGAGTATATTCTCAGTGGTTTTCAACACAGATTTGAAACATCTGAATCCGTAAGTCTTCAGTCCAACATGCATTTAAAATTGTTCCAATTAAGCTTTAGACCACCCCCATCTTCCTTTGTTAAATTGTTAGAAGCTAAGCCTGTTTCATAAAAGACCTGCCATAAAAATACATGTGTAATACGTATTACACATGATTTCCCCATAATTAGAGCAACCACGACAAACCTGTTCCTTTGACACAAACCTCAAAATTATACATAATGGTAATAAGTCAAACGGGTTGATTGATGAGATCCTGCAAGGCAGAATCCCAGGGGAGTAACACACACACACACACACACACACACACACACACACACGCAGAAGGTTTCTCTATTATTCCCACTGCCTGATTGCTGGAGGCAGGGCTGGTGAGAAGCTATGTTTTTCTCCACCCCATGGTGTCTTGGTTACTAAGTATATCTCCCCTTTAACCACTGCCAAGCCTTCTTCTAACATTGAAACTGTGGTAGTAGTATTAAATAATATTGGCTAGTGTCTTCTGAGTACTTACTGTGTGCTAGACACTGTGCTAAGCATATATTTAGTATTATTAATAGTAACCCTAAGTGCCAGGTACTATTATTGTCTCTAATTTGCAAAAAGACCTGGAGGTCAGAGTGGTCAAATAACTTGCCCAAAGTCATATGGTCTGGTGGTAAAGCTGGGATTGAAACTAAGATCTGTCTAGATTCAAAGTGCAAGCCTTTAACCATTACTCCAATGGTTCTTAAATTTTGCTGCACCTTAGAACCGATCAATTTTTAAAAATCATTATGCCAGGTCACACTCCAGAAAATTAAATCAGAATGTCTGGAATAGAAGCAAATTTCAGTATCGTGTAAAAGATTCCCAGGTGATTTCAATGTACAGTTCATTTGGGAACCATTGCACTCTTGTGTGGCCTTTTGATTAAAACTCTGACTTACCTGGGTCCAACCTTCATTCACAATGCTCTGCCTATTCCACATTCAAGGTTCTAAGTACACTCTGCCCCCTTGAATCCCCTCATCTTGAATCCAGCTTCCCAGAAAATTGGATAGATTTTCTGGATTACCCGGGAGAGTCATCTACACCAGGCTGTAGGCTAGAAAAGGCTCGCTATCTTTGCCTTCTAATGATTCAGACAGAGGCCTTTGATGATTCAGCTACAAACAGAACAATATGGGAATGCAGATATTTGGGGCCCTTGAAGGTTTTCTGAAGCCAATTTTGCAGCAGACTTAGCAACAGCCTACATGAATAGATGTGAGACCCATTTGTGAGTAAAGACTATTAAAAGTTAGAAAATATAAACAGGGTGGGAAAACTATTGGCTTTGATAAATAAAGACTTTAGCAATGACTTGGAAAGACTCTCAGTGTGAATTGTGGGTTTGTTAAGCTTTCAAGTTGGCAGAAGAAACTGCAGATAAAGGGAAATAAGGCTCAGAGAATAGAAAAACCAAGGCACACAGCTTGTCAGGGGTGACGGTGAGATGAGTCTATCCTGAAGGATGTGGCTAGGGTGAGGGCAGATGAGTTAATGCATGGTAAAGTTATTTGCACAGCACCTGCTCTATGCATATTTATCTATAGATTGTCAACCAGTTTCTTTATCCCTGTTCAACAATTTCAGAGATGTTGCAAAACTGGGGCGGGGGGCGGCGGGGGGGAAGAGCAGATGAGTAACTAATGGGCACAAAAGTTGGTAGACCAGAAAAGAAAACTAGTGATGGAGGAGAGCTTATAAAATTCAGTAACCAAAAAGCAGACAATCAAAGTAGATGTGTATTGCCCACAATAAGTTGAATATATGGAAGAATATGGAAGAAATAGAATTTAGTTTCTGCTCTATGCAAAACCAAATCTAAGGCCAAAGCCAACTGGGAAATATGCAGAACCCAAAAGTATTTTGGCTGTTCTTGTGTCTTTCTCACCCCCACCATAAACAGTTGAATTTATTAGCTTGTTGACAGTGGCTCAGAGAAACTTGATATCTTGAAATTTTCCAGGACAATGTTGGCAATCGTCCATTCACAATTGCCTCTACAAGCATGGAAGCTGTATTTCTCTGAGTTTGCCCTCCAGTTTTGCTAGCCCCAATTAGTGACCATACATCCCTTTTAAAATTTATCAGAACACCTTTGATATGTTTTTCTTTCAAATTTAAACAATGATAAAGTCTTGAAATTGTGTTTGCCTCCCAAGAACTGAATTTCCCTGGGTTGGTGAAGGGAGAAGAAAACTCTTCCCTTAAGCAGAAGACACTGGGTGATGGGAAGAGCAACCACGGGCAGTAGGGAGATTCAGGACTCACTGTAACAGAGAGTCCAGAAATCCTCCTTTGAGGCCAAGGCTGGGAAATTGCATCTGACACAGATATTGGGTTTATATCTGTTCTTCTCAAGTAGACTTCAGGCCTACCATGTGCCAAAGAGACAACGCTGCAGAGAAATACTCCTTAGGTTAGAGAGTAGTTCTTTCCAAGGTCCTAATCCAGTGTGTTCCTCAGGAAAGCATTAATTCCACATCATACCCTTCAGCTGTCTCTCCATAGAGTAGTCACTATCTGCTTCAAATATGGCCAGTTTCTACACAGCAGTACGAAGAAATGTTCATAATAAACATGTGAAGCATATCTCTTAAGTTTTGATGCAAAATTAGTAAATTAACCAACATTTTGGACAATAAATCTGCATATTCTGAAATAAGTAAAAATTTCAGTAGAAAGTTTATGCATCCTGAAAACATGACGTCAACATGCATTAGTTATCTATTGCTGCATAACAAATTATCCAGAAACATAGTAAATTAAAACAACAAATACTATCATTGCTGTGAAAAGAAATTAAATCTTGGGACCCCAAACTCATGAAGCCAAAGAGAAAAGTTAAGATGGGAACCGGGTCATGCAAATCTGTCTCCCAATTTTTTTTGGTTCCTAAATAAGATGGCTACAAGATGAAAAAAGCTACACAATTCCCCCGGATTTTGTCCACAAGGAAATTCCTCGTGAGCTCCAAGATCTTTACCCCAAAGTGTTTCTGTGAAAATATCACCATGGCATTTCACATTTCATAGTGGGTGAATTTTACATTTCACCCAGTGTAAATTGACAGCTGATCTTTACAAGTGCAGTTCATTCCCCTGTCCACCTGACACAAATGCATATCTGATTGTTCCCCTGTCCCATTTTGTCCGTTATCTTATGTAAAAATGCAGATTCCCTGCATTTCCTCTCTGCCCTATTTGTCTATGTCATCTTATGTAAAAAATGCAGATTCACTGAGCCAGACAAAGGCATGAATGCATATTTTTCCTTATCCCTCTCCTACATGAAAATTGTGTGCTTCTCAATATCCCGCCCTTTTCCCTTTAAATTTTGACCCCTTAAAATCATCTTCAGAGTAAGGCATAGACCTGTCTCTTGGATGTGCGTCCTTAACTTTGGCAAATAAACCTCCAAAAATGAATGAGACCTGTCTTATCATTTTTCTTGATTGACTTTGCACAGTTTCTAAGGCTCAAGATTTCAGGCACAGTTCACCTGAGTCTCTCTCTCTGAGTCTCTTGCCTGGCTTCAATCATCGCATCCCTTGACTGGAGAAGATCTGTGACCAAGCTCTCTCACATGGTTGTTGGCAGACCTCCTGTTCTTGGTATCTGTTGGCTGGAGACAGTTTCTTGACACATGGACCTCTCCATGGAGCTACTCACAGCCTCCTTCCCCCAGAGCATGAGCAATATGAGGGAGAGGGAGAAAGCAGAAAAGCAGAAAAGCAGAAAAGCAGAAGTCATGCTCTTTTTTTTTTTTTTTCAGACAGTCTCTCTTGTTGCCAGGCTGGAGTGCAGTGGGGCGATCTCTGCTCACTGCAACCTCCGACTCCCGGGTTCAAGGGATTCTCCTGCCTCAGCCTCCCGAGTAGCTGGTATTACAGGCACCCACCACCACACCCAGCTAATTTTTGTATTTTTAGTAAAGATGATGTTTCACCATGTTGGCCGGGATGGTCTCAGTCTCCTGACCTCGTGATCCGCCCACCTCAGCCTCCCAAAGTCCTGGGATTACAGGAGTGAGCCATCACGCCCAGCCGAAGTCATGGTTTTTTGTAACCTAATCTCAGAAGTTACAGCCTATTTTTTTTTTTTTTTGGTCCTATTCTAGTCATGAGAAGCCAGTAAACCCAGCTGACACTCAAAGGGAGATGATTACATAAGGACATGAATACTAACAGGCAGAGTTCTCTGGGGGGCACCTTACAGGCGGACTGGCATCAACATAATTCCTTCTCATCATATTAAAGAACACTGAGACCAACATCCTTTCCTGACCCCAAGTTAAACAATTCTGGGGTGGGACATACTTTCCCTACATTAAACAATACTAAGAAAAAAAAAAAAAACTTAGAGGCTTGCTCCTGGAAGAAAAGAGCATAAACTAAGACTGTTTACTTAGCAAGACTAACATCGTGCTCACTGTGGCTGCTTTCCCACTTTTCATCTCACGGCACCCACCAGCCCAGACGTCCTCTGTCATGGACTCTGCCCCATCACATCCAGTGTCCTCTTTGGCAAGATTCACCTTAAAATTGCACAGCCCACACTCTAAACACCTATACATGTCCTCACCTAATTTCTTATTTTCATATGCTACCAAGACTTTGGTAAGGTGTGTTCTCTGTTACTGCAGTAGGTTTAACAAATTTAGTTTTGTATAACCAATAGACTTTTCAGTGGGGCTTTTGGGTTGACAATCTTGTGTAAGAAGGATTGTTTCAGTTTTCCATTACTAACAAAATCTTGACCCACTGTCCCTATAGAATGATACATTATTTTAGTCCAACTGCTCCAATAGACAAGTAAAATAAAATAGATAAATAAAATTATAAGGAACCTATTTGAGAGAATGAACTGTGGCTTGCTACACATTCAACTGTTACATTAAATAATCTTATTTAAAAGTATACATTTAATGAGATTTGTGGGCAGCAAAGCATTCAAGTTAATGCCTATAGTTGCTTCATATCATTCTGCTATTTCTTACTTGCTTGTTCGTGATGGCGCTTTTGCCACACTTCCCTACTATCCCCATGAAACAAGGAAGTTGCAGAGTTGCTAAACCCTCTTTTTCCTACACAGACAAAACCTTTTCTAAATTCACCACTCACAAGATAATACTCTTTCATATCTCACAATGTTACCTTGGTGTTTCAATGTATGTAAGCTATTCTTTGATATATTTAGAATCCTTCTTGACTTTTTTACTTTTTTATGAAAAATAAAGCATTGAGCTCTCTTTTCTGTCTCCAGTGTCAAAAGCAAACAGCGCTGTGATTCACAGCAAATCTCTATGGTGCTTAATTAAAATGAAAGTATTTTGTGGGGTGGGGATTTTTTTTGTCATTTTAGCTTATAAAAATTAATGGTGTTATTCATGTGAAAATTATAGTTGATACTCGGAATTTTAACATGATTGTAATATCCAAATCATAAAATAATCTAACTTCCTTTGAATTGTTTCTTATTGTTAAGATTTGTTTCAGAAGATGCATCTTTACTTAATAGCAGGTTTTCTTCTGCCTAATCTCTATCCTCACTCCAAGCTGCAGTGTTCAGTGGTAATGATGGAGAAAATATTTTTAATATGTAAGAAATACTTACATGCACTACTTATATTCTAATAATGATTAATGCTGCTAATTTGATGCTCAATTGAACTTATGAATTTTTAAATTTGGTTATTATTTAAACAGTCACATAGGCCACCATTGTAAAATAGCACCCATACAATCACTCATGGGAAATGGAGAAATGTTTGTCCGTAGATGATCAAGCATTCAGAAGAAAAAACAGGGGCATGGTGGCAGGCACCTGTAGTCCTAGCTACTCCAGAGGCAAAGGTGGGAGAATAGCTGGATCCCAGGAGTTAGAGGCTGCAATGAGCTATGATCATACCACTGCACTCCAGCCTCGGTAACTGAGTGAGACCCTGTCTCAAAAAAAGAAAAAGAAAAGAAAAACATACGTATCCCAATGTTTCAACTTTGAAAACGCAGGTAGACAAATGGTAACCTGGTTATTGATCTCAAAGGGGGATCTTCTGATTAAATAAGCATATGAAAAAGAAGGGTTTCACTATGTTAGTACCAAGTGAGACCTTCCTAAAATAATTTCTCTTTCATTTTAGATCAAAACCATGTTCTTATAGCTCAAAATACAAATCCATTGAGACTTTGGGACTCAGCCAACCCTTTGAATAAAAAATCATTATATTTTTTCAAGTCCTAGGGTATTTTAGTCCTTGCATTCTAATGAGTAATTAGTACCACTACCAACCCATTAATCACACATACGGCTGCTTTAATAAGTAATTTTTCTGTGAATATAGCTTAAAGATTATGATTGAAATGAAAATGTCTCTGCTTTATCAGCTTATTGATATTCTTGATGAATTAATTCTAACCCCATGTTTTCATGTATTTGAAATTGGTTTCACGAAATAAATTATGTCATTTTTCATAAATGTTTCTACACTTGCTAATGTTCAATATTCAACCTGATCAAGCATTACAATGTGAAATATTAAGAGCCAGTAAAAAGTCTGATGTCAACATGTAATGAGATAAATTATTTTAAACATATTAATCTTTAGTTTCTCAGGAAATGATTACTTGTGGACTTACAAATATGCCTCAATACAGTGTGTTAGAGAGATATTAAATGTTTACATGTAAATAATTCCTTCAGCTACAGAACCCCTTGCCCGCCAGTTTTCAGTCACCTTGGCTTTCAGCTGAGGAATTTGACAGTCAAAAGAACAGAATCAAGTTCTCAGCTTTATTCCTTTTAGGACTCAGAATCTAAAGGACAAAAACTCCTCTTTTCTCAATGACCTACTGTACTTATCTGCATCACCACCAGAACCACCACCAGCACCACCACCACCCAGAGGAGGGAAAATTTGTTTTAGCAGTGGGCAACATTCCATCAAAATTCTTTCCAGTGCCAATTTCCCAAAGGTATTTATCTGTCCACATCATAATTCTGAATCTAAAATACTAATTTTTCAATCTATTGATTTTAAAAAATTTTTTATTTGACAAAAATTGCATATATTTGTGTACAATAAGATGTTTGAAATATGTATACATTCTGGAATGGCTAAATTGAGCTAATTAACACGTGCATTACCTCACATACTTATCATTCTTTGTGGTGAGAACACTTAAAATCTATTCTTTTAGACAGTACAATAGATCATTCGAATTCACTCCTCCTGTGATTGAAATTTTGTGGCCTTTGACAAACATCTCACCATCCAGCCCCCTGACCCCTGGCTGACCCCTGGTAACTACTATTTTACTGTCTCCTTCTGTGAGGTCAACTGTTTGGATTCCACACATGAGTGAGATTATGCAGTATTTGTCTTTCTGTGCCGGGCTTATTTTGCCTCACATGATGTCCTCCAGGTTCATCCATGTTGTCACCAGTGACAGAATTTCCCTCTTTTTTAAGACTGAATAGTGTTCCATTTTGTACATGTTTTCTTTATCTATTCATCTGTTGATGAACACTTGGGTGATTCCATATCTCAGCGATTGTGAATAGTGCTGCAGTGAACATGTGAGTACAGATATCTCTTCGACAGACTGATTTCATTTCCGTTGGATATATACCAAGTAGTGAGATTGCTGGATCATATGGTAGATCTATTTTTAATTCTTTGTGGAACCACCATACTGTTTTTCCATAATGGCTGTACTAATTTATAATTTCAAAATTCAGGTTGGATGTGGTGGCTCACACCTATAATCCCAGCACTTTGGGAGGCCGAGACGGATGGATCACCTAAAGTCAGGAGTTTGAGACCAGCCTGGTCAACGTGGTGGAACTCTGTCTCTACTAAAACTACAAAAATTAGCCAGGTGTGGTGGTGCATGCCTGTAGTCCCAGCTACTCAGGAGGCTGAGGCAGGAGAATCGCTTGAACCCTGGAGGCAGAGGTTGCAGTAAGCCAGGATCATGCCACTGCACTCTAGCCTGGGCAAAAAAGCGAGATTCAAACTCAAGAAAAAAAAAATCATTTTCAAAAAATTCAAAGTACTAAAACCTCAAGAAAAAAAGTTAGACAATCAAAACAGTTCATGGAATAAACAGTAAAATCTTACCTGGCACACCCAGTTCCCCACTACCATGGAGGTACTCCTTGTTTATTGTTAAAGCTTTTAGACATTTAAAAAAATCCATTTTCAAATTTTATATGTATGCATATATATATATACACACACACACACACACATACACGTACATGTTAATTGCAGCATTCTTTTTTAGTACTAGCAAAAGATCGGAGAAAATTGTAATACCCATTACCAGGAGACTAGTAAATGTTGCATCCATATAAAAGAATTTTCTGGGGCCATAAGAGACAAGTCGGAAAATCTTATGTATAGATATGGTAAGGCCTGAAAGTTATACTGTCAAATGAAAAAAAAAAAAAGCAAGGCCCAGAACACTGTATATTATATGAATCCATTTTTATAAAAATTGTATCACTAAAAGAATGATTTTTAAAATCTCAAAACCTGATACCCTCCAGGGAAAAGAACGAAATGACTGGGGTAGAGGTGAGAGGGAGTCATCACAGATAAACTTTTTTACATTTTTCACTTCAATAAGAAAATAAAATAGATACTAAAATTAACTTTTCAAGTACATAAACAAATTTAATTTTGAAAGCGCTTTTGAAAGTCATACCTTGTGACTTTTTATGTTAAGTATTAAGACACTTGACAATGTGTCTCATACATTTTTTGTTTTTCAGTACATAGGGGGCTACTGAATTATTTTTCAAAGCAGCATATTATTTCAACATAGGTAAACGAAAGTTTATTTTAAAAGTCTTCTATTTTTATGCTACATCACTGAGCAAGGGACCAGTCAATAAGCTCTCCATGGCCTAATTTAATTGAGCTCTTCTCATTTACTATTAACTCCTCCTTTGGTTTACTAGTATGTAATAAATATAAACTAACAAAAATGTTCAAACTTACTAATAGTTAAACAAACGAAAATTAAAATAACAATGAGAAAAAGCCCATTACTTGTAAAGGTGTGAATAATAGGGCACCATAATATACTACCAGTTAGAGATAAAATGGTACACTTCGAAGGGCCTTTGGTAATCTGATTGAAAACATTAAAATGTACATTTTTTTCCATAAATTCCATGTCTATTACTTACTCTTAGCTAAGCAATTGGACAAATTAGCCAAAAAAAATATGTAGCTTTTTATTACAACTGTTTTTTTTTTTTTTTTTTTTTTTTTTTTTTTGAGAAGATTCTTGCTCTTGTAATCCAGGCTGCAAAGCAATGGTGCGATCTCAGCTCACTGAAACCTTGAAAGTAAAAAACTTTGATATTTTGGAAACAATCAAAACATTTAACAATAATAGATAATAAGTGAATTTATTTATGGTACATCCATACAATAAAATACTATGAAGCCATTGAAAACAAAGCTGCAGAGCATTATTTATTGAAATTTTAAAAAGACAAAGGTTAAAAAACAATATAAATCATTATCTCATTTTGGTAAAACAATGTATTTGCATTAAAAACTCTGGAAGAATATAAATACTAAAACATTAATAGCAATCACTGTCAAAAAGTGGAAAATGAGGCCACGCATGTAATCCCAACACTTTGGGAGACTGAGGCAAGAGGCTCACTTGAGCCCAGGAGATCGAGGTGGCAGGAAGCTAAGAAGATGCCACTGCACTCCTGCCTAGGCGACAGAGCAAGACGCGGTTTCTAAACAACAACAACAACAACAACAACAACAAACTGGAATCCTGGGTAATCTTTTATCCCATTCTTAATATGTATTCTATTTTTTTTCTGAAATTAACATGACTTACTTGTATTATAAAAAAACAATACAAGCTTTTGTAACTAGTTAATAGTCTCTTAAACTCTATCTAACATAATATGAAATATATCAAGGGCCAAAGGATAAGAGTAATGGGTTTAACCATTGTCTCCTTTTGCATCTAAACATTGAATAATATTTAAAACTTGCGATTATTTGTGGGTATGGTGCCCTTGGTTGAAAAATATTGTTTAAAAGTAAAGTCAGCATTGAATAGACAAAGAATGAATCCACCTTTAACAAAGGATTAGATTCAGTAGTCTTTACTATCCACCTTGATATATCTACAAGATCACATATTCTCCTGAAAGATTCATAATTGATCTTACAAAAGTAAAAAGTAACTCTTAAAACTTCATACCAGACATGTACAACTAGTATTATACTGACCATGCAAACCAAGTTTGACAAGGGAAAAATGTTTGAATGAGTAAACTAAACATAAGAAGCATGAGGGGAATACTGAATGAAGAACTCTACGTGTGAAAGTTGCCCCCTAAGTTGCTATTATGCCATTTTTCTTTGTAAATATTCTTTGAAGCTCCATGAAGTCTTTAAGGAACTCCCTGTACTCTGATCTCATCTCAAGGGAGCTCAGAACAGAGCATTTATCGCATCATGTTTATTATTTGTTTACACACATTTCACCCCATGGAGTGGATATGGAGTTTGTGAAGAGATCTTGTGACGTGGTTTTGTGCTAAACATTGTGTGAGGGGTTTGCTGTCTGGTTGCTCTATTTTTACGTGCGGATTTAGAGAGATTGACAAACTATGCTCCCCAGCTGCAATCTTCCTTTCACAGAATATTTTTAAGTGAAAAGAGTAACTTACGAACAGTATAGACAATGGTATCAGAGGGTTACCAATGCCATTAAAGAGTATAGATAACCTATATCCAAGTACCTCTCGCTATCCAAATCAGTTCTCAGTTATTGGGATTTTGCACAGCAAGTTCAGATAACAAGGGAGTCTGTGTTATCCCAAATCTATTTGTTTGCTGATTTCAGATAGTAAGTAGTAGCAGCAGTTTGGATAGTGAAGGAGTTATCAGAAAGTATATCCAAATCTACTCATCTCCTGAGTACAAATAGAGACATTCAAATTTTAATTGAACATTGAATGCTATTTCCAAATTGTAAACACTCAAGATGAAGTTTAAAGACATCAGGTGATTTTTACTTTCTCCTCTATTCCCATCTGCAGTCTAGTAATTTTCTAAGTCAAACTCGAATGTTTTATTTTGTTTTAAGAAAAGAATTTGAGTAGCAACTAACATTTTAACATTTCTTTTCAGGAAATAATGATCTAAATCTGTACCAGTGTGATTCGTATTACAGACCTTTGGACTGTTGTTCATTCAGTATAAAAGCATCAAACAGCTAGAGGTGCCTTCCTGATCAAAATAACTTTTACAATCATCTGAATAAGCAATAGTTCAAGAAATGTGTTTTCTAACTGCCCCCAAACCATTCTGCACAATGCTAAATAAAATTCATCGTCGTCTCCTCTTACTATATTAAACCAATAAATTTTTGAAGGAAAAAATCTGTAATAAAATAGGATGTAAGATTATTTTTTCTTGTAATGACTATTTTTTTAATCAGGTCACTCTGAATTCAATAAAACCAATTTATTTTTTCTCTGTCTGCCTTGTTGAAATCAACTCTTCAATAGCAAAAGCAATAGATGAAACAAATTTAAATGTCTGAAATAAAATCAATATAATTTATTCCAGACTTCACTCCCATTTTCTTGAAATTTCTAAGGCCTTTGGAGAATCCCTGCACATCCACTGATGTGTGTGTAAACATAAAAATGTATCCTAAATATAGCAATATAAGTACAGTAGCAACAGCAAAACCAAGGAGGCATTTATTGTTTATAGTGTGCAGGGTATTATGACAGGCAGCACAAATGCAAATGTCTGGGATATGAATATATAAGATATGAATCCTATGTTCCAAAACCTGACATTCATATATAGGTCAGAATGAACTTTCCCACAAAAACTATATCACCTGGGGCTTGGGGCAGATCACTACATAATAATAATAATAATAACCCCTAATGAATCCTGTTCCTGGTCCCATGCTCCATTGCCACCACACTCAAGAGGCCAAATGTATTTCTCTACTCACTTGAATTTGGTCTGGCTTTATGGCTTCCTTTGACTAACAGAATCTGGAAGAAGTGACTTTGTGTATGTCCTAAAGCCTAGGCCTTCTTAAGCTGCTGGCAGCTTCTGCTCTCTTGTTGCCCAGGCTGGAGTGCAATGTCATGATCTTGGCTCACCGCGCCCTCCGCCTCCTGGGTTCCAGCGATTCTCCTGCCTCAGCCTTCCAAGTAGCTGGGATTACAGGCATGTGCCACCACGCCCGGCTAATTTTGTATTTTTAGTAGATACTGCGTAGTTGAAACTGCAGTTGATTTTACAGCTAATAAGGCATTAAACCGAATCTCTTCAGCTTTTTATATTGAAAGTAATTGTATTTGAATTTGCTAAAATAATAACTTAAAGAGGCAAGACTCCATGTTGGTAGGCTGGTCTTAAACTCCTGACCTCAGGTGATCCACCTGCCTTGGCCTCCCAAAGTTCTAGGATTACAGGCGTGAGCCACCGCATCCGGCCAGCTCTCATGTTCTTAAATCCTGAGACCACCATGCCTGAAGAAGCCTAGCATGAAACAGTATGTAGCTAGAGAAGCCGGGCACCCTAATTGTCCCAGCTGAGCCCACCCAGGCCAGAAAGCAGAACTGCCTGCCACCCAGGAAATCCAGAAATGTATAGTTTTTGTTTTTAGCTAATTACTTTGCAGGTAGTGTGTTATGCAGCACTAAGTAAAGCACTGTTTCTGTCATTTATTCACCCACAACTATTCTTTCAATGTCAACTTTGTGCCCATCAATTGGCACTGGAAAAACAGAGGTGAACATTGACAAAGGTCCCTTCTCCCACAAACTTTCCATTCTCACATCTGAGGGCGGAGAGGGCAAGACTGACAATTAGAAAACAGACAAATAAATAATAATTTCACACACAAAGAGGTGAATGCTGTGATAAAAACAGAACAAGATAAAGGAACAGAGGGTGACCGAGGCAGGGAGGGAGAAGATGATTAAAGAAGGCTTTACTGGTTTGGTGACATTTAATCAGAAGAAGATATGACAGCCAGGAAAAATGTGAGAGAACAGCATTCTATCGATAGATACAAAGGCCATGATGTGGCATCAGCTTCTTCTCATGGGGGCAGCAAAGATTTGAGCAGGAGGACAATGAACTAGGGGTGCGTGACTGAAGAAGAGGGCCAAGCAGCAGGTGCTGGAAAGAGCTTACAGGACTTTGCACACCGTAGTAAGAAGGTCTTTTATATTTCATATAGTGAGGATTTTCTTCACTCCTAATATGTAGTTATCCAGAGACACAAAAGTACATTATTATAAATGATTCAAACAACACAGTAACAAACTCTTTCTCCCCCCAACCCACACTCCAATCAGGCTGACTTTCTGTAATGGCCATTTAGTCCCTCCATTTAAAAATAAAATCTGCATCATGGTGAGCTTTCAAAGGTGCCTGTTGCATGGATCACATTTGATGAGCAAAAAATCACTGCTGAGAGCAACCTGTCTTCAAAGTAGCTTATTTTTACCCCAGAAATCCCTGACACGGGAGGGAAATGTAATTTGAATTTGGGTCCAATGACCAGGAGCTTAGAAAGCAAGTATTGTGAAGATGGCTCCACAACTGAAGAAGCTGCCCCTGGTCAGAAGCTCAGAGGGAAAGCTTCTCCAAGAACCGAAGCCTTTTCACCGCTCCTCACTCCACCTAGTTGAAACAGCAGTTGATTTTACAGCTAATAAGGCATTAAACCGAATCTCTTAAGCTTTTCATATTGAAAGTAATTGTAAATTGAATTTGCTAAAACAATAACTTAAAGAGGCAAGACTTGAATGTTATCGGAGCAAATCAAATGATGATGCAGAATTTAAAGAGCCACTGAAACAAATGTCTTCAAGTACTTTATCGATCTGCCAGAAGCAGCCGCTGTCGACGCCGAGCTTTGCTTGGCAAGTGGAATTATGGCACATTGATTATTCATCACGGAGTCAGCCTGTAAGTCTCTAGCTCCAGGTGGGCTGGTCATGTGTTTCAACACCGACTCTTAGTAAAGATAAGGCCACCTTGGAAGAAGCAGAGAGACAGCATCTGGCCTGGGCTCAGAGACGGGAGATGGCCCAGAGAAGGGAATGGGGACTGAAGGAAGCAGAACATTTTAAAGTTAGGTCTTTAAAAAATGCATTTATAAAGGCGCTGATTGTACTGTTCACTAGGGCTGCTGTAACAAAGTACCACATGGTCGGAGGTGGAGGAAGCCTAAAAAACAGAAGTTGGCCAGGTGCAGTGTAATCCCAGTACTTTGGGAAGCTGAGGCGGGCAGGTCGTTTGAGCTCAAGAGTTCAAGACCCGCCTAGGCAACATGTTAAAACCCTGTCTCTACAAAAAAATAAAAATAAAACAAGGAAATTTATTTTCTGATCATTCTGCAGGCTACAAGTCCAAAATACACATGTACTGCAAGAGTTGATTCCTTCTGAAGACTTCGAAGGAGGACTCTGTTCCATCCCTCTCTCCTGGCTTCCGGGGGTTTGTCTTGGTATTCCTTGGCCTGTGGAAGCATCACCCCAATCTCTGTCTTTGTGTCCACATGGCATTCATACTGTGTGTGTCTCTGGATCCGAACTACTTTTTTGTAAGGGCATAGGTTATATTAGATTAGAACTCCTTCTAATGTCCTTTTTTAACTTGATTACCTCTACAAGGTAATCATGTTCTGAGGTGCTGGGGGTTCGGACTTCAACCTGTAAATCTTGGAGGGACAGAATTCAACCCAGAGCAGTGATGTACCAGAGACATAAAAAAAGCACACAGAATCACTCAGTAATTCTCAATGTTGGGTGCAGCTCACAATATGCTGGGGAGCTTTAAAAAGTAGCTATGCCTGGGTCTCACCTTCACTGATGTTGATTTAATTGGTCTAGGGTTAGGGCCCAGGTACGGGTATTTTTAAGAGGCACCTTAGGTGGTTCTAATGTGTAGCCAGGACTGAGAATCACTCATTAAATGCCTCATAAGGCCTGCTGTCATTCAGAGAGGAAACTATAAAATATATCCATTATTTTAAGCATTATGTTGAGTCCTAGAAATATATTGGTGATCAATGCAGATACAGAAACCGCAGATACAGTTTGGATCCAGAGACACACTCAGGGTGAACAACATGTGGACACGAAGACAGAGATTGGTGTGATGCTTTCACAGGCCAAGAAACTGTATCTGCATCGATCCCATAATGTCTGGCCTTAGGTAGCAGCCCCATAAATATTGATAAAAGAATGAAAGAATGCATATATGAATAAATTCAAGTCAACACATATTCATTGTCTACCATATGTTAAGCATTACATTACTGGAGAAATGTAAGTAAATTTTTAGTAAATGAATGAGTGAATGAATGGATGAATGAATGAGATCATATTCCACATTACCTTCTAGTCTACTGATAATTTCTGGTGAGGTGTTACAACATGGGATTTAGCATTTTCAACATGCTAGAAGAAATCCACTCTAGCAGAAATGTTTTTAAATCAACTAAACAGCCTGACTTCCACCTAGAAATTTTGGTTTTTTAAAATTGCAATGACTCATATAATTAAGACCTTAGGATCATCCTTTTTTACAACTGAGCACAAAGATGCTTACATAATAGACCATGAACCATTTGTAGACACATTTCAGTAACCCTACAGAATGTCCAAAGGGTACCACTAATGTGTAGGACAGAAAGAGATGGACAGTCCCAATATAAAAAATCATAGTCATAAAAAATGCTTGCATTCAAAATAATACTATTCAGATGCCACTGACAACAGAATTATCTAACCTAAGATGCAAATGTGAGGATTTATTTTTCACAGAATTAGTCAAACAGAAGTTGAATAGCACATAAGGTGAGCAGTTACCTGCCAAATTTGATCAGTTTTGATAACTGGACTAGATGATTTCAGTCTTGTGAAAAAGCTTCTTTTGCATCTTTTTGTTCATTTGTTTTGTAATATTAATAGCTATAGAGGATTATGGGAAACTTCATTTACTTGTTTCTTTATAAGTCCATTCAACAAGGTCAGTTACTAGCACATACTATGTCCCTATGGAAATTGCAAAAAGGGGCCCTCCTGGGTAAAGAAGTTACAAAACAGGTGCCCCTCCTTAGGGCTGAAATAGGCCTAGACATATGGTCACAAGCTGGATTTTAGTGCCCTTTCCCTTGGCTAGATGTCTTTGGGTAAGATGCTAACCACCATACACAGTAGCCCAGTATCCAGCAAATATCTATAAACTGCCTACTTTGTGCCAGGCCTGTGCTGGGTCCTAGAAATACAAAAGTGAGTGAGATTAGGTTCTGTCCCTCATGGAGTTCACAGTCCACTCGGGCAGACAAAAACCACATGAACAAATGCAGGATAATGTGAATAGTGAAGGGACAAGTAACCTGTAGACAGCAGCCAAGGCCTCATAGAGGAGGGAATGTTAGAAATGGGTCTTGGAGGAGAATGAGTGGGACTTTATTACACAGCAAAAATAAGCAAAGCAGAGAGTGATAGTCAATGTCAAAGTGTGGTCACAGTAAAAGGTCATCAGGGGAAGTGAAAGTCCCACAAAGTCGGAAAGCAGAATGAGTGGAATGGGAATAGCTGGAAAATTAGTCTGGAAATGTACCTTGGCACTACACTGCTCAGATTAGCTGGATAAAAGATAAAAATGGATAATTTAAGGTGGAGGAAAGGATTCGGGCAACGAAGGTGATGTTAGGAAGCAAGGCGACAAGCAAACCAGCACTGGGGAAAAGATCCACCAATTGTCCCTGAAAACAGAAAATATCCAGTGTAATTTGGCATCTGTTTTTTGTTGCACATTATCTTCATGGATCATTTCTGTAAATTACTTGGCTTATCAGATGAATTGACTTCAAAATTCTCATGTTGCATTTCACTTAAACTGTGTTTTCATTTAGAAGAAACTGAAGCCTGGCATGGTGGCCATACCTGTAATCCCAGCACTTTGACAGGCCAAAGTGCTGGAGGCCAGGGGTTGGAGACCAGCCTGACAAAAAAGCAAGACCCCTATCTCTACAAAGAAAATAAAAAATAAAAAATAAAAATAGCCAACCATGTGCCTGTAGTCCAAGCTACTCAAGAGGCTGAAGTAGGGGATCATTTGTGCCCAGGAGTTGGAGGCTGCAGTGAGCTATTAACACACCAGTGCACTCCAGCCTGGGTGACAGAGTGAGGCCTGTCAGAAAAAAAAGGAAAAAAAAAAAAAGAAACTGAAACATCAATCCAGATTGGTCAGGCCATTTTGGTTTTGATCTTTAAAGTACAGGATAATTTTCCAATATTCTCTAATTTGCAAACAAAGAAACTAGAACACGTGGCTTCTTCTACTGGCATTGCCGATGAGGGAAAGATGCTATTAATTGTGAGGATGTGCATTGCTATGCCCTGAAGCCAGCAAATATTTTCCATCGAAGCTGGCATATGCCCTTCTGAGTCTTTGGTTTATGACCATCTTTTTTTTCTTCCCCATTTGACCTCCACACAGGAGTAAGAGGCTGTAATAATTAACAAACCCAGTTTATGGCCAGTACTGATTTGATAGTAAGTGGTATCATAACAATATGTGACTGCCAAGTTTCTGTTAAATTTCAAATTTGATTGCTTTTTGGTAAGGCTGTCAGTCTCTGTTTTCTTTTTTCAGTTGCTTATATTTTCTGAGTGCCTTGAGGCTCTGTAAATTTCCTACTCAGCTAAAATAACATGGAATCTAATTTGAAAAATCCAGTGGAGTTTAACTATAAATTATTCTGTGTTATATTCAAAGGCTAGAGGTTTTACATTGATCACATCAGCAACGTTGAGCTCTAATTGCATTAGGTTAATTGATAATGTTCTAACATACAACTTTTGCAGAGTATAGTTTGAAAGACAATTCTTTGAAATAAATGGAAGCATCAGACACCGCACCTTAAAGGAAACTGTCAGATCTGAAGTCAGTTAGTGAAATACATATGGCAAAATTAAATGCCTTGTCAGACTATAAAATTGACATATATTGCTCCAACTGTGTGAATTGGGAAACTTTGAGCACTGATCATTTTTTTTTCCCATAATCCTGACTTACTATCTGAAAATATTTTTTTTATGCCATCTTTTGTGAACTCTGAAGGTAAACTAAACAGGGTATTATCCACCTTTGCATCTTCAGCACTTGGCCTTTGTTCAGTATATATGAGGTATTCAAAAAATGTTTAATAAATAGATGAATAAAAATAACTTTTTCCTGTATACCAAACTCTACACAAAACGTTTTATGTGTACTTCTCATTAATTCTTTGCAATAACACCATGAAGTCCATTACTCATTGTTAATTTTACAAATGAGAAACTGAGGCTCAGAAAATTCATGTAACTAGCAAAGGGTAAAGCAGAGATTTTGGCAGTTATAGATTACCCATTCTTAACTGCTGTGTTACACGTGGTGAGTGCATAAAAATTTTAAGCAAATAGTGATTGGTATGAGTAAATATTCATTTGTACAGTGCAACCACAGTGCCAACATGGCAATGGGATGCACACCCCACAACCCACAGGTTATGAGACGCTGCCAGTGGAAGCACTGCTACTGAACAAGAGGTTTAGGTTAGAATCATGCTACGTGGTTGCCATAATTTGTGAAATCATCAGGTTATTTTCTAATTCTTTTTTTTTTTTTTTTTTTTTTTTGAGATGCAGTCTTGCTCTGTCACCCAAGCTGGAGTGCGGTGGCGCGATCTCAGCTCATTGCAAGCTCCGCCTCCCGGGTTCACGCCATTCTCCTGCCTCAGCCTCCCGAGTACCTGGGACTACAGGCGCCCGCCACCAAGCTGGGCTAATTTTTTGCATTTTTAGTAGAGATGGGGTTTCACATGTGTTAGCCAGGATGGTCTCGATCTCCTGACCTCGTGATCCACCCGCCTCGGCCTCCCAAAGTGCTGGGATTACAGGCGTGAGCCACCGCGCCCGGCCCTAATCTCTAATTCTAAATAGTCTCATCCACTTTTCCTGTTGAAGGCATGAGGCAGTCATCTATCACTCAGGCAAGTAGCCATCACGTGAAATTATGGATTTTTTCCAATATGGCCTTATCTTAAATAAGCAAAACTTGGAAAAACATTATTTTGAATCAAATTTTGTTCAAACAATAGGCAGATAGCTAAGACAGGTTTAAATTATATTCAATTACAAAAATATAACTGACTCAATAATTCTTTCTTAGATATCAAACTCCTGAAGGGCAAGAATTTGACCTGTGTAGTAACAAGTTCTGCATATCTGGTAATTAGGGAATTCTTTTTAGATATACATATATATAGGTACAATAACAACATAGAATTATAACAAATCCTGAGACTACTTCCTAAAAACAAAAAAAAGAACCCTGAGTTATTGATAATTTTTTGTTTAAAGCGTTAAGCAGAGTAGCAAAGAAGGCTCTTACCTTGAAAACAACATGGTCCAAATTGAAACCCTGGTTCTGCCACTTACTGGCTGCATGCCTCAGTTATCTCGATAGGCCTATTGTAAACTCCAGGGGCATGTTAATTACATTGGTCATGTCATTGCTGTATCTGAACAGTGTAATAAGTAATGGGAATAACGACAATAGAAAACAGTTTTGATTGCTTTCCATCTGCCAGAGACTGAGCCCAGTAAACAAATAAGCACTTACTGCATTGTGAAAGTACATTATTATTATGCTCATTTTATGAATGGGTGAATTCAAGCTTAAAGCTCAAGTAACTTACCTAAGGTCATACAGATAGGGAATGACACAACCGGGATTTGAACTCAAGCTATCAAACTTGCAAACTAACGTTTAAAAAATATTTGCTACAATTAAGAAAGGTAGGAAAGGAGGGGGCAAAGGAAAGAGAGGGGGAGACAAAGAATAATGAATGATGGAATGAAAGGAAAGAAAGAAAAGGGAATGGAAAAGGAGAGAAGGCAAGGCAGTGAGGAACGAGTGGGAGGCAAGGAGGATGGATGGGAGGAAGGGAGGAAAGAAAAAAGTAGAGGAAAAGAAAGGGAAGGAAAAAAAGAAAAAACATCACAAGGTTGCTATGAGGGCTAAATGAGATATGGAAAGCCCTTTGTGATACACAAAGCAAGTTAAACATGCGAGGTAATACTTCATGATAGTAAGGGTAAGCATCAATAAGCATTGAGAATTAAATGTCAATATCAGTGGAGAAAACTGCTGTAAATAAGGCATTACAAAGCAAATCAAATTAAAAAGACTGACTTGACAGGTTATTCACTGAAATTATAGGCAAAATGCATTTTCCTAACCCAATCAGCTATACAGCTATGAAATCCTCTTTCATCTGTTGGGCATAGAGGATGAATGTACTCTAATGGGGGAAATGTTTCTCCCCACAGCTTCATTTACGGTACAAAAATGACAGCACGGACGACCTCACTTGAATCTGCTGGCATCAAATAGATCTAAGCATTCCGATGTTGCAAATAGCAAGGAAGGTAGTTATTCAGTCACGTTTACCAGGCAGTTCATTCAACTTTGGACCACCCTAAAATAGCCCTCCTATTTCCTCTCTATCGTTCACAACAAAGAAAAGATAGTCAGGTTTCAAAGAGTCACTTGGAGATACGGTAAGGTGTATACAGGTGAATGAATATATTTCACACAAAATGATTTGCCACCCAGAGCAGACACTCAATACAGGGGAAATGAGCTATTTAAAAGCAGTAAGTGCTAAAATGAGAGCCAGCCCTTGAAGGTCCTGGGTGGCAGGCTTAGGATCCTGTGTTCTAAGCAAGAGTGCAGAAGTAATTCTAAAACTATGGCTGGATTCACGAAGGTAACTTAAGTGCCTTAGGAGAAAGAGTCTGAAAAATCCATTTCATCCTTTCAGTCACAGCTTAAAAGCCATTTCATCAGACAAGTCTTTTTTGATCTCCCATCTAGACTAGGTCCTCTAGCATGTACTTTCAGAGTAGTCTGTTCCTCTATTTCACAGACCTTGTAATACTTTTAACCTTTCAAATGTTTTGTTATAACAAATCGTAAAGTACTCGACAATATTCTCCTGTGTACTCAATACTCAGATTCAACAGTCGTTATAAATTTACATTTGTTTCATCTAGCTCTTTCTTCTCTTTCTTCTTTGATATTAGTGAAACACTTAAACCTAAAGCCGGGCATCATGCCATTTCATGTCTAATTACTTCAATACACATCCCTTAAACATAATCAGTTGGCCTGGCACAGTGGCTCACACCTGTAAACACAGCACTTTGAGAGGCCGAGGCGGGCGAATCACCTGAGGTCAGGAGTTCGAGACCAGCCTGACCAACATGGAGAAACACCATCTCTACTAAAAATACAAAAATTAGCCGGGCATGGTGGCG
>NW_012102144.1:4794215-4807028 GCF_000951045.1 Mandrillus leucophaeus | reverse complement strand
TCAAGGAAAGGTGGCAAGTGAGGCTATGTGCTTCACAGTGCATCCCACCGGGAGACACACGTGGTGGAGTGAATGGAGGCCCCAAAAAAGATATGTCCACATCCCAATCCTCAGATCTATGCATATTACCTTATATGGCAAAAGACGTGATTCACTGAAGCCTCTTAAGAAGAGGAATTTCCCCTAGATATCTTGGTGGACTATATGTGCAATCATATATATTCTCATAGAAGAGAGGCAGAGAGAGTTTGAAAGAGAAACACAGAGGTCTTATGAAGATGAAGACAGAGATTGCAGTGATGTACCACAAGCCAAGAAACACTGGGGCAGAAACCAAGAATCTAGAAGACGCAAGAAACGAATTTGCCCCTAAAATCCCTGGAGGGAGCGCAGTGCTGCCAGATACTGGACTTCTGGCCTCCAGAATACTGAGACAATTAATGCTAGGTAACAGCAGGAATGTAACAGCCTAATTCCTTCATTGCCAATTTCCCCACAAACTTTCCTTTTAATGACTCCATTCATTGATGAGTGTAGCCTGCATTCACTATTTATTTGAGGGAAATAAAATAGTGATTTGTGGATTCTATCACTCCTTTCTCCTTTATTGGTAAGAATTTTTTCACATACAAAAATAAACTTTCCTTGATCACCTGGGGCTTTTTGGTTATTCTAAAATATAGTTCATACAAGAACCACTAAGAATAAAGTGGTTCAACTGCTATATTCCCAAATAAGGAATTGGTCTTGATACAAATTTAAATCCCTATTTATGCCATTGTTTATCTAATATCTGTTTCCTCCACCAGACTGTAAGCTCTGTGGAGCAGAAAATCTGTCTACCTTCTTTGCTGCCTAATCCATAGTGCTTGCCACAAAGGAGAAGCATACCTAAGACATTTTAATAAATGTCTTATTTATTAATTCTTCTACTATCCTGGAGAACTTCTACTATCCTGGGGAAATCCCAGAGTCCCAAGAGGAATGTGAAATCGCCCCTTTCTGCTTGCCTTTTTTTTTTTTTTTTTTTTTAATCCCAAAGCCCTGAAATTACTTCAGGGGATTTCTTTTCCCTATCCCTAAAGCAAGGAAGCAAAATCCTCTGAGGCAATATAGCAACTCCTTGTGAAGAGAGCCAAATTTTGAAAGGAAGGAATCTCAGGGTCACTTAGGTGAAGTCTCAGCTTATTTTTCTCATCAGAACCATCCTGTTAGGATGTCAGTGCAGGGAGGGACTTTAGCAATCATCTAGTCAAGGACATTTAAGCCTCACAAATTCAAAACAGCCATCACTACAGCAATAACATCAATCATAATAGTAATAATCATAAACATACCATACGAATCCCCTGGCTCACTGTAACAGCCCCTTCAGGAACATCTCAGGAAACTACATCTTAAGTTCCTTGGGTAATTCTGATGTAGCTTGTCTGTAGCATTGAGTTTGAACAATACTGATATTGTTGAGAGGCTTTCAAAATAATATTTAATAACAGAACTGTTGGTAAAACCTCTGTAAAGGTCTGATGTTTTAAAAATTAATTCACTCTAAAACTACTTAATGAAAGATTCCTAAGAGCTAGAAACTATTCTAGAAGCTGAGCATACAGAGGGAAACAAAATTGAAAAGGTCCTTGACTGCTATGGTTTGAATGTGACTCCCCAGAATTCACATGCTGGGAGCCTAATCTCCAATGCAACAATGTTAAGAGGTGGGACTTAATAAGAGATTGGGCCCTTCCTCTTAAAGTAAGTTCAGCCCCTGGTGCCTCTTTCTGTTTTGTGTGCTCACTCCACCTTTCACCATGGGATGACTCTTATCAGATGCCAAAACCATGCTTTTGGACTTCCCAGTCTCAAGAAACTTCAACCAAATTAAACCTCCATTGTTTATAATTTACCCAGTCTGTGGTATTTTGTTAAAGCAAAAGAAAACAGACTACGACACTGCCCTTGTGGGACTCACACTAGGAGGTAAAATACATAGAACAAACTGAAAATAAATAAGTAAATAAGCATATACATATATATCATAATAGCCCCCTTGTATCTTTCTTGGAAAACATAGGGTTTCCTGAAGCATAATTGGAAAGTGTGCTCTCTACAAGTACATGAAGTTACGGGAATTTGTTACCCAATCTCCCAAAGCCAGACCCTGGCAAAGTAGGGACTCCTGCAAACATTCCTTCCTTTGACTTTTGTCTACACATGGCTCTTAACATAGAGGTCCAGACAATTTTTTCACTTGGCTTGAGTTTTCACTAGTTAATGAACCTGGTTGAGAGGAGAATGACTACTGGAGGGAAGGAGAGAAATATAATTAGCATCAGAATTGGACGGTCTTTCTCCAAATCAGCCAGGAGGCACAGAAGTTCATGGCAAGGATATGTCTGAAGCATCAAGTCCAGGATTTCCAGCCTGTATTTTGCAGGACCAGAACTGAATCAGCATTACCTAAAGAGCCTTTCAAAATACTGAATCCTAGAATTTTATCCCTGAATATCTTATTCAATGGAATCAGAGTCATACCTGGAAATATGTATTTTTGTGAATCTCTGTATCAGAGCTGTCTTTTTGTTGTTGTGCAAGCAATAAAAAACAACTCTAGCCTCTTTAAGGGGAAAATAAATATTTTGGAAGTTTATAGTGTGGCTCAGAGAATGAAAGAAAATGCTTAAAATTCAGACCTTGGAAAGAATAAGAACTGAGGGTTATGGGAATCTGGGAAACAAAACTTAAAGGATGGCTTCTCCACAGGTTATAGTAAAAAAGAATTGGCCCCTACTGTTATCCATGCATGTGTCACTATAGTCAAGATTAAATTGATTAAATTCCAATAGAAAGGATGTGACTAACTTGACTTGGGTTATATCTCTATTTCTTGACCATGGAAAGAGAGATATTTCAATTATCAGTCCCATCAAAACTTCAAATCATGGAGAGATAATTAGCCAAACACACACACACACACACACACACACACACACACAGAAGTGCTGTTAGAGCAAATGGCCACCTCTACCTTCCCAGGTGATTATGAGGCACAGCTAGGTTTGAAAACCAGTGACTTGGTTCAACAACCAACCAGATATTTGAATTCTCCCTACAACAGACGTACCAATGCACTTGAATGCAAACTTCCCAAGATGGCTTGAAGTTCTTTCTTCTTAGAATAAATGTATCAATTGCTTTTCCAAAGGAGTCTGCCCTCCCTCATGTCCTTATTGAATAAACAGAGTGTCTCACCTCACAGATAGTCTCAGCTAACTCCTCCCTGCTCAATTTGCAAGGTCACACTGGCATCTTACTACTTCTTATGCACACATCTCCTGAAATTGTTTTGCACTTGCTGCTCCCTCTTGCATAGAACACTCTTCCTCCAGAAACCACATATCTTATTCTCTCCCTTCCTTCATTCTGTTCCTTAATTTAAATTACTCAACTGGGTGCAGTGGCTTATGACTATAATCCGAGTGCTTTGGGAGGCTGAGGTGAGAACATTGCTTGAGCTCAGGAGTTCAAGACCAGCCTGGGCAACATAGTGAGACCTCGTTTCTACAAAAAATTAAAAATTAGCTCAGCATGGTGCTGTGTGCCTGTACTCTCAGTTTCTCAGGAGTCTGAGACAGGGGAATCCCTTGTGCCCAGGAGTTTGAGCCTACAAAGAGCTATGATCATGCTGCTGCACTCCAGCCAGAGTGACAGAGCAAGATTTTGTCTCAAAAAAATAAATAAATAAACAAAAAAAAATTGGCTGGGTGTGATGGCTCATGTCTGTAATCCTGGCACTTTGGGAAGTTGAGACGGGCAGATCACTTGAGCTCAGGTTCAAGACCAGCCTGGGCAACAGAGTGAGAACCTGTCTCTACAAAAACTACAAAACTTAGCCAGGCGTGGTGGCGCACGTCTGTTCCCAGCTACTTAGGGGGCTGAAGTGGGAGGATCACTTGAGCCCAGGAGGTCAATGCTGCAATGATCTGAGATCACACCACTGCACTTCAGCTTGGGTGACAAAGTGATAGTGTCTCAAGAAAAAAAATTACGTAAGTTCACCTATTTAAAAATCAACTTCACTCCTCTCTCCAGTACTTCCTAGCTCCTTTTCCTACTTTTTTTTTCTTTATCACTTATTGCTGTCTGACATACTATACATTTTCTTAATGGATTTGTTCATTGTCCACCTTCCCCCTCTAGAATATTAGCCACTTGAGGATAGGAAGCTAGTATGTATTATTCAGTTCTATATCCTCACTCTTATAACAGTGCCTGTCATATTGAAAATGCTCAATAAATATCTGATGAATATATATATTTAGATATATGTATAATCTTTTATATATATATTATATATATATAAAATCTTTGAAATACCTCTATCAGTATCAACTCTGGTGCTTTGTTCAAAATTTGGCTTTATGTCCCATCCCCCTTTCAGAACCTTCAGTAAACGGATACTAGGAATCTGCATTCAGAAACTTCCCAAGTGATGCAAATAAACAACTGAAGTTTGAAAATTGCTGCTTTAACGTTCTCCAAAACCAGTATAAGCCCTCTTTTATGTTATACTTCATTAGATGTTTAAAGACAGCTCTTCTAACCCCTTCCTCTCACCGACTTTGGGTTTTCTTTGTCTTAGACCGAACAGCTAAACCTTCTATAGCCATCCCTCCTACAAAGCTCCTAACTACCCGAGAAGGTCAGGCTGCGCTCTCTGAATGCACTTCCATTCATTCTCTTTCCATTTAGAGTGATCTTCGTTGGAGAGCGAGTCTCTAAAGAACAGCTCTCTAAAGACACTTGCGGAACTTTTTGAAATTAGTTCTTACACATGAGAAACTCTGCCCTTTTTCCCTTTGCACTATCCCTTGGGAAGATGTTCAAAAAATGGTAATGTTCAGGCTTGTGATCTCAGAGTAGAAAACACACCCAGTCTGTGTGTTTCTGTCCTGTGTGTTTTTGCCCCATTAGAGACCAGACAGAGCATCTGTGTATGAGTCTTCAACAATCACATGAAAAATGATGTGTGATGAGAAGGCAAAGAGTGCAAAAGAGCTTGTCAAGTGAAAGGAGAGGACATAAAGGAGCTATTGTCAGAGCGTGTGTTGGTCAACAGACAGATAGCAATCTAAAGAATGTCTTCTGTTAGAGCTCTACATAGCATACGGCTTACGTTCTACCTGAGTAGGCTGGGTTTTGTTTCATTATACTGAAAGAGTAAATGGTACCTTAATATATATTTTCATTACAAGGGTATCTATTATTCAGATGATCTATGTTAGCTAACTGATTATGCTATTGTGTATTTTTTTATTGTTCTAAAAATTTGAAAAAGCAAATTTGGCAAAAATCTTGGAACTCTGCTTTCCTATAAACTAGAGTAGTCTTTGTTGATTAATTCATATAACTCAATGTGCTAGGCTGACTAATATCCAACTCCCCGTCAAATATTCACACCTTAGTCCTCAGAACCTGTAAATACATTATGAGACAAAAGGCAAATGTGATTATATTAAGAATCTTGACGAAGGTAGAAAATCTTGGATTCTCCAATAGGTCCAATTCCATCTCATGGGTCCTTAAAATCAAGGAATTTTTCCTGTGGTTCAGAGAGATGTGACTATGGAAGGATGATCAGAGAAATAAAAGGTTATTGGCTTTGAAGTTGGAGAAAAGAGCTATAAGCCATGGAATTTTGGTGTCCTCTAGAAGCTGGAAAAGGCATGGAAACAGATTCTCCCTGAGAGCCTCCAGAAAAGACCACAGCCCTGCCAACACCTTGGATTTAAACCAGGTTTCAGACTTGCAAAACTGTAAGATAATAAATTTGTATTTATTGAAGCCACCAAGTACGTGGTAATTTATTATAGATGGAAGATAAAACTAATACAACCAATGTTCAAATGTAGTAATAAAATAAAGTACATCAGGTACTATGCTCATAATAGCATCATTAGTAAAAGTCCCAAATTAGAAACAATTCAGATCTACCAAAAGGCAATTATACCCTGGGTACAGGTCACACAGGTGTATCAAGTTGACAAAATTCATCAAACTGCAACAGACAATAAATACAATTCTCTACATGTATATTATAATACAATAAAATTTATTAAAGGGCATTGATGGCACATATGTCCATGTATGTACCATCTATACTATGCAATCATTTAAAATTCATGGTTTAAAAGAGAAGTCAGCAAACAATCTTACTCAATGCCTGCTTTGAGCACAACCATGCCCATTCATTACATATTGTCTATGGTGGCTCTCCTGCTATGGTGGCAGAATTCAGTAGGTGCAACAGAGACCATGTAGCCTGCAGAGCCACTAAAATATTTCTTCTATAGTCTGTATTTCAGGGCATACCACAAGGAGTTCCATGTAGATTTTCTTAAGTTTCTAGATAATTTTTCACAGTCATGGCACAACTAAAGGCAGAGCTTTCAAACCAAGTCTCTCACCTACCAGGTTGGCAGGCAACCAGCAGTGGCTTTTTATTCATCCACTTGACAGATACGTATTGAGTGCTGGGTGAACATGGGCCAGGCTCTGTGATAGAAGCTGGATATACTTAAATGTATAAATTACATATGTCTAGCCCCTTGTGGAGGTTACAATTCTATCAATCCATGCAGTCCAGATGTGGAAGTCCCGAAAGGTGATTCATGAACCACCAGCATCAGCATCACTGGGAAATTGTTACAAATGCAAATTCTCAGGCCCTACACTGCCTCTATTGAATCATATATCTAGGAGTGGAGCCAGCTATGTGTTTTTACCATACCAGCAGGAAATGCTGATGTATGTTCAAGTTTGAGAATCACTGAACTAAACCCAAAAAGTCTGTGTTAGGATAAATGTTTTATGAATCAGATTTTAGGAATGTAAGTAGCTCTTCACAACACCCATGTTGGAAGATACTTTGTCCACCTTAACTGTCTTACTCCATTTTTTTATTATTTATAACAGAATACCTAAACCTAGGTAATTTATAAAGAAAAGGAATTTATTTCTTACAGATATGGAGGCTGAGAAGTCTGGGGTCAAGGGACGGCATCTGATGAGTACCTTCTTGCCAGCTGGGACTCTCTGCAGAGTCCCAAGGCAATGTAGGGCATCACATGGTGAGGGAGCTGAGTGTGCTACCTCAGATCTGTCTTCCTCATCTTATAAAGCCACCACTCCCACTCACTTAATAATACACTAACCCATTAACACATGAATCTATGAATTCATGAATGCATAAATCCATTCATTGGGGCAACACCTTCATGACCCAATCCCTTCTTAAAGTCCTGACTTCTCAATGACACCACATTGGGGATTAAATTTCAACATGAGTTTTGGAGGAGACAAATATATTATTCAAACCATAGCACTATCCTATATAACAATTTATTTTTATTAAAGTTATAGGAAATTGACAATAAAAGCGCACCATAGAATGTGTAGATTGCTTAACATGTGCAGAATGCAGAGCAAGGCACTGCAGTCAATGCTAAGGAAATATAAAGGATTCTTGGTTATGTGCTGCCTTCTCAGTGAGAGAGAAAAAAACCCCATAGTATCAGCATCATTATATACCATACATTGTCAAACATTTTCTGTAAAAGTCCAGATTGTAAGTACTTTAGACTTTGTGGGCCATATAATCTCTTTCACAACTATTCAACTCTAGTGTTGTAGCACAAAAGCAGCATATTTATAGACAATATGTAAATAAATGGGCATAGCAGTGTTCCAATAAAACTTTATTTACACAAACTGGTAGTGGGCCCTTGTGTTGTAGTTTGCTGATCCTTGTCACATACCATTATTACCATATATCATTATACATGATGCCATGAACCATGCTGTATGGCTTCACCACATATTTCATTTTGTTCAAACTTTTAACATAATTTTCCCTGTAATTTTGTCATATATGATCACCTAACTTTGACCTTCAAAAGCTCAGTTAATATCTTGTTAATGAAAACATTATTCAGAGCAGTAACCTTCAAGATATAATCTTGCTTCAATGAGTGAATACATTCTACTTGTTTATTATCACAATACTAGCTTCTGTAAAAAAAAAAATTCTGAGGTCAGCATTGCTGTTTTAGAAATTAGAAACTAAAACTTAAAGAGATTAAGCAATTGTTGAAGTTCATACAAAAAGTCATTTTTTTGAGCCAGGGTTCAAACTCCAGTATTTTTGGCACTGAAGCAGTCATTTCTAGGTACTGTCTCCCCATGCAGTGAATATGCTTAAAATCTAACCAGAAATTGGGTTCAGGGTACAAATGGAATATTCATGCCTCAGTGGCTATTTCTCTTCTTGACTGTGTCTTATAATTATTATTTCAGTTTAAAAGCATTTCATATCTTTAAATTTCATGACAATCACATGTACATCATAGATAAGTCATAACCCAAAACTCTAAGCACATTACTAGTTAAGTAATTACAGAATAGGAAACATTCTATAACAGCTCAATCACTAATACAATATCCTTCACAATATAGTTCTATAGTCATCTGTGTTAGCCCATTCTCATGCTCCTAGTAAAGACAGCCCAGACTGGGTAATGTATAAAGGAAAGAGGTTTAATTGGCTCATAGTTTAGCATGATCGAGGAAGCCTCAGGAAACTTACAATATGTTACAATCAAGGGGAAGCAAACACGTCCTTCTTCAAGTGGCAGCAGCAAGGAGAAGTGCCAAGCAAAGGGGAAAACCCTCTTATAAAACCATCAGATCTTGTGAGAACTAACTCACTAGCTAACTCACTATCACAAGAACAGGATGGAGAAAACAGCCCCCATGACACAATTACCTCCACCTGGCCCCTCCCATGACATGTGGGGATTATGGGTACTACAAATCAAGATGGGTTTGGGTAGGGACACAGCCAAACCACATCATCCTCTATCCTGGGTCTAATAGCTACATGACTGTTGGCAGGTCTTTTTCCTCCTTAGACAATTTTCCAGTCTAAAATGGAAAGTCTTGGTCTGTTGTTTATAAGGCTATCTTTAAATTCCAAATTCTAATTCTATAACCATATAACATTCTTCCTCAAAGTCTTCCTCTCTTATGGAACACAATCGCATATGGTTACAGAATGCAGACTTTGGCTCTTGATACATATATGTTGAACCAAATGTCCAACTTTGTAGGATTTACATCCTTAAAAATTAAGAAATGAATCATTGCAAGTCATAGAGGAGAAATAAATATCTGGGGCCACCATTATTTCTAAAGAAATTGTAAACAAAACCAAAGATGATAGAACTTTCAGGGAGTTCACTTGTGATATTCTGCAAATAGGAAGCGAAAATGAAAGTGATAAAATAAGGCTTGTTAAATCTGAGAATATGAGCAGATCTGTACAGACGGGAACATCAGTGAACAAGCACCCATGCATGTTTTCAGGTCAGATGAAGAGTCACTGAAAATAGATCAGAAAGCAACACATCCTGGCAGCATTTAAATTCAGCCTCCATGGGAAAAAGGAGCTCACCATCATCCCATTTCCCTTATTAGATATGGCTCTAATATGTTGGTCATTCAGAAAACAAGAGTCAAAGGAGAGAAACACAGGCTTTGGACAAACACATGAACAAAGAAAGGGGTTCCAGCCTTTCCTGCGTATTCAGCAGTTCAACAATGCCTGCTTTGGATGAATTTTTTTCATTCATGGTGAAATGAAAAATTAAAAACTTTTGTCATGAATCTACATTTATTTAATTTAAAGAGTCATATTATTTTCTTAGATTTTGTCCTTCCTTTTGTGTTGTTGTTGCTAAATTTCTTTCTTTTGCAAGAATGATGAGAGTTTAGTTGGCTTTGCTTTCTTCTTTGTTGCTTTCACTTAAGAAAATAAAAGTAAATTTTGTCCATTTTATATCAGTTCCATTA
Source organism: Mandrillus leucophaeus (assembly GCF_000951045.1). Classification (NCBI taxonomy): domain Eukaryota; kingdom Metazoa; phylum Chordata; class Mammalia; order Primates; family Cercopithecidae; genus Mandrillus; species Mandrillus leucophaeus. The sequence continues at coordinate 4,797,125 of NW_012102144.1, read as the reverse complement.
AAAAAATTGAAATTGGGTACAATGTTCACTATTTGGGTGATGGGTACACTAAGAGCCCAGACTACGCCACTGCACAAATATACCCATGTAAAAAAAACTGCTCGAGTACCCTTTGAATCCATAAAAATATTAAAAACTAAATTTAATTTAAAAATAAAAATATGTGAAATTATTTGGGTTCATGAAACCCAAAAGACTCAGGGGCCTGCTTATGATGTGACATTTGGATGCTGTCGCTTTGTGGATCTTCATGACAGCTTCTTTGCTGACTGCCTATTCAAGTCAAGCACCTTACATTCATTATTTGTAATTATTCCCCAAATTCTGCAAGGCATATATTGCCATTCAAAGTCTACGAATGAGGATGATAAAGTTCACAGAAGTTAAAGGACAAGCCCAAGGTTACACAGCTATTAAAATGGACATCCCCAAAGTCCTTTCTTAGAGCAATGCAGCCACTTATATCTGACTGCAAACCCATAGAAATCTCCTTGGTGGATTATTGAAAATTGGCAAAACTCTTTTTTACTTCAAAGGGGCACAAATGGAAATCAACAGACTCACATTCATCCTCACAGGCAACCCCCACAACTAAAATGTTGACATTTTCCCCAAACAGTAAAAAAGTTGTAAGTGATTTTAAATGTTTATATGTCTTAATGTGGCTCAATGCATCAGTAGCATTTTGGATATACTCCATTTTGGAAGAGTTGGAAAAACAGTTGGCAGCATTGTGTGCATTTTGTTTTAATTTAGAGGGGGGACATTTGAGATCTGCAATTAAAAAGAGGTTTGCTTTGGCTGTGATGAACTGATGTAATTCACAATTTAAACTCGTTTGAGAAAAATAACAACAGCTACAACTGTCACATTTACCAGGGAGGGAAATGGGATGAACAACAGCAGGGCCCGGGAGGAGGAAAACAGCTCATCGATAGGACTACAGATTATACAGATTAGTCATTGAAAGGGCAGAGTAAGCATCCATGGACAATCATTTGACATGTTGTAAAACAGAATGGCGATTTTGCTTAGCAATATTTTCAAAGGGATTCACCAAGAAGCTTTGATAACGATGGTCTATTTGAAGCTACAACCTAGTGATGGATGGGGTATTAAAAGAGGAAATTTTGCACACTGAATCGTTAAATTAGGATGTAAACCGGAGCCCAGAGTGGTATGAAATATATAGACCAAGTAGTCATAGAGGGAATATTTCCATTCTGTCCGGTCACAAGTCAAAACTGAGAATTCTCACAGCTTGAGGTTTTAAATCCTGGGGAAATTATAAATGGCTGGGTTTACCTGGGGACTTAATCTGGGTCTGCAAAACTAACATTTACCCATTGAGTGATTTACAAGAAAGCCTATGTTCTTGTGAGGCTTATTGCAGCATCCTCTTTGAAAACTCCTCTGGCCTTGAAAGTGAGTGAGACAGTGACAGAAATTAAGTTTTATTTCCCATGAGATGAACTCAAGTTACGGCTCAATGTTTCGAGTTTTTCACTCAAGCAATCAATATATATGAAGGAAACGACAGTTTGAAATATCAAACTGTATTTTGCTTCTTGGGACGAAGTTGGTTTCCCCATTTGCAGTTCTTCTGCCATGAAGATTGGGCTAAGAAGCTGAGACCAATTGCTTTATAGATGGAGACAGAAATGATACACAACCAGATATTTCCAGGAAGGAAACTGGGAAGCCCTGCTAACAGGTATAGTCTTGAGGGAGACCAAAAAACAAACAAACAAAACCAAGAATCTAGACCCTTATGTCTTCCTATATGCCTAGCAGATACGACCTTTGGACTCTAAGGTGAAACAAGCTAGCTACAGGCAAAGCCAACATTAAGAACTGTCACCCCAAATACCAGAATGAGACAGGAGCCCCCTTATGGCAACTGCTCTGGGAAGAAGAGCCAGAGAAGGGGAAGGACAAGAATCTAGAGTAGCTCTGTCCAACAGAAACATCATGCAAGCCATGCATGCAATTAAAAACTTTCTAGTAACCACATTTGAGAATGCAAAATTAAACAGGTAAAAATTTTAATAATATAGTTTATTTAACCCAATATAATCAAAGTTCTATCATTTTAATATATAATCAACATGAAAGTATTAATCAGATATTTTACATCCTTAAAATCCAGTGTATATTTCATTGGATTTCATTCACAGCAAAGATCAATTCAGACTAATCACATTTCAGGTGCTCAATAGCCACGTGTATTGAGTAGCATAGATCTAGAGTAAATCAAGTTTAAATTTTGGGGCATTTAAAATCAGAAGAAACCAAGGGACCTTGAATAGATGAAACTATTTGCTTAGTTTTCCACTTAAATCCAGGGCAACAGTCAAAGAGAAAAGAGAGACCAGTATTAGAAAAATAAAAGTTGGCCAGGCATGGTGGCTCCCGCCTATAATCCCAGTGCTTTTGGAGACAGAAGTGGGAGGATCGCTTGAGCCTAGGAGTTCAAGACAAGCCTGGTAACATAGGGAGACTTCCTCCCTACAAAATTTTAAAAATTAGTCAGGTGTGGTGGCACATGCCTGTAGTCCCAGCTACTTGGAAGGCTGAGGTGAGAGGATTGCTTGAATCCAGGAGTCAAGGCTGCAGTGAGCCAGGTTTATGCCACCGAACTCCAGCCTCAGTGACAGAGCAAGATCATGTCTCAAAAAAACGAAAAATAAATAAATTAATTAAAATTGAACTACAGAATTACATAAGTGATTTATTGGATTATTTCAGGTATCACATAGAAAACCTAATCCTACTGCACAGAAGTCTGCTGATTGCCTACCATGTGAGAGGCACTGGATGGGACTGAGAAAATGCAAAGATTAATAAGACACTGAATTGTTTAAGATGCTCAGGGGTAGGCCCATGATAAAAAATAATAAAGATGTAATA
>NW_012102144.1:4783385-4794160 GCF_000951045.1 Mandrillus leucophaeus | reverse complement strand
AGGAGTTCAAGACAAGCCTGGTAACATAGGGAGACTCCCTCCCTACAAAATTTTAAAAATTAGTCAGGTGTGGTGGCACATGCCTGTAGTCCCAGCTACTTGGAAGGCTGAGGTGAGAGGATTGCTTAAATCCAGGAGGTCAAGGCTGCAGTGAGCCAGGTTTATGCCACTGAACTCCAGCCCCAGTGACAGAGCAAGACCATGTCTCAAAAAAGTGAAAAATAAATAAATTAATTAAAATTGAACCACAGAATTACATAAGTGATTTATTGGATTATTTCAGGTATCACATAGAAAACCTAATCCTACTGCACAGAAGTCTGCTGAGTGCCTACCATGTGAGAGGCACTGGATGGGACTGAGAAAATGCAAAGATTAATAAGACACTGAATTGTTTATGATGCTCAGGGGTAGGCCCATAATAAAAAATAATAAAGATGTAATAGAACATAAACAGAGACAAAAAGCAACAGTGTGGGAATCTAGGAAAGGCAGTAGTTAATGTTTCTGGGCTGCTGTTGGCCATAAGCTCCAGAACGGTTGCAACCATATCTGTTTTATTTGTCACTTTCCCAACAGTACCTAACATAGGGCTCAATAAAAATGTGCTGAGTGAGTGAGTTAATGATTGCTGGTTACAGAGAACCAGGTGAGGAAAGGCCTCATATTTGGTGTGGTATTTGAATTTGGCTTTGAAGAACTAACTGGTCTTTACCTAGGAGAGTAGAATGCTTTAGACCAAAAGATCTGAACATCCAGGTAGGTGGATATTTAGGGCACATTCAGTCAATGATATTTGATCTTATGAGACAGGAGTGTAGATGGGGACAGTAGATGAGATGGAAAAGTTAAGTTGGGACCAGATGGTAAAAAATGTGGAGGGGTTTTTTATGAATTATTTGCAGGATTAGTCTATTCTAGCCACCTACTGATAGCACTACAGTGTGGTGAAAATTCCTGCAATGCTAAAACAGACTTTTGCAGCATATTGATCTCCTGTTTTTAGAGCTTTCAGAAAGCAATCAACCATCAGACAGCCTAACAGCAGTAAACGACAGTATACGTTCTTTAGAGCTCACTGTACATTGCTGTTGAATTTTCCCCATCTCAGTTAACTTTCTTTTTCTTTCCTGAATAAATTTACTGAGAGAACAATATAAGCAGTGAATAAAATGAAAATGCACTAGGTTACATTTCACCCCAAAATAATAGAATGAGATTTTTTTTTTTTTTTAGTGGGAAGAGGAGTGGCAATTTTTGCTCACTGTTATCATCAAGGATTTCTTATCTACTAGAATAATATAAAATATGCTATCCAACTGGTAATATTAACACATAAATCCCAGGACTACATCTAGAAATGTTTTTGCTATTAAAAAAAGAATGTTCCTGACTAATATGGTACATTTATAAATTCAACGTGCATATGGCAATAGCAAGTTTAGAGAGTGGCAATAAACAAAAAAATAAAGAGGAGAGGATAGTTTATGAAGCTTACAAAGGCCTTATTAGAGCATTCGGGTAATTGGAAATTTGATTACGGCCAACACAATTTGGGTCCAGGTTAAAAGAGAGTTGGTTCAGTGTTGTAGTTAGCAAAATAAACATCAGAGTCAGAAATGCAAGGGTTTCAGTACTGGCTCCTTTTGTTACTATAAGGTTGATGCAAAAGTAATGGCAAAAACCGCAATTACTTTTGCATCAACCTAATAGACAGTGACTTACCTCTCTGATCGTCAGATTTGTATCCATAAAATGAGGGGATCATAACCCTAACACTGAGGGTTGTTGTGAACACTGAGTTCTATTATAAAGAAGTGCCCGACACATGGTAACAGCGCAAAAAAGTGATGGCTATTGTTCTTCAGTCATTGAACAATTTTTCAGCATCTATTATGTACTAGGTTCTGGAAAATCAGAGACAAAAACACCTGACTTGAAAAAGTTCATTGTCTAATGTAACAAATATTTTCTGTAAGAGCATGCATCATTACATAGACCTAGAATATATGTTATATATGATAATAGTAATGTGTTTCTCATACTGATTCACACAGCTTAGAGTTTCTCAACTTCAGCATGGTTGACGCTTAGGGATGGGTAATTCTTGCTTGTGGGGGCTGTCGTGTGTGTTGTACAATGTTTATACACATCTCTGGCCTCTGCCTATGAGATTCCAGTAGCATTCACCAGTTGAAACAACCAACAACATCTAGTCATTGCCAAATGTCTCTCCTTGGTTGAGAACTACTGGCATAGCCTGATGGAGATACTGCCTGAAAATCAGCTAGCATGGCTAAGGTTTTATTTAGTCACCAAAACCTGACTCCACATCCCCGAGTTTGGTGACATAATCACTTATCACTACAGCATCATCTGAATCTTGCCTCTACTCTATGTTCTGACACCCTCTTTCCTAATCCAGACTCCTGTCTCTCTCTCATCAGAGCCACTGTCCAACTGGAACTGGTCTCAGGGCCTCTTTTCTCTTCCCACTCATTATACACATGGCAAGTAGATTAATCCAAAACACAGCTCTCATCATAACACTCTCCTCTTCAAAAACCTACGCTTGTTCCGGGCAGGAATGTGCTAGTGCTTCACTGGCAGTATAGAGGAATCAGTTTGTCTTGCTTTGCTTGGGATTTCCCCAGCTTTAGCATTTTAGCTTTGAAAGACTGAGAGAGCCCTGGCAAATCAGGGTAATTGGTCACCCACAGCAGTGAATTCAGTTTACTTCCAGACAATTTTTCTGTAGAACTCCAGAATGTACATAACAGATATGAATCTTGGGCCTTAGACCGAGGTAGGTAAAATTTGTCATATATCTGTATTTGTATTTTTAAAATAATAGCTTAATTTCTGATTGTTCCTTTTTTTTTTTTTTTTTTTTTTTTGAGGAAAGAAAATCTCAGTCTAACTCTTGACCTCTCCCACATTTCCAGGGTTGAGCCATAGTGCTGGGATTCTCAGTTGAGCCAAAAGTCTCAACAATAGAGGGGTTTTCCTGGTTCTAAGTGATGTGTGGGACCAAGGAATTAGCACTGATTACCCCCGCACTCTTCCTGTCCACCTGGCCCTTCCAGTGCACAGGGTCTCTGCTGCTTCCATGCTGTGTCTGTTCATGGACAGCCACTGTCCTGAGGCTTTACTACCTCCCAGGTAGCCCTGAGGGCAGGATTCAGGTACCTTCTAAACTTCCCTTTGGTCTCTCCAACCCCTCCCCAATCTGGAGCGATATTTCTAATCTTGGGGGATGGGGAGAGGAAATCATAGGCTCCCCTTTACTTCTTTAGTACATTTTGGTATGTATACCTGTAAGTTTTAGACTTTTTGCTTTTCTATTATCTTCTTCACCCAATTCCTCCAAAATTTAGTCAAGGGGTCATAAACAGGTGGCCTGGGGCTGACTACAGTGCACAGACAGGCATTGTATGGCTTGCACAGTGTTTTGTTTTCTTGCTTAAGTTAGATTTAAATCCTTTAAAGGAGAAAAGTGGCTCTTCAGTTTACTACAGACCTCATCATCTCCTGGTTCTCTTGCACCGAGCCCACTTGACCTGTTTACGTATGTTCCCTGCCTCATCCTTCCAGGTAACTTGAGTTTCCAACCTGCAGCCTTCACTGTGGAAAAACAAAACAGGACATGAGTGTATACAGCATATTCCTATTTGAGTTGAAGGAAATACAGAGGAAACATAATATGGATTCATCTCTGTGACTCTATAGATAACAAATTCATGTCTCAAAATACTATGTTAGCCACACGTGAAAAGATAGCAGCAAACGTGCCACTGTGATGTGAGGGCAGGAGGTGCAGAGCACTAACACCTGGCCTCCTGAGTTTCAAAACCACAAGTCTGCTACCTGAACACAAATCTGTACAATGGCATTTCAGACTGCTTGTTATAAGGCAATTATCTCCTTTTTAAATTCTCTCTCTCTCAGCCTCAACAATCAAACTATGGAACTTGCCCTTGCCTTCATCTGCCCTGCTCACTTTGCCCTGAATGATTAGCTCATTATCTTCCCTCTATCCCTGAATGTCCTTCCTACTGATATCTATAGTCAGAAGCTTAATTATCCTTCAAGTAGGAACTCAAACTCTATCTTCTAATGCTTTTACAAAAGGTTCTTGTCATCTTTTCAGGCTCATCCTCCTTTACCAGCCCATTAGCCATAGGTATTCCTCAGGAATCTTTGGGCCTCTCTTTCGATCCCCCTCCTTGGATAATCTCATTCATGATCATAGATTCGATTATGATCTTTATGCAGATGGAGCACATATATATATGCTCAGCCTGGGAGAGACCACATATTTAATTTTAACAGTTCCTTTTTGGTAGTGGTGGTTGTTTTGAGACAGGGTCTTGTTCTGTCACACAGGCTGAAGTGCAATGGTGTGAACACAGATCACTGCATCCTCAAACTGCTAGACTCAATTAATCCTTCTGCCTCAGCCTCCAGTGTAGCTAGAATGACAGGTGTGCAGGCTCAGCTAACTTTTTTATTTTTTGTAGAGACAGGGTCTCACTTTGTTGCCCAGGCAGATCTCAACAACTCCTTTTTTTTTTTTTTTTGGATGTTTCAAAAGCATCTCAAGTTCAACATGACTTAACTAATGATCTTTCTCCACTTAACTGAGATCCTTTCTCAGGAATGGCCACTGTCAATCATTCATTCTATTAACATGTCAGAAACGTAGATGTTGTCTAGGATATGCCCTTCTCTTTTACTACCCATGTCTAAAACATCACAAATACGATGTTTTCTAAGAGGAAGATGGCCCAATAAGACCCACTCAAAAGATGGTGTATCCAACTCTTGTGTTCATCATTGTAAATTGTAGGCACTTTGATTTCCTTCTCTTAGTGTTTTTGGAAGGACTCGTTCATCAATTCTGGGACATTGATAGTGTGAATTTTATAATCAGTAAGGATGAGAAGGGAAGTACCTGGAGCTGTAATAATTCCCCAGGATAAATATCATAATGTGAGGACCTGTCTGAGTAGTCCACTCATGACTCCAGGTCCCTACCACTCTCTGTCACTGTGAACCCAGCTGCATTAGTCTAGGTTCTCCAGAGAAATAGAACCAATAAGAGATACAACTACAGATACAGATTTACTATAAGGAATTGGATTGCATGATTATAGAGACTGATTAGTCAAAGATCTGCAGTAGGCAAGTTGGAGACCCAAGACCCAAAGCAAGAAGTGACTGATGTTCCAGTTTGAAAACAGACAGAGAAAGAGAATTTTTTCTGCCGCAGCTTTTTATTTTATTAGGCCTTCTCAACAGATTGGATGAAGCCTGCCCACACTAATGAGGGCAATTTGCTTTACTCAGTCCACCAATTCAAATGTCAATCTCATCTAGAAACACCCTCACAGATACACCAAGAAATAATATTTCACCAAATATCTGGGCATCTCATAGCCCAGTCAAGTGGACACATAAAATTAACCATCACTCTCACTAAACATTGCTAACTCATCAACTCAACCTTTACTACCATCCCACTCAACCTCACCTCACCTCACTACCAACCATCAAGTCAACCTCATCTCACTAACTCATCAGCTTCAACCTTCATCCCACATGGAGGCCAGGTTCACCAAAGGGGCGTGCATCCCTTCTCCTCTTAATCACAAGCTCCAGCCATTCCTGGTTACAGAGGCTGTGCCTAACCATCAGTCTTTCTCTGAAGGAGAAAAGAATGCCATAAAAAACACAGCATTTCCCAAAGTTGATTCTATGGAAAACCAGTCCCATAAGATACTCTGGGGGAAAAAAGAAAGACTTCTTGAAAACAAAATGTTATATCTCTGTATGAGTTTTCCATGCTGCATAACACATCACCACAAACTTAGCAGCTTAAAACAACGACCATTTTTTATCAAGGTCAGGAGTCCAAGCTTGGCTTGGCTGGGTCCTCTGCTCAGAGTCTAACAGGTGAGAAATAATGGTGTTAGCTGCGTTCTTTTCTGGAATTTGGGGTCCTCCTCCAAGCTCACATGGTAGAATTCAGCTCCTGGTAGAGGTCGAACTGAGGCCCTCAGCAGAGAGAGGTGGACTCGCTCCATAGGCTGTCACATTTAGCTGTCTGTTCTTCAAGGTCAGCATGAAGAGCCCAGTCCCTCTTATTAAGTCAGGCCCACACAGGAGATTCTCTTTTTTGACTAATGCAAAGTCAACTGATTTGTGATCCTTCACTTTTGCTACATCATATAGCCTAGTTACAGGAGTGCTATCCCATCAGTTTCACAAATCCCACCCTCACTCAGAAGAAGATCAGATAGGACAGGTAGGCTGGGGGGTTGGAATCCTAGGAGCCTGCCATAACTCAGATTTAGTTTGTGAATTAGCATATTATGGGCTCTGAGAAATCCTATAGTAAAGAAATATGATTGACTTTGTTCCACCTATTGTTAACCAAATTTATTTGGCCCATATAAAAACATAATTTTCACATAGCACTGATTATCATCTTTGTAATTACTGGTTTGTGTCATCCATGTTTTGGGATATGCTGAAACAGAAAAGGCCTGCACTGTGAAGTTAGATGGTCCATGATTAAAATTCCCACACTGGACCAGGTCCAGTAGCTCATAACTGTAATCCTAGCACTTTGGGAGGTTGCGGCAGATTGCTTGAGCTCAGGAGTTCAAAAGCAGCCTGGGCAACATAGCAAAATCCCATCTCTACTAAAAATATCCACACATAAAAAAATTATAAAGAAAAGAATTTTTTAAAAATTTAAAGGAAAAAAAAATCCCCACCCTGACACTTTCAAGTGACTTCAGCTTGGGCAAATTTATTGACCTCGCATAACCTTGATAAAATGGATGTGGACTATCAGCACTCTGCTTCTCAAACTGTTACCACAATGCAATGAAAGTAATTAACACCTTGGAATATGCCTGGCACAGGTTAGAGGTCCAAAAATATTTTTTAAAACATGCTGGCTCCCTTCTGTCCCATTTTTCACATGAAATTTTATAAACAACTACAAAAATGATACTCTATTAATGTTAGAGTGTTACAAGCTTCCTAGATAACAGACTTGAAGCTTCATAACATCCTTAAACTAAAACAATTATTTAAATTTAAGAGGTAGTTTGGGTGTGGTGGCTCACATCTATAATCCCATCACTTTGGAAGGCTGAGACAGGTGGATCACCTGAGGTCAGGGGTTTGAGACCAGTCTGGCCAACATGGCAAAACTCTGTCTCTACTAAACACACAAAAAAAATTAGCAGCGAGTAGTGATGCTCACCTGTAGTCCAAGCTACTCAGAAGGCTGAGGCAGAAAATCATTTGAACCCAGGAGGTGGAAGCTGCAGTGAGCCGAGATCACGCCATTGCACTCCAGTCTGGGCAATAGAGCAAGACTCAGTCTCAAAAAAATCATCATCATAATAAAATAAATAAATAAATTTAAGAGGTAGAATCTTTATTTATTCTGCCCATTGTAATTAATTTGTGTTTTAAACAGTATGTTTCACCCATACTACCAGCACAAGGAATCTAGAAATGAATCATTGGCATATATATGTAAAGAGTTTCTGAAATCTTCTAAACCACCAAAGCAACAAAAACATGAAAAATTTGATGTTATTGTCTAAGTTGAATTGGTTAACATTGATTGAGATGTAACAACAATGTTAACTGCCATTCCTTTTATAATAATTCAACCAAAGTGTTATGTAAAGCCTTCAACAACATAATGTAAATCACAAGCTATTTAATGCTTTCAGAACAAGTACCAACTATTAGAGAGAAATTATTTGACATTTAGGTTAACCTGCAGGGGAATGTCTATATAGTACTGATTAAAAAGGTATAAAATGACAAAATTTGTGATTAATATTTAAACATTGTAATAATTGTGTGACCTCCTGCAAAGCATCGTTTCTCAGTCTCGGTTTGTTTATCAATAAAATGAGTATAGTACCCACATCATAGGAATATTGTAAAGACAAAATACATAAAACTTAGTGTAGTGTGCATAACTTGTTAAATGCAAAGTTAATTATTATACAAATTCAAGTTACAATTTGTGTTAGTCCATTCTCACACTGCTATAAAGAACTACCTGAGACTGGGTAATTTATGAAGAAAAGGGATTTAATTGACTCACAGTTTCTCAGGCTGTACAGGAGGCATGCCTGGGGAGGCCTAAGGAAATTTACAATCATTGCAGAGGTGAAGGGGAAGCAAGCATGTCTTCTTATGGATGGCAGGAGACAGAGAGAGAGAGAGAGAGACAGATAGAGAGAGAAGGAGAAGATGTTACACATTTTCAAACAACCGGATCATGTGAGAACTCTATCACAAGACAGCACTTGGGGGATGGTGCATAGCCATTAGTAACCACCTCCATGGTCCAATCACCTCCGACAGGCCCTGACTCCAACGCTCAAAATCCCAATTCAACATGAGATTTGGGTGAGAACACAGAGCCAAACCACATCACAATTTGACCTCAATTTTTGTTGTATGCTGTGCTTTGAAATCCTTGAATGAAAAGTTGTTGATGAATTCTGAACAATTCAGAAACTTTAGACTGAAGTTCATGTTGTACCTATCACTTATTAAAAGAAAAAGAAAGAATGATTATATTATTCAATGTCATTAGGCATTAACAGAGGGAAGAAAAGTGTAGAGAATATATTACTCATAAGCAAAATTCTTTCTAAATGGAATCCTTTACAATGTATCCCATGAGGCATCTGTAGGCCTTTAGGGACACAAAACAATTTATTGAAACTTCTGTGCAAATTGAAACTCATATTTGGAGCAATGCATTAAGAATGTACAGATTATTTATTCATGCTCTTCTCTGAAGGAATTGCAGAGATCACTTTTATTATACAAATGCTCCTTCAGTGATTAAAATCCCTTCTCTTTGACATATGGATGAGAAAGGAATAAAAGCAAGTGCATAAAAAATGAAACCTACTCTGATAGATAAATTACATATATTCAAGAATGAGGAAAATTGTGTGTGCATGTTATCATATTAAAAAAATAAAATATATTTGGAACTCCTTGAGTTTCCTTCCTCAATAATGAGAGGCACAGAATGAGAATGTTCACTTACAGTAATTTTATCAGCACACCATCAGTAAGGCCAGAATGAATGGTAGACATTACTCTTGCAGAAACATGAATAGGATATCATTTTGATATTACTTCTGCAAACACAGCTAGCAGTGCCAATGTTCATTCTAAACTGCTTGTCAAGGTTTCATAAGAGTCACAACAAATAAAGAAAAAATCCTTGCAGTTTAACCAGCTTTTACTGGGAGCTGTAATGTATCCAGTCCTTTCCTGGGCACTGCCATAAATATAAGAAAAAGATGTTGACATTTTCCAGTGCTAACAGGTGAAGTTGTGTTAATTTTGTACTCCACAATTCCAAGGGAGCTAGCTTGAGAGTTTTTATAGTGTATAAAACATAGGGTTGAGGCACTCATGCCTGTAATCCCAGTACTTTGGGAGGCCAAGGCGGGCAGATCACCTGAGGTCAGGAGTTGGAGACCAGCCTGGCCAACATGGTGAAACCCTGTCTCTACTAAAATTACAAAAATTAGCCGGGTGTGGTGGTGGGTCCCTGTAATCCAAGCTACTTGGGAGGCTGAGGCATGAGAATCTCTTAAACCCAGGAGACAGAGGTTGTAGTTAGCCAAGATCACACCACTGCACTCCAGCCTGGGTGACAGACCAAGACTCTGTCTCAAAAAAAAAACCAAAAAAACAAAAATACAAAACATAGGGTTGGGATTCACTCACTTGGGGGTGCGGGGCACCTGACTTTGCCACGTAAGGTGTAAACATGGGTAAATTTTTCAGACTTCGATTCATTCATTCATCAAATGAGAATAAAAATATCCAACTCTTATCTTCATTATGGGGATTGAACGGATAAATGTATATAAAATATTTAACCCAACATGTTATAGACGTGCCATGGTGGTTAACGTCTGTCTTTGGCTTTCCCCAGTATTAGCCTCTGAGACAGGGATTTTGGTGCTAGAAGCTTATTTGAGAAGTGATTCCAAGACACAGAGGGCGAAAAGCTGAGACATGAGACAGAGAAGGAAGAGAATAAAGGGTGATGTCTTGAGCAGGTAACTGCTGTGGGTAACAGAACCCAACTCACTGGGGGAACTCAAAATAAAGTAGAACAGCTTTAGAATTACCCCTCCCCAGAAGCAAAGGTGCTAGGGTACTTATCTACCAACTCTCTGTTATTGGTTTAGGATTGATTCCTGGAGCATTAACCTTTCTGCACTTCTAGGCTGCCCTGCATGCTGGCCAAGCTTGCTTCCAAAGACAGAGAAATGACCCTAGGTGGAGAGAATTAAAGGGTTTTCAGTAAGCTGATTACAGAGGCAAGCACTTAGGGAATATAGACAGAGCTTAAACAGGATCTTCATGACTAAGACTTTATTTAACTTCCCCATGACTCCTTAGCTTCTAGGCTCTCACTGCTTTATGAGGCTTCTATAACTCAAGTAAAATCTTTCTAATTGTATTCTTTCCATTTGGAAACATTAGGCCAACAGGATTAGAAAGTATACCATCTGAGTTGAGTGGAATTAGAGCTTTGAACTTGGACATCTAGATTTTATACAGAGTTGGCTTGCTAGATGCTCTCAAAGAGTTCACAACTGAGTTGGGGAGACTGTACATACACAAGTGAAAACATGTAAGTGAAATGCAATTTAGAAGTTTAGGGCACTAAAGTCAGTGCAATGGCATTTTTT
>NW_012102144.1:4767747-4781945 GCF_000951045.1 Mandrillus leucophaeus | reverse complement strand
CAAAATCTGCTGAAATTCTTAATGTTTTTCATCTAGTATCATTTGCCATCTTACTTTGAAATTCCAAGGCATCTGAATAGAGCACACTTAGTGTTGATTTGTTAAATTGTGAGCCGTTTGGCATGATAGTAAAATGGGCTAATCGTTCAGTATAGTAGAGTAAAAATGACCAAATTTTGGATACTGAATTCTTCTGGTTTATTATTTTGAAGAGAAAAGAGAGAAGAAAATAGGTTATTTCCCAACTGTGGTATAAATACAGCATCAAAGCTGAAAGTGAGTGCATAAAATTGGAAAGCTTTTCTGAATATGTAAGCTGTGCTAATTAGAGTAGATAAAAATCAACTAATGAGTGTCTAACTTTGTGTGCAGATCTGTGCTTAGAAAGATGGTGAGACAAGAAAAAAAAATAGGCTTTATTGAGTTAAAAACAGAGATCTAAGCTCTGCTTCTTATTAGCTGAGCAATTAGGTAACTTAGCTTCTCTCTCTGAAGTCTAAATGCATCTTCCCTAAAATGGGCATAATAAGACTTACCTCACAGTTGTGTGAAAAGAATATGACATATAAATGTAACATGACATATAAAAGTGTTAGAGGCCATCAACAGCTGAACAGACAAATTGTGGTACATCTTTACAACAGAATGCTACTCAGCAATAAAAAAGGATGAATGACTGATGCAGAAACCAACATGAATTAATCTCAAAATAAATACAACAGACAAAAGAGAGTATATACTCTAGGATTCTATTTATATAACATTTTAGAAAATACATAATAATCTATAGTGATAGAAAGCATATGAGAGATTACCTGAGGATGGAGGAATACAGAGGAGTGAGATGGCACAGGAAACTTCTGGGGTAAACGAGATGTTCATTATCTTGATTGTGGTGCCGGCATCATGGATGTATACATATGTCAAAATTTATCACATTGTGCACTTTAAATGCATGCCATTTATTGTATGCAAATTTTACTACAATAAAGCTGTTGACAAAACAGTATTAGATGCTCAGTAAATGCAACTGTCCTTTTCTAAGTGTGTGTTTATCGGACCTTAATGCAACTTGCTTGGGGTCAAATTTGGTAAGTCCAAATCAGCTGAAGCTATACAGATTTTGTCTGCCCATCACTTCTTTCTTCTTCAAAAGAGCAACAGCATTGTCCCTCTTTTGGTAAACCTCTCCTACCTGGCTCAAAAGCATGGTGCTTTTTGGGGTTGCCAATCATACAGACCCAACACTTTGGACACTTAGGAACTGGCATGTGCAGGGAGCACCATGTGGCCCTTTCAGATCCCCTCTACCAAATGCTGTGTGCCCAGTCCCCAACTACTTCTTCCTTTTGCTGCAAAGTTTGCACCTGCAACCTTCTTCAGAGGATTGCCTTTGAGCTAACAGGGATGACTTGCCTATAGAGAGCCGGGGTTTACATCCTGCTGACCAAGGCAAACTGTAACCGATGACAGGCACAGTGATGTTTTGCCCAGCTCCCTTGCTGTGAGAGAGGACAAACTCTGACATGCAATTTATTATGCTCTAAGCGCTCTGTGGGCCTAGGCTGGTGCTTCATCTGAAATTGCAGCTTTGACTAGTAATTTTCTCTTCCTTATCCTGCCTTCCTATTCCCTTACCATTTTCTACTGAGAAATTTTCCTTAATAAAACCTCTTGTACCTGAATCTGACTTCAAACGGCACAGCAGCCATCTCTTTGGCCACTGAGATTTCCAGCAATACATCTGGGACCCCAGCTGACCTCATGAGGGTCTTTTAGATATTTTGAGACTTGAGCTGGGGCTGTCTTTCCTCTTTGGTCAAAGGGAAGTATGGATGTGACACTAGAGCTCCTAGGTTCCTCATCTTGAGAAAAACACTGCTTCGAAAGAGGAATGCTACATAGAGAAACTCACCAGAGATGAAGTGAGAAATTCCTGGTGATGGTTGGGTCCATGATGCCAGATACCTTTAACAACAGCACTCTTTTTCCTTCTGGGGTTGTTCACACTGACCAATAAATAAAGCATGTATTTTGAGTCATACTCAAATATTTAAAAATGTTTTTCATACTTTTCAGTTGTTTTTAGTAGTTTGAATTGATTTTCTTTGGAACACCAAACTCTCCCCTTGCACAGACTGATGAGATGAAATCACACTGGGGGAATTTGGAGCTAATCTTAGGTTTCTTTCATTAAAAATTATTATTTTCCACAAGACACAGACAATAACATAAAAACTCCTTGTATCAAGGAAAAGCTAATCTTAATGGCACAGGCTAATGCTGATAGCATAAAAATGACTTCCTGAGAAAGTTTAGCTCACAAATCCTCTGAACCCTTACTAAATCAGATGGATAGCAGGACCATTAATGGCTTGGAGAATTTTCAAATTGAAATTTGCTATTTTGTGCAGAATATTAGAATAGTGCTTCCTCGGCTTGGCTAAAATCAAACTAATGACATTGGAATTACTATTTTAATTCATTTAATGATTGCTTGATGAGTTAAAACTTTTTGCTTCTCTCTTGTTATATTTTTAAAAAATTAATCCACTCTAAAAGATGAGATATATGAAAATAAAACATTTCATGCAATAATCTCTGTTGTTTTTAGTGGGTTTTTTAGTGGAGGGAGGAGATATATCTTGGATTATTAAAGGTCAAAAAGGTGAGATTGGCAATATTAAGTGTTACAGTATTTCTGCTCTAAGAACAAATATTTATAACACTGGTCCTCAACCAGGGGAGATTTTACTCTTCCTCCCCACCCTCGTGTATTAGTCCCTTTTCATACTGCTATGAAGAAATACCCGAGACTGGGTAATTTATAAAGAAAGGTTGAATGGTCTCACAGTTCCACATGGCTTTGGAGACCTCACAACCATGGCAGAAGGCAAAAGGCACGTCTTACATGGTGGCAGGCAAGAGTATGTGCAGGGGAACTGCCCTTTATAAAGCCATCTTTATAAGATCTCCTGAGACTTACTCACTATCATGAGAACAGCATGGGAAAAACCCATCTCCATGATTCAGTAACTACCCACAACAAGTGGGGATTATGGAAGCTACAATTCAAGATGAGATTTGGGTGAAGACACAGCCAAATCATATCACCTGCTTCCAGGGGATATTTGGCATTACAGTGTCCAGAAAGATTTTGAATTGTCACAAGTGTAAAGGAGGGGGCATTTGCTACTGCATATAATGGTAGAGGCCAGGGATGATGCTAAATATCCCACTATGCATAGGACAGCCCCCCACAACAAAGAATGGTCCAGCCCAAAAGGACAATAGTGCAGAGGGAATTAAATTCTCATTTACACCCTTGTTACCAAATCTTCCCTTTCTTTTACCTCAGAGCTGTACCCTGGAGAAACAAAAGGCACTACTCTAGACTGGAGTCTAGGTTAAAATGTCAGTCCTGAAACCTCTTAGCCATGTCATCTAAGGTAAACTACTTTGCTCCTCTGTATGTTTTCCTTCTAATTTTGTAACAGTGCGATAGCACTTACCTCATAAAGCTATTTGGAGAACGAAATGAGGTAGACATTTCTAGTAAAACTGCTTAGCACAGTGCCTGAACATAACATAGATCCAACACAGCTTAGCCATTTATTGTTTTTGTTACAACAGGCAGAAGTTTGGGGCAGATATAGAAGATAAAGCAAGAGACTGGGCTTGGTGGCTCACACCTGTAATCCTAGCACTTTGGGAGGCTGAGGTGCGTGGATCACTTGAGGTCAGGAGTTCGAGAGTAGCCTGGCCAACATGGTGAAACCCTGTCTCTGCTAAAAATACAAAAATTAGCTGGGTGTGGTGGTGAGTACCTGTAGTTGCAGCTACTTGGGAGGCTGAGGCAGGAGAATCACTTGAAACTGGGAGGTGGAGGTCACAGTGAGCAGAGTTCATGCCACTGCACTCCAACCTGGGCAACAGAGTGAGACTTTGTCTCAAAATAAATAAATAAATAAATAAATAAATAAGAAGCAATCTTTTCTTGGACTGTTTTGATTAACTCATAGTAATACTAGAGATATTTTATTGTATCTTAAAAAATAAAATATTAGAATTTCATTTAAAAACTTACTGTATATCTTCTACCACAGACACCCTTACTCCATTCTTAAGCCCTAGCCTCACCTTTCTCTTTAATCCCAGAACCTCTTGTTCTTCTCTCATTATCAACCTATCTCCATCTTCATCTTTTTTTTTTTAATAACTTGAACTTACCTTAGATTCAGGGGGTGCATGTGCATTCAGGTGTGTCTGTTCCATGGTTATATTGTGTGATGCTGAGGTTTGGGGTATGAAGGAGCCCATCACCGAGGTAGTGGGCATAGTACCCAATAGGCAGTTTTTCAGCCCTTGTCCCTTTTCCTCTCTCCCCACTCTGGCAGTCTCCAGTGTCTCTTGTTTCCATCTTTATGTTCATGTGCACCCAATACTTAACTCCAACTTACAAGTGAGAACATGTGCTATTTGGCTTTCCTATGTTAATTTGCTTAGGATAATGGTCTCCAGCTGTATTCATGTTGCTGCAAAGGAAATGATACTTTTTTATGGCTGCATAGTATTCCATAGCGTGCCTGTACCATATTTTCTTTATCCAATCCACCATTGATGGACACCTAGGTTAATTCCATGTCTTTGCTATTGTGAATCATGCTATGATGAACTGAAGTTAATTCTTACTTTCCCCCAGCTCTGTCTGCATTCCTGAACTCCACAGGCTTTAAAGTAAAATTTCAAGAAGGTTATAAGATCAGGCAGTATAACGTCATGGTCTACAGGGCAAATTTTGTCAACATCCTTGCCTTTGTTTGGTCTTCTTTTTAAAAAACTGCTTTTATTTTATTTGACTACTTTTAGATAGGACACATACATATTACCAAGGTTCCCATGACTCCTTATTCCCTTGTTTGGCTTACTTTATTCATTTAGGTTTCTTTGCTTTGTCTCCTGAAGGCAACTGGGTTTAGATGCTGCAGGAGGTTAGAGGCAGAGGATTTGACTGTGAGAAGGACTGAGGAAGGCTACTGGAAAGAGCTAAGTACTGCAGCAGTGGGCTCAGGAAGGTGGTGGAAAGGGCAGCATTCTGGACAGGTCAAAAGCTGTGAATACCTGTGCCAAAGTAGAATGTATATGGCCTTTTCTGAGGACAAAGAATATCACAGTCTGGGTAAATAAACCATCAGTGCAGGAGAGTCATTGCAGAGACAGTCAGAAATATATACTTAAACCAGAGGCTCTATAGAATGAAGCATTAGGTGGAAGAATTTGGATTTCATTTGTAGTAACGGAAAGCATTACAGTTAAAAAAAAAAAAAAAAGGACATGGAAGTCACAAAAGGAAAAGGATCTTTTAATTTTTTTAGAGAAATAGATGTTCTTTTTCTCCTATCAATTTGTGTTCATTGTAGAAAGGTTAGAAAGTAAAGGAAATGGGCCAGGCGTGGTGGCTCATGCCTGTAATCCCAGCACTTTGGGAGGTTGAGGCGGGTGGATCATAAGGTCAGGAGTTCAAGAACAGCCTGAGCAACATGGTGAAATCTGGTCTCTACTAAAAATACAAAAATTAGGTGGGCGTGGTGGCGTACACCTGTAATCCCAGCTACTCAGGAGGCTGAGGCAGGAGAATGACTTGAACCTGGGAGGCAGATGTTGCAGTGAGCTGAGATTGCACCACTGTGCTCCAGCCTGGGCAACAGAGCGAGACTCCACCTCAAAAAAAAAAAAAAGAAAAGAAAGGAAATGAAAATCACCCCACCCACCTCCTAGCCTTCAAATTATTTATAGTTACCACACATAAACACACACACACACACACACACACACACACACGGAGTTTTAAAAACAAAGTTTAGAGTCATCTATAAAAGTTTTAGTCTATTTAAAAAATTTGAGATACCAACAGTATTTTTCCAAGTTGTTAAAGTTGTTAACTATTTTTAAAAAATATTTTGTCTGATACAATTGCAAAAGTAAGCAAAGATCTGTGTTCACTGCAACATTATTTGTAAAACTCAAAACCCAGTAAATGTAAAAACAATATGAATATACTTTAACAGGAGCAACTGATGATTTCACTAATATTTATTGAGCATCTACTGTGTGCCAGGCACTGTTCTAGCCATCGGGAATGCAACAGCAAGCAAAGCAGACAAATTATTTGCACTCATTGAGCTTACATGTCAATGAGTTTATATTCTGGTGCAGGGCTTAGCAACTTTTTCTGCAAAGGGCTGCATATTACATGTTTTTAGTTGTATGGTCTCCAGGGTCACTACTGAATTCTACTATTGCAGGTGGAAAGCAGCCATAGACAATACATGCACCAACAGGTATGGCTGAGTTCCAATAAAACTTTATTTACAAAGATAGGCAGTAGGCTAGATATATATGTAGATACAGATTATAGATATATAAAGAGAAAATATATGAACAGACAATATATAGATAGAATAAGTTATTGGACTAGAGGCTTTAAACTATTCTAGGATCTGAATATATTAATAGATTGCCAAATTATCCTTTAGAAGGATGTAACAATTCAGTTTCCACTTCTACCAACAAGAAGAAGAGTGCTCACTGCCTCCACAATTGTATCCACATTGGGCATTTTAATTTATTTAAAAATGTACAACTTTAATAGGCAGTATTATATTTTATTTTTCATTTCTTCAATGCAGTCAGGGAAGTTAGCCATTTTTTTCTTGTTTATAGGTCACTTCTATCTTTTTTTCTGAATTGTTTATTCTCATCCTTTTTGTCTATCATTGTGCTTTTTAATTTTTCTTTTTATAAGAGTTTCTAGATACTTAATATTTTCATGTAAAAATTTTACTCTTTCCAACCTCAGCTAGATGAATTAAAATTTAAAAATGAAATTTTACTTTAGTCTCCCTCTAGTTTTTTTCCTTGTGGCATTATGAACTTCACTCTTCTGGAAACTCTTTGGCTAACTGATCTGAGGTTATTTCAAATTTTTAAGGTAGAATTTTGAAAGGAAACTTGCAGTGGCTTTTAGCTTAGAGAGATCTCTACAGGCAGGTTCTTCTTTGTGGTGGCTAAACTCTCTTTAGCTCATGGCCAACCATTATCTCTGATGGAAGTCTACTAACATTCATTTTGCCTACAATATCAAGAGTTCTCCACATTATTTCAGCCCATGGTTGTAGGAACTAGGGGCCTAACTAGGTGACAAGGCTAGGATTCTTTGCCCTGCTTTCTTTGCTGAAGTGAGCAGACCTCCTTCAGAAGCTGATCTGCCTCTTTGACTTGGCTTTCAGTCAATTTACTTCTGTCATAATCACGTTTGCTTTTCCAGGAACTTAACAAAGCTTGATATCAGAAGAGGAGAAATCATTATTTGCACCACTTCTGTCTACTTCTGCTGTAAAATCTCTTTTTTTTTTTTTTTAACCAAGTATAGGTTCTCTCAGATTTTCTTCTCTTGCTGTCTCTAATCTTTTTATACACATCAATAAAAGTCAACCAAACAAACACTTTCTAGAATGCTTGAGTCTCCTTATGTCTGCACTGAGAAAATCCCAGGGCAGCATTTTTACAGCTACATTGCAGGGCCCAGACTGCAGGAATGTTTAGAGAATCCATGCTGTGCTAGAAATAATATGGAACAGGACACAAGTCAGTAATTGAGGTGGTCAGGAAAACAGGTAGGAATATAGTTTAGAGCTACAGTTCCAAAACTTTTTTTCAAAATACAGAACCTTTTTTTCTAACAGACTCAAATGCCTCTCTTCCTATTCCAAATAAAACACTAAAATGATCTAATATGGTTCATTGTAAATGAGAGGCAATATAGTCTACCTTGACCCCACATCCCCCTTGATCCACCCTGGAAGTTATTTGCAGCTCAGGAGGATAGACTCAGCCTCCAGCACCTGAATCTCTTGGCCCTAAGGCTTTATCTAGGTATAGGGGCATGAAAGGGCCCAAAGGGGAGGCAGGCTGGAGATGAAGAAGGAGTTCAGAGCAGGTGTGAATGCCCCTAAGAGCATCCTTCAATCAATAAGGCATGAGAGTTGGTGAATAAACATGATCAGTTCCGTGCTCCTCAATGAAACAATTGTATAGCATTTTCCATAAATCTCTCGAAGGTTTCCAAAAACCAACCAAACAAACAAAAAAACCTCAAGTGCCTACACCCTATCAATGTAGTCTTTTATTAGTTTTCACCTTCTCCATCGCACTTCCTCAATCCTTCTCCTGCTGTCTAGGATCACCTCTTAAATAATCTCTTTGTATCCAAATTGTTGTTTTAACGACTGCTATGGGAGAAACCCACTTTAGAAAATGGAATGATGATGCAGAGATTGTACATCAGAATTAGATAGCCCGTGTTGACCAGTATGGTAGCCACTAGCCATGTGTGGCTATTCAAACTTAAGTATAAATTTAAAAAAATGAAATGAAATTAAAAATTGATTTTCTTAGTCGCACCAGCCATATTTCAAATATTCAATAGCCACATAGGGCTAACGACTGTGATAATGTACAGCACAGATATAGAATATTTTCCTCATTGCAGGAAGTTCTATTGGACAGTTCTGGCCTAGAATCAATTCCAGATTGATTGGAACTGGTCTTCTCCTATTCATTACATCAGGCCATTTACTCTCTGCTTTAAGACTCAGTTTGTACGTCTGTAAAATACGTCGGTGGCGAGGATTAAGATAATTTCTGTAAAGCATTCAGAAAGCACCTAAGTGTTCAATAAAAGGAGGGGGAAGGAGAAAGAGCGAGGTGGAGCTCTAAGGTGTCCAAGGACTCTGAGGAACTGTATATAAAAACAACTAGTGTAGTGCGTCACACAGGGCAGGTTATTTCCCTTCATGGGTCTCCACTTCCTTTCTCACTGGGGACTACTGGCAGATTTCTAGACACTCATGAATCTTTGCATCTTCTTATTAGGGATATTTTTGCACCAGCTTCATCTTTATTTATTTACCCATCCAGTCAATAGCAGTTGGGCACCTCCTGTCTTCCAGGCACTGTACTGTGGGCAGAGTAATAACAATGCAAAAACACAGTCCTTGTCATTGCAGATTTTAAAATCCTGAAGGATGAAGCAGACAAGTAGCAAATGCAGTAACAAACCTCTAATAATCACTGAGATACCCCTAGCTTCTGCTTCAGGGAGGCTTCCTGAAGGGGGTGACTGAAAACCAAAGGATGAGAGAAACTCATGCTGGTGAACACCATGGAAGGGTGTTTCAGATAGAGGGAAGAGCATAGAGGCATCTTTTGGAGCCTCAGTCCATACTCCTTGCTGTCATGTAGTAAATTAGGTTTTAGAGGGGATGGGGAAAGTTTGAGGAGGATGGTAGAAGCAGGGGAAGAAAGGGAAGACAAAATGTGAAAGGAATGTGAAAGGTGGGAATTGGATAGCTGCTGATCTTCCCTCTAGCTATGCCAAAGTGCTACCTTCGATGCTGGTGCTTTTTTATTTACGTATGTATTTATTTATTTTTCGAGACGGAGTCTTGCTCTGTCATTCGGTTGGAGTGCAGCAGCGTGATCTCTGCTCACTGCAACCTCCGCCTCCTGGATTCAAGTGATTCTCCTGCCCCTGCCTCCCAAGTAGCTGGGATTACAGGCGCCTGCCACCATGCCTGGCTAATTTTTGTATTTTCAGGAGAGATGGGATTTCACCATGTTGGCCAGGCTGGTCTTGAACTCCTGACCTCAAGTGATCTGCCTGCGTCGGCCTCCCAAGGTGCTGGGATTATAGGCTTGAGCCACCGCGCCTGGCTGATATTGGTGTTTCTCCAACCATGAAGCATGAACCACCTACAACAAAGACAGTGGAGTAGGGGCATTATTTATAAGAATGCGGATCCTTAAGCCCCAAGACAGACCTACTGAATCAGAATTTCTGGAGAGGATGGCCCAAAGGAATTCTGTTACATACCTAAGCTAAGAACCATGGCCTGTGGCTGGGTACAGTGGCTCTTGCCTGTAATCCCATAACTTTGGGAGGCTGAGGAGGGAGAATAGCTTGAGTCTGGTCGTTTAAGACCAGTCTGGGCAACATAGTGAGCCTCTATCTCTATAAAAACATATATTTTTTAATTAGCTGGGCATGGTGGCATATATATGTAGTCCCAGCTACTCAGGAAGCTGAGGTGGGAGGATTGCATGAGCCCAGGAACTCAAAGCTGCAGTGAGCTATGATCATGCCACTGCACTCCAGCCTGGGTGACAAAGCAAGACTCCTTCTCAAAAAACAAAAAAGAGAAGAAGAAAAAGAATCACTGCTGTGGCTGCTCACTTTCTAATGAGGCAGGACATTTGTAAAAGAATGTTTCTTTAATTTTTACTTTACTGTTTAAAAGAAGCTTTCTTAATAATATTGAAGGTGCTGAACTCCACAGGTTCCAACTGCAATAGGAATTTAGGTTTTATTTCTAACTTCTTTTCCACAATCAATCTAATGCTACTTTTCTCTTTTAGTTCAAGAGCCTCCATAGTCCTTTGTGTAAATGTTCTTTCCTCAGCTTTTACCATCTTCTTCATCCAGCTCCAAACTCCCTGCCAAAAGAATATCATCACCCTTGTTTCCACCATTTCATCTTGTTCTCTTGTTCCACTGACCTTGTCTCCAGCTGGGCCTTCCCTAAGATAATGATGTTCCTTACTCTTCCTTCTTTCTCATCTTGACTTTGACCTGTCACCACTGCTCTAAACTTGCTTGCTGTGAATTCTCTCCAGGGTGCAGTGAGAATTTCTCTTGAGCAACTTCAGTTTTGGCAAAGGAGGCACTTTTTGTCATAAATCCCTTTTCTTCTGGGCACCTTACATAGTCGTCCCTCACTGTCCATGGAGGATTGATTCCAGGAACTCCCATGGATAATAAAATTCATGGATGCTCAAATCTCTGATATAAAATGACATAGTATTTCCATACAACGTATGCACATCTTCCTGTATACTTTAAGTCATTTTTAGATTACTTGTAATACCAAATACAATGTAAATGCTATGAAAATAGTTGCTACACTGTATTTTTTTACTTGTATCATTTTTTATTATTGTATTGTTATTTTTTATTTTTTCCCCAGAATATTTTCAATGTGCAGTTGGTTGAGTCATAGATGTGGAACCCACAGATACAAAGGACCGACTGTCATTTAAATAAAGCTGCTGAGAAATACTATCAAAATTAATCATTTTAATGCATTATTGAAGAGGGAAAAATAACTTAAGCACAATGACCATTCTTTCTGTGCCACTGGCAAACAATACAACTGAAGCACTGGTTAAAATGGTTGTCACAAATTGCAACAGGGCTATTACCTATGCATATAATGAAAGGCCAAAAAGTTTCTTCTCCTGTAAATTCCAGAAATCTGTTATCCATTAAAAAATAAATAACCAAATGACATCCACAGATGCCCTTTATTTCATCATTGTAATAGTGATTTTCATTCCTGACACGCAGCAGCATGAACTCAAATATGTAATTCATGAAAATTAGGGTTGTTTCTTAAAAAATTCTATTCGACTCTTCTGGTTATAATGAGTTACTATTTGTCAAACAGTTTTAATGCTTAAGTGAAAAGGTAATGGTAAACAACCACCGGAACTGCCAGATGCAGTATCCCTTTGCTGGGTTTCATGATATGTCTCTTTGGTAAATCTGGGCCCCTGGAGTAACCAGTGCGAATATGAAAATGAGCACATTATTTCACTGTTAACAGGCACTGCTAAGATGAAAGAGAAGGCACGTAGGCCTACTGATGTTTTTATTTTTCTTTTTGCAATGATTAACTGAATAAGAAATAGTATAGCCAAGGTGCTAGAAATACAAAGCTTAATCGTAGAGTTTTAGAACTTCATATATCAAATGCATGCAGTTTATGAGAAGTGTTACACTGTCAACTCACAGCTCAAATAAGATGTCATACTTGATCTTCATTTTACTAATAGGAAAACTGAGGCTCACAGATGTAAATATTAAAGAAATAAACACACAAAAAAGAGTTCTTAGTCAAATAATGAAGGCATGGTAGGTAACAGCCACTGGGATCTCAAGTGTTTGAGGATGCATCTCATTGGCAAAATAGGTACTATCATATCATAATCCCCTTTTCACAGATAAAGTAATTGAGACTGTTAAGTAACTGCCCAGGGCCATGGAGCTTTTAAATCGTAGAGTCAACACTTGCAATGTCTAACTTTGTGCTTCAATCTGATAGCAGAGTGCAGAATGCTTTCAATAGTGCTATTGCCTATGGCCATAGTTACTGTTCAAGCAGTTCACAATTGCCATTTTGACATAGCAAAAGCATAGAATAGCTATTCATTCACCTTAAGCCAATGCTTCTACATGTCCCAGCTGATTTAGACCACGGGTAGAGAATGGGTTTTGTACCAGGTGTCAAGGCTCTCTCAAAGCATCGGTCATCATCTCCACCTATGATTTATCAGCTTTTTGTCCTACATTTAGGAAACAAATGGGGGATACCAGAGTAACTCATCTTTGGATTCACCAGGAAACATCTTGAGAGTTCATGCCTATGGTTTGGTTTGTTTGCTTTTTTATTTCTCAAACTAAAGATCACTTTGAAAAGATTATTTAAAATGCAGGTCGCAGTCTCCATCCTCAGTGATTCTGATTCCATGAGTGTGAGATGGAGTCCAGGAATCCCAATACTTGAAACTCTAAAACAAAATGTAATGGTTCCTTGACCACTACTCTCTATCCTCTTCTTGGAGGCAACCACTTTAGACTCTTAATACTTTTGTCTGGCATTTGTACATCTCTGTAATTCTCCAGTGCTATCAAGATAAATTACAAAGTGTCAGGGGTCTCCTAATCCACATCTCAAATTGGCCCTGGTGTTTCACATTCGATATCACGCAAATATTTGTTATGGACCCACTAGAGGAAGAAAAAGAACATTTATGAAGTCTTTACTTGTGCAAGGTCTTTACATGTAACATCTGATCATTGACTACTTACTGGCACCCTATGAAGCAGGCATTTCCCTAGCCACAGGTGTTCAAGTGGGTGGAGGTCCAGTTTGGCTGAAAACTTAATGTTTGTTCCAGGAAAGCACAGTGCAGAACTCTGGTAGAATCTAGATTCCTATTTTGGGGAGGTTGGAGGATGGAAGCGGGGAGTAAGAAATAGGGAGAAATCTTACAAGGAAATCTATAATGCAACTCATTCCACATATGTTTATTGATTACCTTTTCTAATCCAAGTCCAGTGTTAGGCACTGGAGATGCTATATGAATGGTTATCTTTCTTCCTTCTGTCCCTTCTCCCCTACCCACTTGCTGCAGAGAAGGCACAAAGAGATAATGTGAGTAAAGACACTGAGGAATTGCTGATGAAAGATTTGGACCCCAGAGCCGAGGATCAGACAGTCTTCCAAGTCAGACAGGAAAACTCTTAGGAGGCTGATAAGCCTGGAAAGTCCCCAAGTTACGCACCAGTAGACAGTGAACCAAAGAATACCAAACGTACTTGGATGACAATCAGAAAGCCTCTCCCCACTCCACTTTCAAAAATCCCACCATAATAGAAAAATCGCATCTTAAAAGAACACTCATCAATCAAAGACTGTCTTAAGAGTCTCTCCTTTATCTCTATAAAACAAACACTTCTTTCAAATGCCTTCTAGTCTCATTTGGAAGGAAAGCGACAGTAGCCAACTCCCTTAGCATAGTAAAGTCTGAAATAACAGCCTTTGATTAATTCTATAGGTGGTCTTCCTCCTTTTGGCAAAATGTTCAGAGCTCTCAACAAGTTTAAACGTTCACTCTCAAACGTTAGCAAGTCTTTGCTCTATCCCAGCGGACCCAGTAGGGGTAATGATGAACAATATGGAAACTCAAACAAAGTCTTGTCAAGAGGAAGGTGTTAAGGAGAGTGATTAGAGTCCAGCTTTGGGAAATTTGATCCCAAGCTGTGTCACCCTTGGCAAGTTACATGACCTTAGAGTCATGTAAATGTCATGTGGAACTCTGTGGCCCAGTTTCTCTCTGGCAAAATGGGAATAACAGTAGGACCCCTTTTGCAGAGATCCTGTGAAGATTAAATGACTGAAAACAGAGGCAGCAGAGTATACGTATCAGGAAAGAGCATCCGTTTGCTATTTAATAAAAAAGAAACATGAGTCCATACTGATACAAGTGAATAAAAGAATTCACTGAAGAATAGTGTT
>NW_012102144.1:4762215-4764170 GCF_000951045.1 Mandrillus leucophaeus | reverse complement strand
TTTTTTTTTTTTTTTGGTCTATAAATCTTCTTCCACTACGTGGCTGCACTGGAGTCTCTGCGATAATCTGTGATTCTGGGGACTGCCCGATTCTTGAATCGTTCATTGCTCAATTAAACTCTTTTACATTTAATTCAGCTGAAGTTTTTCTTTCATCAGTGGAGATGATGGGAAGACAGCGCAGTTTTTCTGAGTAGAATACAAACTAATAAAGGAAGGATGGAGTTAGAGCATTGCCACTTTGCCACCATCGTGGCAATAATTGATTTAAGAAATCATTATCATCATCAAAAGATGCTAAACCTAGTGGGTAAAATTATGTCTCGAAATGGGCTAGAAATAATATTGAAATAAAAATCCTCAGTTCCCTCACTTTCCGAACAGAGAGGTTAGGAAAGAAGCTAGTAGCAACAATTGTCTACTTGTGTTACATTGTACCTTTTTTCATGATCATATGCTCAAGAATGAGTAAGGTTAAAAAAAAATCTAAAATACTGCTTAATTTGGGGGTGGGTGGAAGGGATGTGAATCTCATCTCTTATCAGACCTGCCACCTCTGGCAAGTTACTTAACCTCTGTGCACCTCCGTTTACTCTTCTGCAAAATGGAAACTGTACACTTGTACCCGCTTAAAAGGTTGCTATGAAGACTAAACAGGTTTATATTTGTCAAGTGCTTGGCACATACTCAGTAACTTTGCTGTTGTCGTTTTTATTACATGTACATTGCTTAGACTCGTGTAAACTCTATGAAAGGGAAATACTCTTGGGACCCCCAAAACACTAAGCTAAAGGGAAAAGTTAAGGTGGGAACTGCTTAAGGCAAACCTGCCTCCCATTCTATTCAAAGTCATCCCTCTGCTCACAGAGATAGATGCACAGCTGATTGCTTCCTTTGGAAAGGCTCATCAGAAACCCAAAAGAATGCAATGCTTTGTCTCTTATCTACGGACGACCTGGAAGCCCCTCCCTGCTTCCAGTTGTCTCGCTTTTCCGGACCAAACCAATGTACATCTTATGTACATTGATTGATGTCTCATATCTCCCTAAAATGTATAAAACCAAGCTGTGTCCACGACCGCCTCAGGCACTTGTCGTCAGGACCTCCTGAGGCTGTGTCACAGGCGCGTTTTTAACTTTGGCAAAACCAACTTCTTAAATTGATTGAGACCTGTGTCACGTATTTGGGGTTCACAACTCCAGATGAATGTCGCTTTTATCATTCTGATTACTGGGCTTAAAATCCTCTAATAGCTTTACATTGATCTTGGTTTAAGGATAAAACAAAACAAAACACCCACAACTCCCTAAGGGATGGAGAGCCTCCCCGACCTCTCCTTGACCCACCTGAAGCCCTGCAGGCTCCTCACCCGTCCCTATTCCTTAAAGTCTCAGCTCCAACACCACTGTTCCAGATAGGACTCCGGGACCCCAAGACTAGACCAGGGGTCTCTGCGGAGGGTGTCAGCTACGTGAGCCACCCTTCCAGCACCCACTGCCATGGCGAATATTCGCTTGTTTGGCCATCCAGGGACTGTTTGAGCCCCAAGACCGCAGGGCTCGGGCTCTGTCTTTGCTCAGGACCATAACCCGCGGACTGCACAGTAGGCCCTGAGGCCTTGGGACCGCTCAACGTGAACCGGGGCCAGGTCGGGGACCGAGAGCTCTGCGACCTTAGGAACGCCTGCGCCCCGGAGACCCAGGGGGCCGGCCTGGCCAGGCCCGCCTCTGCCACCTCCTCCCGCCTGCTTCTGCTCCGACCCCTCCTCCCGCCGCTCCTCCTCCGCCTCCTTCCCCTGCCCGCGCCCGCCCTACTGCCCCTTGCTGGGTTTCCTGTTTAAGATGGCGTCCCCCGTGGCAACGCAGGCCGGGAAGCTTCTGCGAGCCCTAGCACTGCGGCCCCGCTTCCTGGCGGTCGGGTCCCAGGTGAGCGTGGAGGCAGGAGCTGCGGGCGCT
>NW_012102144.1:4760167-4762165 GCF_000951045.1 Mandrillus leucophaeus | reverse complement strand
CACTTTCAAAAATCCCACCATAATAGAAAAATCGCATCTTAAAAGAACACTCATCAATCAAAGACTGTCTTAAGAGTCTCTCCTTTATCTCTATAAAACAAACACTTCTTTCAAATGCCTTCTAGTCTCATTTGGAAGGAAAGCGACAGTAGCCAACTCCCTTAGCATAGTAAAGTCTGAAATAACAGCCTTTGATTAATTCTATAGGTGGTCTTCCTCCTTTTGGCAAAATGTTCAGAGCTCTCAACAAGTTTAAACGTTCACTCTCAAATGTTAGCAAGTCTTTGCTCTATCCCAGCGGACCCAGTAGGGGTAATGATGAACAATATGGAAACTCAAACAAAGTCTTGTCAAGAGGAAGGTGTTAAGGAGAGTGATTAGAGTCCAGCTTTGGGAAATTTGATCCCAAGCTGTGTCACCCTTGGCAAGTTACATGACCTTAGAGTCATGTAAATGTCATGTGGAACTCTGTGGCCCAGTTTCTCTCTGGCAAAATGGGAATAACAGTAGGACCCCTTTTGCAGAGATCCTGTGAAGATTAAATGACTGAAAACAGAGGCAGCAGAGTATACGTATCAGGAAAGAGCATCCGTTTGCTATTTAATAAAAAAGAAACATGAGTCCATACTGATACAAGTGAATAAAAGAATTCACTGAAGAATAGTGTTAAAGTGAACTAAATATGGCCTAAGAAGGACTCGGTACTTCTATATTTGAGTCCTTGTGGACGACTGCAACCTAGCTTAATAGGTAGACAAGATTGAAAACTTAACTTAGAAGTATGCGCCTAAAACAATAGCTAAGTCTTGGCCAATCCCTGTGGCCATATTTCAACCATTTATACATTGCTGAGTGTTCAAACTGTTTAAGGCAAACGCCAAGCTGTAACCAATCCAGCTGTTCTGTACCTCACTTCTGATTTCTGTACATCATTTCCCTTTTTTTGGTCTATAAATCTTTTTCCACCACGTGGCTGCACTGGAGTCTCTGCGATAATCTACTGTGATTCTGGGGACTGCCCGATTCGTGAATCGTTCATTGCTCAATTAAACTCTTTTACATTTAATTCAGCTGAAGTTTTTCTTTCATCAATGGAGATGATGGGAAGACAGCGCAGTTTTTCTGAGTAGAATACAAACTAATAAAGGTAGGATGGAGTTAGAGCATTGCCACTTTGCCACCATCGTGGCAATAATTGATTTAAGCAATCATTATCATTATCAAAAGATGCTAAATCTAGTGGGTAAAATTATGTCTCGAAATGGGCTAGAAATTATATTAAAATAAAAATCCTCAGTTCCCCCACTTTCCGAACAGAGAGGTTAGGAAAGAAGCTAGTAGCAACAGTTGTCTACTTGTGTTACATTGTACCTTTTTTCATGATCATATGCTCAAGAAGGAGTAAGGTTAAAAAAAATATCTAAAATAGTGCTTAATTTGGGGGTGGGTGGAAGGGAGGTGAATCTCATCTCTTATCAGACCTGCCACCTCTGGCAAGTTACTTAACTTCTGTGCACCTCAGTTTACTCTTCTGCAAAATGGGAATTGTACACTTGTACCCGCTTAAAAGGTTGCTATGAAGACTAAACAGGTTTATATTTGTCAAGTGCTTGGCACATATTCAGTAACTTTGCTGTTGTCGTTTTTATTACATGTACATTGCTTAGACTCCTGTAAACTCTATGAAAGGGAAATACTCTTGGGACCCCCAAAACACTAAGCTAAAGGGAAAAGTTAAGGTGGGAACTGCTTAGGGCAAACCTGCCTCCCATTCTATTCAAAGTTATCCCTCTGCTCACACAGATAGATGCACAGCTGATTGCTTCCTTTGGAAAGGCTCATCAGAAACCCAAAAGAATGCAATGCTTTGTCTCCTATCTACCGACAACCTGGAAGCCCCTCTCTGCTTCCAGTTGTCTCGCTTTTCCGGACCAAACCAATGTACATCTTATGTACATTGATTGATGTCTCATATCTCCCTAAAATGTATAAAACCAA
>NW_012102144.1:4749956-4755777 GCF_000951045.1 Mandrillus leucophaeus | reverse complement strand
CGCCGCTGTCTGCCCCTCCGGCTCACGGTGAAGGCGCTGAAGCAGGCGCTGGATGCAAGTTTAAGAAAACTTTCTCCGACCGGGTTTTGGAGCCCTGAGGTTTTATTGTCAGCTATACTAATTCTGCTTTTCAGACGGCTTGCACTAACCCTGAGCACATTTAGGCCACGTGATAAACATGCCTGGAAACCCCTTTCAGCCCAACTAGGAACTCACCCCCCCGGGTGAACTTCCTGCGGGCTACCTGCTTTTGCAGACTTTTAAGGTGCCTGAGTTGGTCAAATCCATGGTTCAAGGAGAAAAATGGGAAACGATCTTTCTCCTCTTTTCAATGAAAAATCAGGCCTGTCACTAAAACGCATTAGACAGTTGACCCTGTCCATGTCCTCCTTGTCGATGGAGAATGAAACCAAAGAGGGTCAGTGGTGGGCTGGATAGCGATTGGAACTTGGCCTCTAGGAGATATTTACCTTGTGCAGATGGCAAGCGTTCCAGTAGTCAGAAGGACTTAAGGGAAGTTTTGAGTTGGTGATGACTCTTGGAGAAATCACTCAACCACTGAACTGGTTAGTCTTCGTAGATTATCTCTCTCCCCTTTTAAAGAAAGCGCAGTCAGGAATTCAGCCACAGCAGAGTTAATGCCTTGCCTATTTCCCCATTTTTAATTGATGAGAGGCAAATTATCACTCATACAATTTTAACCAGGATGTGCATAGTATAGTTTTTTAGAAAATTTAAAAAATAGCGATTGACGGTTTTTTGAGTTACTCTAAACTTTGGTTCATTATGACATCTGTGAGCTATTTTTACCCCTCTCCTTTCCCATTTCTCTGTTATTGTTAATGTAAATTTAAAAGGTGCTAATACTACTGTAATATTCTTAGTAGGTGCTTGACAGTATAGTGAGGTAGCAAAAGGAATGGCAGTTTTGTCTAATTAAAACTCACTAATAACTGTTGTAATACAGTAAGGAGAATACCTTCAGGTGAGTTAAATCTTATTCATTATTTAAGTGTTAGAAAAAGCAAGAACTAGGGTGCTAACTATGAGTGTAGACTTGAATTGATGAGAAACATAGGGCCCAGGGCAGTGAAAACTCATGAATTGTACAGAGAACCCTAAAATGCAGAGTGTTTAGCTGAAGTATATGAAGCCTATGTGCCTAACCAAGAAACAAGAGGCTGAACCCAAAACAGGAGAAAATCTGGTTGGGGAGAGATACTCTTGGTTTCTCAGGAAAACTGGGTAAAAAGATCTGTTCGCACACCCCATCTGGTTACTATGATTTGCATACTTGTGGATGATGTTATTCTGTAATGTCTTAGAAAACAAAAGTAGGTTTTTTTTTTTTTAAGGATAGAAATGTATACAATGTCCAACAACTGAAAATGGACATTAGCAATCATTTAGTCCAGCCAGCTCATTTCATGGGTAGAGAGATTGAGGCCTAAAGAAGTTCGATGACGCATTCAAGGTTACAGTGAGAGTTTGTGGCATTCCAGAGTAAAGGCTTACCTTTATGTTTCTGTTACACCATGCTGTTTCCTGGTGAGTATATCCTTCCTCATGAAAATAAATTATATCAACATGCAAATTAATCTGCAGACCAGTAGTAACTGTATAACATCCAAGTCATTAGCACCACAGATACATTTTTATTTTTTTCTTTATGACCATCTTAGAATTGTCCATAAAAATGGTGAGTATTGCTCATGACTTGTAGGAAAGCCTATTTTCAAATTCTTGGGTGCTTCCTATGATCTGTTTCATGTACACTGATTTGATATTATGTCTGCATAGTCCCTTGCCTGTGGCAGACATTACAGTTAAACATGGCCCACTTCTCCCATCATACTTAAGAATCCTCACCAAGTATCCCAGAAATCTGTTGCCACTCTTGGCCCAGACCTACTTTATACCACCAGGCCTTGTGAAAAACTGTTGTCTCTACAGAAATAAAAGACCCAGTTTCTGCTTAGAGAAATAACTTTAACTGGTCTCTCAAAGATACCCATAGAATGACATTTTGTCTTCCCCCTCCCTATGGTTAAATTTAACATTTGACACATATACCTGATTCTTAGTGTCACTGATTTTTTTTTTTTAACCTTTGCTCTTAGCTTTACTATTTTGACTTTTGATTGATAATGTGTCCTTAAAGGGTCCACTTGAGTCATTTCTTATCTTTCATATAGTTTTTATTCAGCCCATACCATTTGACAGGACTGTTGTAGGCCCTGGGGTTTGGGGGTGGTGAATGAGGCAGGCAGAGTCTTTGGCCATGTGATACTTTATTTTAATGGAGGTGGGAGAGAGTGAGCCAGTACACATATAACCAATAATGAAAATGATTTCAGCCAATCACAAATTCTATGAAGAAAATCAGTCAGGGTCATGAGATGGAGAATGAATAGCTTCACAGCAGGGTAGTTTAGACTGGATGATCAGAGGAGACCTATTTTACAGAGTGTGTTTTTGATTGGCATAATTTTTTAAAACTGAAATAGAAGATGTCATGAAAAATGCACAATTATAAATGAACAACTTGATGACTTTTCATAAACTGAATGCACGCCCAGCTAACTAGGTACAGATCAAGAAAATGATCATTTAACAACAACCCAGAGGCCCCCTGGTGCTCTTGCCTGTCATTACCTCCACCCTACAAAGGTCCACCAGTCCCCTGACTTATAACACTGGTTTTGTTCATTTTTGTACTTTATGTAGGTGGAATTATATATATGCATACACATACTTGACATTGCTCAGCATTATATGTAAGTGATCCTGGAGATGGCCTTTTTGACATTTGAACTGAGACATGAGTGATGAAAGGTAGCCAGCTAAGTGAGACTAAAGGGAACAGTGCCGTTAGGCAGAGCAGACAGCAAGTGCAAAGACTGAGATGAGAATGAGCTGGGCATGTCTAGGTAATTAGAGGGGGAAAGTGGTAGTAGACTAGGTCTGAGAGGAATACAAGGGCCAAATCGCATGGAGACCTGCAGGGTCTGCTAAGGAGTTTTCAGGGGGTTTAAACCCTACAGAGGCTGAATCCCAGTCCTGGCAGCCAAAGCACAAGCATGTAATTAATGTACAGTACATACCCCCTATTATAAATCTAAGTTAGGCTGACTTTGAAACTTTTAGCAGAGTAGTGTTCAGTGAATTTAGCAGTAAGAGTCTAACCATGGTTAGAAGTCTTTCCAAAGAACTAAATCGTGGTAGACAGGGGCCATATTGCTGTGTCCATATAGCCAAGTGAACAGAGTGTGCAGTACTTGGTGGTGTAATACAGCAAGGCACTGCCATGGTGGGCAAGTGCATGCTACCAGTTAAGTCTTAGGGGAAATGTTGGCTGAGGGCACTGAGTTTGAAATGGTTCTTAGTTAAGTCTAAGCATGGTTTTGTTGTCTTTTGGGGTATTTGCCCTCTCTTATGGCTAGCTGAAGTTCATGGAGCTCTCTTGTAGGAGAAGCACTGCCTTTCAGGCCTCCAATTTTATTTTACTTTTTTTTTTTAAAGCGTCTCAGTCTTTCACCCAGTCTGGAGTGCGGTGGCATGATCTTGGCTCACTACAACCTCCTCCTCCTGAGTACAAGTGATTCTCCTGCCTTGGCCTCCTGAGTAGCTGGTACTACAGATGCCCGCCACCACACCTGGCTGATTTTTGTATTTTTAGTAGAGATGGGGTTTCACCATGTTAGCCAAGTTCATCTCAAACTCCTGACCTCAAGTGATCTGCCACCTTCGGCCTCCCAAAGTGTTAGGATTACAGATGTGAGCCACTGTGCCTGGCCAGGCCTCCAATTTTAGAATCATTGTTGTATGTTTTCAATGCAGCCTGGAGCTTCTGTCCAGGGACTCACAGAGGAATGTATGTTGTCGAAGAAAACTGCTTAAACCCATGCCCTTGCTGTTGTATACTCAGAAAGAATGGCTCCAGCCTAATTTTCTGCCTTCACTCAAGTGGGAGGAGAAAGATGCATGCATGGCTTTTATAAGTGAAGGACTAAAGGTTATGTGCAAGTTCTTATCAGCTAAATGAGGCTGTGGCAGCTGCATTGGAAGTTGTGACTTACCTATATCTGCCACTTGCCTAGGAGAATACATATTTGACATTTTTCTTTTTTTAAAATGAAGTACAGCTGCAATTTCTGCTTTTAGAAAAGGGAATCCATCTCAAATAATGTAGATGCTAAACTATTGACCTTCCTTGTGGGGAAGACCATTAAGTGATAGCTTTTGTCCCAAATTGTTTTTTTTTTTTTTTTTTACTGTAAATAAGGCATTTCTTTTATGGGTGAGTGATTGAGTGCACAGACTCACAGTGGTGAGAACTTTCCTGCCCTTGTACCCTGGTCTAGTTCTGTAGGCGCAAAGCCCAGAAAGTCACAGGAATATGGCATATTTGGGGGAGGAAAAGAAATTACAGAAGTAACCTCAGATCATTTGTCCTTCAACTGTCTTTACCATTCAATCTTCAATTGTCACTTGATGCATCACTTTCTATTACTTGAAGGAAAAGTTTTATTGAAGAACTTGAGAGATTTGGAAATGTTTGAACAAATGATGTGAGGAAGGTGGAGGTGATGGAGAAGGCAGTCCAGGTGAATTCATGCAGAGACAGGTGAGAGAACAGGGGGAGAATAGTTGTAGTGAGCAGTTTAGTATGGAGAAGGGAGAGGCGGTGGGTAGCAGAAGTTGAGGGACAATGGCACTTTCAGGTATACAAGGAAGTCTGAATGGGGCTTCAGAAAGCCCAGAACTCAGCAGGGAATAATTTAACCCCCACAACTGAAAATCAAACAAATATCTTTTATGTAGCAAATATTTTCTGAATGCTTATTACACCTCATGCTTAATAGAATGGTGGGCAGATAAATATGACTGAGTGAATGCAGACAGGAAGAAGAGACACATGGCTCCTACCTTAAGAGGGCACAGAGGTTATTGGTACAACTGGCCTATAAACCCGTAGTTATACTAAAACATAGTGGGTGCTGCAGTTGAGCTGTGTTCTTAGCCTTGTAAGACACTGTTGGCCTCTGTCAACCACTTACCCTGTGTCTGCAGCACTATTCCCTCTGATCATTCGTTGCCTGATCTCTCTCTTCATCAGCTTTCTGATTCAAAGTTGATTCTTCAAATAGGCTTTTTCCTAATTATCTTACCCGGCCCCGCCTTTCCAGGGATTATTCTCTGTAATCTTATCTGCTTTGTTCTTTATCACACTTGACTGTACCTGCTAGTGTTATTTATCGACTGTCTTCCCCGCTTTCCTACAAATGTAAGAATGTAAGCTCCACAGAGGCAAAGTGATACAGCTTAATGTAACAGCGTGAGTGATTCCCCAGCTGGCCCGAGTAGGTATTGAGTAAGCATTTGTGGTCTCAGTGAATGAGGGGGGGGGCACAGAGAAGGGAGAGGGAGGTAAGGAACAGGCAAAGTTGAGGGGTGATGTGGCTCATTTCAGCAAATGAGGAAGAAGGAAGGGGCTATAGAAATCCTAGTTGTGAAAGGGCCTTCATAATCGTAGAACTATTCCTTAGGCATGTAGTATGTAACAAGACTGTATGCAGTAATCTCCACACATTATTTCTTTAACCCTTCCAACATCACTGCAAGGGAGATTTCATAGTCTCCATGTTTTATAGAAGCAATCAGAGGCATAGAGAGGCCCTATAGTCATTTGCTTAAAATCACAGTGCCAGGGAGTTACCCGCCTCATGCTGATAAAGGACTTACGCTGTTAAATCATTAAGCTCTGTCTCTGAAAGATCCTGTTTGGGCTGAACTAGGCAGTTAAACTGATTGCTTACCT